>NC_141879.1:155986979-156292708 GCF_056163025.1 Triticum urartu
AGCAGCATGCGCAATGAGCAGGTACATCACATCCCTGATTATATCTAATTCAACTATTCAATTTCTGGACAATAGTTAAACTTGATGTGGTTGTGAAACTGCTTGTATGTAGGGAATCTATGAGAAAATGAAACCAATTTCTGCTTATTTTTAACCCCCCCCCCCCCAATAAATACTGAACTGACTGAATCTGATGTATCTAATCAAGTTTCCGGTGCAAACATACAAGCTCATGTTGTTCTTGAGCCTGAAGTGTCTAATGAACAGACTGTAATGAAGGATTTGATGCAAACATTTTACATGCTCCTGGTGATGAACATATAGTGTCTAATGAGGGATCTAATGCAAGCATTTTGCAAGCTCCCATTGAAGGATTTAGTGTCTAATGATGATCTTCTATGTTGAGGGAGACATAGAGATTTGCAGGCATTGATGACAAGCAAATTATAGTACATTTTCATGGCTTCAGGAAATGTCAAGGTCATCTACCAGAAAGTCCCCGTATTATGACAACATAGCATAAATACTTTTCTAATGTGTTGTTTGAAACTATTGGCATACTTGTGCAGGATAGATATATTGATATGTAGTTTGCGCACTGGTTATAGGTGCAATTACACTTCGATATTTTCAGCCAGAGAACGAATAATTCAAGCAGGTACATACCATGTTAGTAGTCCTTGTACACCATGTTGCATTTTGTGTTTTTCGGTGCTTGCATCATTTAGTGTTTTATAATCTGAACTACTTTGGATCACTAGCTGGTTTTCAAAGTGCATGTAGCTTCACATTTCTCAAGTTATGTTGATTTCCAGAGTGCAAGTGCCTTCGTATTTTTTAAGTTAAATGTTCGCCCCTGGTAACTTGAATTCGTGGATTTGCCAATGCACACAAATCATACACGCATGCCAATACGAATTAAATGAAATGCAGTGATTTATGCTAGCTCGTTGTATAGGCTCACTGCAGCTCTGCTTACGCTTGGGATGTTCCATGTAAGAGTCCATGTTACCACTTGCTTGGATGTGCAGGCCTTGTGCTCCTTGCATCCCCCTCTGCATTTTTGACACGGCGAATGGTTGATCAAATAAGAGGAATCGACCTTGCTGTTGTACCGGAGGACCGATACTTACAAGGTTATACGGGTGTGTAGGATGTGTACCAGATCCCGTAGCGCCGTCATGCTTCACTAAAAAATGGTTTTGCTTGTTTCAGATGATATCTCCAGAAGAAAGAAGAGTTAGAGTCAGAGTTGCATAGGCGTGTAACCTAAGAGAGCAGTGAAAGGATATCCAAACATCATCGGAACAATGCACAAGGGAGTGATGTGTGGATACCTAGTTTGGGCCGGCGTTTGGGCATGCTCGTCTAGCTATAGTGCGGGTCACTTCAGAGCCGTTGAGGGTGATGCACTCACGTCGGCTGGCCGCGCACGGATGCAGATCTAGAGAGGCAGTGGAGCGCTACGATGCGATGGACGAGACCATTGATGAAGCCCCAATGGCCTCGGGGGGCGGAGGTGCGACGATGTGCTTGGTGAAGTAGCCCCGGTGAGGTGGGAGACGGCGTCGGTGAAGCGCACCTGATGCGGTGGAAGCCGGTGTCTATGAGGCACGTCGGTTGCGGCGGCCGATGTTGTCGGTGGACCACCCGGTGCGGTGGACGAGGGCGTAGATGAGGTAGCTCCCTTCGTCGTCGTTGTCCGGCACGAAGGTGGGGAAAGAGACGAGACGAGGGGTGATTCGAACTTTGCTTGGGTTGGCGGCGAATTAGGGATTTGAGCAATCTGGGCCCGGAAGGGGACGGCGGAGAAGGGAGATTTTGCAGGGCTGGAATTGGGGCCGCCAGATATTTCAACCCAAAACATTGAAGCGCGAACTTATTTTGTCATTGTTCTTTTTTGGGGGGTGAGGGGGGGAGGGAGGGGTGGGTGGTTGGGTGCTAAGCGTCCGTACGACACATGCGACCACCAAAACACGACCCTGGTCTGCCTGGTGCGCCTACATTTGAGAATGCAAACGAATCTTCTTTCATTTGCAAACGAATCTGTATGTATTACCATGCCCATGTTTTCCTTGCAGATAATTAGTCATTCGAAACGAGATACTACTAATTAATTAATGAGGAGTTATTTGAAAAAAAATCGAAACGGTATCCATGATATCCACGCTAACGTGGATTA
Source organism: Triticum urartu (assembly GCF_056163025.1). NCBI lineage: Eukaryota > Viridiplantae > Streptophyta > Magnoliopsida > Poales > Poaceae > Triticum > Triticum urartu. Next base: position 155,989,162 of record NC_141879.1, read on the forward strand.
GAGTGTGTGTGTGTCAGTTATTTGAATTAGAGTGTGTGTCACATAGCAGTCTCCAATTCTAACGTGGATTTCGCATTTCACGGTATCCATGCTACTTTTTTAATACAAATTCATATGTATATGATGAACACCATGGTAGTGAGAAAACTTTGGATGGATTCTAATATATGACCTACAAAATAGCACAACAATCGAGTCAATGTCAACTTTTCCAAACCTAATATGGCACGAATTCGAAATAATTACCCATATGCATTTACCTACTCGAGGACGAGCATGAATTAAGCTTGGGGATGCTTGATACGTCTCCAACGTATCTATAATTTTTGATTGTTCCATCCTATTATATTATCAACCTTGGATGTTTTATATGCATTTATATGCTATTTTATATGATTTTTGGGACTAACCTATTAACCTAGAGCCTAGTGCCGGTTTCTGTTTTTTCATTGTTTTAGAGTACCGCAGAAAAGGAAAATCAAACGGAGTCTAATTGACCTGAAACTTCACAGAAGTTATTTTTAGAACGGAAGCAATCCAGGACACTTGGAGTAGACGTCAGGGAAGCTTCGAGGGAGGCACGAGGCAGGGAGGCGCGCCCTACCACCTGGGCGTGCCCCCACCATCGTGGGCCCCTCGTGGCTCCCCTGACTGACTTCTTTCACCTGTATATGTCCATATACCCTAAAAACATCAGTGAACAGAATAGATCGGGAGTTCCACCGCCAGAAGCCTCCGTAGCCACCGAAAACCAATCTAGACCGATTCTGGCACCCTGCCAGAGGGGGGAATCCCTCTCCGGTGGCCATCTTCATCATCCCGGTGCTCTCCATGACGAGGAAGGAGTAGTTCTCCCTCGGGGGTGAGGGTATGTACCAGTAGCTATCTGTTTGATCTCTCTCTCGTGTTCTTGAGGTGATACGATCTTGATGTATCGCGAGCTTTGCTATTATAGTTGGATATTATGGTGTTTCTCCCGCTCTACTCTCTTGTAATGTAATGAGTTTTCCCTTTGAAGTTATCTTAGCGGATTGAGTCTTTAAGGATTTGAGAACACTTGATGTATGTCTTGCATGTGCTTATCTGTGGTGACAATGGGATATCACGTGATCCACTTGATGTATGTTTTGGTGATCAACTTGCGAGTTCCGTGACCTCGTGAACTTATGCATAGGGGTTGGCACACGTTTTCGTCTTACTCTCCGGTAGAAACTTTGGGGCACTATTTGAAGTTCTTTGTGTTGGTTGAATAGATGAATCTGAGATTGTGTGATGCATATCGTATAATCATACCCACGGATACTTGAGGTGACATTGGAGTATCTAGGTGACATTAGGGTTTTGGTTGATTTGTGTCTTAAGGTGTTATTCTTGTACGAACTCTATGATAGATTGAATGGAAAGAATAGCTTTGTGTTATTTTACTACGGACTCTTGAATAGATCGATCAGAAAGGATAACTTTGAGGTGGTTTCGTACCCTACCATAATCTCTTCGTTTGTTCTCCGCTGTTAGTGACTTTGGAGTGTTGCATGTTGAGGGATAGTTATATGATCCAATTATGTTATTATTGTTGAGAGAACTTGCACTAGTGAAAGTGTGAACCCTGGGCCTTGTTTCAACGCATTGCAATACCGTTTGTGCTCACTTTTATCATTAGTTACCTTGTTGTTTTTATATTTTTAGATTACAAAAACCTATATCTACTATCCATATTGCACTTGTATCACAATCTCTTCGCCGAACTAGTGCACCTATACAATTTACCATTGTATTGGGTGTGTTGGGGACACAAGAGACTCTTTGTTATTTGGTTGCAAGGTTGCTTGAGAGAGACCATCTTCATCCTATGCCTCCCACAGATTGATAAACCTTAGGTCATCCACTTGAGGGAAATTTGCTACTGTCCTACAAACCTCTGCACTTGGAGGCCCAACAACGTCTACAAGACGAAGGTTGTGTAGTAGACATCAAGCTCTTTTCTGGCGCCATCGCCGGGGAGGTTAGCGCTTGAAGGTATATCTTTAGATCTTGAAGGTATATCACTTGTTTAGTTTATAAAAGAAAACTACCCAAAAATGGAATTGAGTTTGCCTCATACGCTTCATGTTTTTAATATCTTTCGTGAGAACGATGGAAAGGAAAATTGTGCTCAAATTCTAGAAGAAGAAGTCTATAAAATGTTTGGCACTAAATCTTTGAATGATGAGCATGATTGCAATGTTGTTAGTATGAACTCTTTGAATATCCATAGTACTAATGTTGATTGCACTAGTCATGATGAAAATATCTCTTATAAGCATGTCGATTTTTGTGGAGTGCATAGAGTTTACAAGTACATACCAAACAGGGAAGATAGATTTTGCAAGAGGCATTAGTATTTGGAAACTAAATGGTTGCAAGAAAGGCTAGATGTTTGTGCTGAAAATTTAAACTTTCTTAGCCGTACTTGTGAACTTTGCAATGAACGTGATCATTTCAGTACCCAATACAAATTGTTTCATGATCGTATCGTGTCCAAAAATTGTGATGACTTGATTTCCCTTGCACATCATAATGAACTTAGTTTGCTCTTGGGTTATGAAGAAATGAAACGTATAACTAAGGTTATTCTAGAATTTTCCCTTGATAGAGTTCTTGATTTTGATCTAGAGGAAATTTATATGTATTGTGTGGTGAATTGCATTGAAAATCCTTATATTGCCAAGTATATAATGAAAATAAAACAAATAGAAGATAAAGAGAATACTAATGAAAGGGAAGATACTTCCCAATATCCTCCTATTATTTCTTATGATGAGTCAGGTAATGAGGAGGAGCTTTCTATTCAACCAATCTCATTAATAAGGAGCTCCAAAAAGAGGGTTAAACCCACACATGATGTGAAGAAGAAAAAGAAAAGACGGAGAAGAAAAGGTAAAAAGGTATCCCTCCCAAATGATGTTGCCCTTATTACTCATTGTGATGATGCTAATTGCTATACTATTGGTGCTCTCCATACTATTAATGTTTGAGAGTGATTATGCTTATGATATGAAAAGGCCCAAGCTTGGGGATGCTATGCTTGATGAGAATGAAAAGTTTGAAAATATATTTGCTGCAATTAATGTTTGTCCCACTCTTGGGAATGCTATGTTTAATGAAGATGATATTCTTAGTCTCCCAAGTTTTGATATGCAAATTTATTATGATGATAGCATGCCTCCTACTTATGATGATTATATTGATGAAAGTGGGTTTGGAAGAGAGTCAACTTTAGGAAGTAATGATCCCACTATTTTGGAGGATAATTATGAAAGTGGATTTGGAGAGGTCATGACTTTATTTAGTAATGATTCCACTATCTTGGAAGAGGTTTCAATCGATTATGATGAGAACAAAGTTGCTACTTATGATCATTATTGTGATGATACTTATGCTATAAAAAGTAGTGATTATTATATTTATAAAACTTGTCATGGTTATGATTACCCTTTTTCTTAACATTACTCCTTTAATGTGGAAACAATTTATAGTATTCGAGTTTCTTATGATACTCCCACTATTCCGAATGAGACGAATTTTGCTTATGTGGAGAGTAATAAAATTTCTATGCTTGTAGATCATGAAAAGAATGCTTTAGGTGCTGGTTATATTGTTGATTTCATTCATGATGCTATTGAAACTTATTATGAGGGAGGAATATATGCTTGTAGGAATTTCAATAATATCAAGTTTCCTCTCTATGTGCTTAAAGTTTTAATGTTATGCTTGTTTTACCTTACTATGAAAGTTGATTCTTGTTCCAACAAGTTGTTTGCTCAAAAAATCCCTATGAATAGGAAGAGGGTTAGACTTAAATGTGCTAGTCATATTCTTCATGATGCTCTCTTTATGTTACAATTCTTATCTTTTATGTGAGCATCATTGAAATCATCATGCCTAGCGAGGGGCGTTAAACGATAGCGCTTGTTGGAAGGCAACCCAATTTTATTTTTGTTCCTTGCTTTTTGTTCCTGTTTAGTAATAAATAATTCATATAGCCTCTGTTTAGATGTGGTTTTATGTTTTAATTAGTGTTTGTGCCAAGTAAAGCCTTTAGGACCTTCTTGGGTGATTGTTATTTGATCTTGCTGTAAAAAAAACAGAAAATATGCGCTCGCGAGAATAATTTTAGTTTCTTACCAGATAGTGATAAAATACCAATTCCACTTGAAGTAGATTAATAAACAAATTTCCTAGGACTTGCTAATTTCTCAGGATTTTTGGAGTTACATAAGTATTCGAATCCTACAGATTACTACAGACTGCTCTGTTTTTGACAGATTCTGTTTTCTATGTGTTGTTTGCTTATTTTGATGAATCTATGAGTAGTATCGGAGGGTATGAACCATAGAGAAGTTGGAATACAGTAGATATTACACCAATATGAATTTATATGAGTTCACAACAGTACTTAAGTGGTGATTTATTTCCTTATACTAACAGAGCTTACGAGTTTTCTCTTAAGTTTTGTGTTGTGAAGTTTTCAAGTTTTGGGTAAAGATTCGATAGATTATGGAATAAGGAGTGGAAAGAGCCTAAGATTGGGGATTCCTAAGGCACCCCAAGGTAAATCCAAGGACATCGAAAAAGCCAAAGCTTGGGGATGCCCCGGAAGGCATCCCCTCTTTCGTCTTCGTTCATCGGTAACTTTAGTTGGAGCTATATTTTTATTCACCACATGATATGTGTTTTGCTTGTAGCGTCATTTTATTTTATTTTGTTTTGCTTGATGTTTGTATACAATACCAAGATCTGAAATTAATAAATGAGAGAGAGTCTTCACATAGTTGCATAATTATTCGACTACTCATTGATCTTCACTTATATCTTTCGGAGTAGTATGTCATTTGCTCTAGTACTTCACTTATATCCTTTTAGAGCACGACGGTGGTTTTATTTTTAAGAAATAGATGAACTCTCATGCTTCACTTATATCATCTTGAGAGTCTCGAAACAGCATGGTAGTTTGCTTTGGTTATGAATTTAGTCCTAATATGATGAGCATCCAAGAGGGATATAATAAAAACTTTCATATAAGTGCATTGAATACTAAGAGAAGTTTGATACTTGATGATTGTTTTGAGATATGGAGATGGTGATATTAGAGTCAGGATAGTCAGTAGTTGTGAATTTTAGAAATACTTGTGTTAAAGTTTGTGATTCCCTTAGCATGCACGTATGGTGAACTGTTATGTGATGAAGTCGGAGCATGATTTATTTATTGATTGTCTTCCTTATGAGTGGCGGTCGGGGACGAGCGATGGTCTTTTCCTACCAATCTATCCCCCTAGGAGCATGCGCGTAGTACTTTGCTTCGATAACTAATAGATTTTTGCAATAAGTATGTGAGTTCTTTATGACTAATGCTGAGTCCATGGATTATACGCACTCTCATCCTTCCACCATTGCTAGCCTCTCTAATACCGCGCACTTTTCGCCGGTATCATACCTACCTATTATGGCATTTCCATAGCCATTCCGAGATATATTGCCATGCAACTTTCCACAGTTCTGTTTATTATGACACGCTCCATCATTGTCATATTGCTTTGCATGATCATGTAGTTGACATAGTATTTGTGGCAAAGCCACCTTTCATAATTATTTCATACATGTCACTCATGAGTCATTGCACATCCCGGTACACCACCGGAGGCATTCACACAGAGTCATATTTTGTTCTAAGTATCGAGTTGTAAGAAAATAAAAGTGTGATGGTCATCATTATTAGAGCATTGTCCCATGTGAGGAAAGGATGATGGAGACTATGATCCCCCCACAAGTCGGGATGAGACTCCGGAAGACAAATTAAAAAAGAAAAATAAAATAAATAAATAAATAAGAAAGAGAGAAAAGGCCCAAATAAAAAATAAAATAAAATAAATAAATAAAAATGAGAGAAAAAGCGAGAAGGGCCAATGCTACTATCCTTTTACCACACTTGTGCTTCAAAGTAGCACCATGATCTTCATGATAGAGAGTCTCCTATGTTGTCACTTCCATATACTAGTGGGAATCTTTCATTATAGAACTTGGCTTGTATATTCCAATGATGGGCTTCCTCAAAATGCCCTAGGTCTTCGTGAGCAAGCGAGTTGGATGCACACCCACTTAGTTTCTTTTTGAGCTTTCATACACTTATAGCTCTAGTGCATCTGTTGCATGGCAATCCCTACTCACTCACATTGATATCTATCAATGGGCATCTCCATAGCCCATTGATATGCCTAGTTGATGTGAGACTATCTTCTCCCTTTTTGTGCTTCAAAGTAGCACCATGATCTTCATGATAGAGTGTCTCCTATGTTGTCACTTCCATATACTAGAGGGAATCTTTCATTATAGAACTTGGCTTGTATATTCCAATGATGGGCTTCCTCAAAATGCCCTAGGTCTTCGTGAGCAAGCGAGTTGGATGCACACCCACTTAGTTTCTTTTTGAGCTTTCATACACTTATAGCTCTAGTGCATCTGTTGCATGGCAATCCCTACTCACTCACATTGATATCTATTAATGGGCATCTCCATAGCCCATTGATACGCCTAGTTGATGTGAGACTATCTTCTCCCTTTTTGTCTTCTCCACAACCACCATTCTATTCCACCTATAGTGTTATGTCCACGGCTCACGCTCATGTATTGCGTGAAGATTGAAAAACTTTGAGAACATCAAAAGTATGAAGCAATTGCTTGGCTTGTCATTGGGGTTGTGCATGATTTAAATATTTTGTGTGGTGAAGATAGAGCATAGCCAGACTATATGATTTTGTAGGGATAAATTTATTTGCCATGTTATTTTGAGAAGACATGATTGCTTGGTTAGTATGCTTGAAGTATTATTGTTTTTATGTCAATATTAAACTTTTGTCTTGAATCTTATGGATCTCGATTTTTTACCACAGTAAAGAGAACTACATGGATAAATATGTTAGGTAGCATTCCACATCAAACATTCTATTTTTATCATTTACCTACTTGAGGACGAGCAGGAATTAAGCTTGGGATGCTTGATACGTCTCCAACGTATCTATAATTTTTGATTGTTCCATGCTATTATATTATCAACCTTGGATGTTTTATATGCATTTATATGCTATTCTATATGATTTTTGGGACTAACCTATTAACCTAGAGCCTAGTGCCAGTTTCTGTTTTTTCCTTGTTTTAGAGTATCGCAGAAAAGGAAGATCAAATGGAGTCCAATTGACCTGAAACTTCACAGAACTTATTTTTGGAACAGAAGCAATCCAGGAAACTTGGAGTAGACGTCAAGGAAGCTTCGAGGGAGGCACGAAGCAGGGAGGCGCGCCCTACCCCCTGGGCGCGCCCCCACCCTCGTGGGCCCCACGTGGCTCCCCTTACCGACTTCTTTCACCTATATATGTCCATATACCCTAAAAACATCAGGGAACATAATAGATCGGGAGTTCCGCTGCCAGAAGCCTCCGTAGCCACCGAAAACTAATCTAGACCCATTGCAGCACCCTGCCGGAGCGGGGAATCCCTCTCCGGTGGCCATCTTCATTATCCCGGTGCTCTCCATGACGAGGAGGGAGTAGTTCTCCCTCGGGGCTGAGGGTATGTACCAGTAGCTATGTGATTGATCTCTCTCTCGTGTTCTTGAGGTAATACAATCTTGATGTATCGCGAGCTTTGCTATTATAGTTGGATCTTATGGTGTTTCTCCCCCTCTACTCTCTTGTAATGGATTGAGTTTTCCCTTTGAAGTTATCTTATCGGATTGAGTCTTTAAGGATTTGAGAACACTTGATGTATATCTTGCATGTGCTCATCTGTGGTGACAATGGGATATCACGTGATCCACTTGATGTATGTTTTGGTGATCAACTTGCGAGTTCCGTGACCTCGTGAACTTATGCATAGGGGTTGGCACACGTTTTCGTCTTGACTCTCCGGTAGAAACTTTGGGGCACTCTTTGAAGTTCTTTGTGTTGGTTGAATAGATGAATCTGAGATTGTGTGATGCATATCGTGTAATCATACCCACGGATACTTGAGGTGACATTGGAGTATCTAGGTGACATTAGGGTTTTGGTTGATTTGTGTCTTAAGGTGTTATTCTTGTACAAACTCTATGATAGATTGAATGGAAAGAATAGCTTCGTGTTATTTTACTACGGACTCTTGAATAGATCGATCAGAAAGGATAACTTTGAGGTGGTTTCGTAACCTACCATAATCTCTTCGTTTGTTCTCCGCTATTAGTGACTTTGGAGTGTTGCATGTTGAGTGATAGTTATATGATACAATTATGTTATTATTGTTGAGAGAACTTACACTAGTGAAAGTATGAACCCTAGGCTTTGTTTCAACGCATTGCAATACCGTTTGTGCTCACTTTTATCATTAGTTACCTTGCTGTTTTTATATTTTTAGATTACAAAAACCTATATCTACTATCCATATTGCACTTGTATCACCATCTCTTCGCCAAACTAGTGCACCTATACAATTTACCATTGTATTGGGTGTGTTGGGGACACAAGAGACTCTTTGTTATTTGGTTGCAGGGTTTCTTGAGAGAGACCATCTTCATCCTACGCCTCCCACAGATTGATAGACCTTAGGTCATCCACTTGAGGGAAATTTGCTACTGTCCTACAAACCTCTGCACTTGGAGGCCCAACAACGTCTACAAGAAGAAGGTTGTGTAGTATACATCAGTATGTCTTGATTAACCTCGCTCTTTCTCAGACACAAATGATATATCTCCATGTTTGAACCCAAATCGACATATTCATATTGTATACTCTCTCATGCACATTGTCTATCTAGGTCACTCTCTCCAACCCGTCTCACTCTTTCGATCGCACAACGACCCACACTTGCTCAATCTCTCTCCCTTTATACATGTAATCGATTGACCTTCCTTCCTCCAACGCACAAAATATATCTACATGTATGTGGCTGGATCATCTCTCAAGCTCTATCTTACAGCCCTCGCCCTTCCCAAAAGCTCAATCCGACAATATCTCTCCGGAGCATATATATCTTCTCAATGAATGTCGGACCACACTCACTTTGTCTCTATCTATATGTCTCTCGATTGACCTCGCTTTCTCATGCGTATCTTCCACACATTGAAGCTAACTCTCCATCCCTCCCAAAGCCAGAGCTATTTACATTGCGAGGGGGAATCCAACCTTTGATTAATTTGTGTAGGCATTTATTTCGGTGGGTTTAGATTATATTTTCATAGCATTCGGCCCACAACTACTCTGTTGGGAATATAACTTTCAGGTATGACCCGCCCAGGAGGGGCCGGGTCAACCCTAATGGCGGGTTATTAAGAGAAGCCCAGTAATATTCAGGATGATAGTTTATTAAGAATTGTAGAAGGCCTAAGCCCAGAGGCGGCTTAAGGCCCAATATTGTAAACCGCCATATGTAAAGAAAGACTTGTAAAGGAAGGCATATAAAAGAAGTCACCGAGCCGGACAAGTTTTATGAGCCGGCCGGGACTCTATAGGCCGCCAGGCGTCAACCCGTGTATATAAGGGGACGACCCGGCGGCGGCTTAGGACAAGAAACAACAGATCGATAGCCAAGCTAGCGGATTCGCTCCTTGGTCATCGAAACCTAGCAATACAACTTCAACTGGACTAAGCCTTACCATCACCGTAAGGGGCCGAACCAGTATAAACCTCTCGTGTCCTTCGTCCCGATTAACCCCTTTAAGCTTCCTAGTTGCGATGGCCCAACGACTAAGTCCTTTCGCTAGGACATCTGCCGTAACAATTCCATGACAGTTGGCGCCCGTCGTGGGGCCAGCGCACGGTGGATTTGAGTTCTTGAAGGGCAACTTCGAAGGGCTCAAGGGATATGCTGTGGGCCGGATGACAAAGAGTCGTCGCGGCAAGCTCTACATCGACGACGAAGGCTGGGGCCCCGACGCCGGCTCGATTGAGTATGGGTACCGTGTCCCCTTCGGTGGAATCCATGTCTTCATCGACCGGATCGGCGAGTCAGGCCCTAAGCCGGACGTCTGCACCAACCTCATTGAGACGGCTCAGCGCGCGAGACTCGCCCGGGCTCAACCCGCCGTGCGGCGGGCCTTTGTGGGTTGCATCCATGGAGGGGAATTTTCTGACGGATCGATAGACGGTGGTGAGATGGCCATCGGTTCCGACGTTGCGTCATCAACAGGCGAGACAGATTCTTTGTATCAGCTACAAGATCGCGTGCTTGGGGGCTGTTCCGATGGCAGCAGTATTTCGGACCCTTCTGAGCCGCCGAATCGAGCCGGAGTCTTCATGGTTGGCACTCAACCCGGGCAGAATTCTACGGCTGCGGCAGCAAGAACCACCGGGTCAGCGGCAGCCGGGTCAGGAGACCCCGCGCGCCCCCGGCTCAGGTACTAATGGACCTCATGGATAAGATGACAGCTCTGTTGACTGCTGTGGTTGAGCCGGCGGATAAGGCTCAGCATGACGCGGAGGTGGCACGACTACGTGAAGAGGCGGCACAGGCCAAGGCAAATTTAGCAGCAGAAGATGTCAGGATGGCTACAGAGCGGGCAGCTTCGGATGCTCGTGCTCAGCAGCTTCAAGCAGAGACTTTCCGGCTCTCGGTGGATCTGAACGCGTCAAACGAGGTCATGAGGAGAAGACACCAGAAGACTCAGTCATGTCTGCCTCTGACTTACGATCCAAGGAACCTTTTTCACACACCCGCGGTCGGTCCCAGCAACCCGCCGGAGGCAAACCGGATCACAACACCCGGGGCAGGGGCGCCGGTTCAGCCGAGGACCATGGAACCACCCCGTGTGAATACTGCTCTGCCTCATTACACGCCAGTACCACCGGGTCACTTCTCTAACCCTTTGGAGAATTTAATTGCTGCATCGGCCCGTCTGGCGGCTCTCCCAATGGAGGGCGACTCTCCAACAGCAATCAAAACACGAAGGGTTAGAGAACTTCTTCAGACAGCCCTAGCACAGCAGGATGCGTACTCTTATAGTCGAGACAAAATCCATTCAACCCCTCGCCTGGGGTTGACTGACAAGAGTCTTAAACAAACCAACACTGTTTTCCATGGTGTTGTACCTGGTAAGTCGGCATACCCGTTGGTAAGATTGAGCTGGAAGTAGCCTTTGGGGATGAATATGATTCTCGGGCTGAGAAATTAACCTTTGAAGTGGTTAAGATCAAAGGCCCATATCATGCCCTATTTGGATGGCCGGCTTATGCCAAGTTCATGCCCGGTCGTGTTACGTATATCTGCAACTCAAGATGCCGGGTTATAAAGGCACCATCACAGTACATGGGATCCGGAAAATAGCCCTGGAATGTGAAGAAGGTGATGTTGCTTATGCTGAGTCTGTTTGTGCAACAGAGGAATTAAAGTTTTATAAAGATAATGTTGACCCGGCAGACATGACGTATTTGAAGAAGCCAACTATGGAGCATGAACCGGTGTTGAAATTCAAATCAGCTGATGACACCAAGATGGTCGATTTTGTGCCTGGCGACTCATCCAAATAGTTCATTATCAGTGCTAACTTGGATCCAAAATAGGAAAGCACGCTCATCGAGTTCATCCGTGAGAACCGGGACATTTTTGCATGGAAGCCTTGTGACATGCCGGGTGTCCCGAGAGAACTCGCTGAGCACACTCTCAATATTGATCCGAAATTTAAGCCGGTCAGGCAGTTTCTTCAATGATTTAACGAAGAAAGGCGCAAGGCTATTGGAGAAGAGGTGGCCCGGATCTTGGCGGCCAGGTTCATTGTTGAAGTTTTTCACCTGGAATGGTTGGCTAACCCGGTGCTTGTACTAAAAAAGAACGGCACCTGGCGTATGTGTGTGGATTACACTGATTTAAACAAGGCTTGTCCGGCTGACCCTTTTGCTCTCCCTCGTATCGATCAGATCATTGATGCTATGGCAGGTAGTGAGCATTTGAGTTTTTTGGATGCCTATTCGGGTTATCATCAGATGAAGATGGCAGTTAAGGACCAGGAGAAGACAGCTTTCATCACTCCGTTTGGAGCCTTCTGCGATGTGGCTATGCCTTTTGGGCTTAAGAGTGCCCAAGCGACTTATCAATGATGTGTGCAGAATTGCCTTCACAATTAGATTGGGTGTAATGTTCATGCTTATGTGGATGATATAGTGGTGAAATCCAGAGAGAAGGAAACCTTGGTAACTGATCTGAAGGAGACCTTTGATAACCTCCAGGTCTACAAGATGATGCTTAACCCAGCCAAGTGTGTTTTTGGAGTCCCAGCTGGCAAAATCTTGGGTTTTTTGGTGTCTAACAGAGGCATTGAGGCTAACCCGGAGAAAATTAAGGCAATCACATCTTTGGCTAAACCGGCGTGCATCAATGACGTTCAGCGGCTGGCGGGACGGGTTGCAACTTTAAGCCGGTTTATAAGCCGGTTGGGTGAGAAGGCTATGCCATTATATCAAATGATGAAGAAGGCGGATGATTTTGTCTGGAATGACGCTGCTAACTCTGCTTTTGAGGATCTAAAGAAACAGCTCGCTGAGCTGCCAGTTCTTGCTGCTCCGGTTGAGAAAGAGTCGTTGTTGTTGTTGTATGTGGCTGCTAACTCACGTGATGTTAGTGTAGCTATTGTTGTGGAGCGCAAGGAGGCTGGCAAGGAACATCCAGTCCAACGGCCGGTTTATTACATCAGTGAGGTGCTCATTGAATCTAAACAAAGGTATCCACATTGACAGAAGCTTGTTTATGGGGTGTTCATGGCAAGCCGGAAGCTCAAGCATTATTTCCAGGGTCACCCAATCATTGTGGTTAGCTCTGCTCCTCTAGGAGATATTATTCAAAATAGAGAAGCCACATGACGAGTCACCAAGTGGGCTATTGAACTTGGGTCTCATGGTTTGAAGTATGAGCCACGTACTGCGACCAAATCTCAAGTGCTGGTCGATTTCATTAAAAATTGGACAGAGTTACAGACACCTAAAGAAAAGCCAGACAACACATATTGAATGATTCATTTTGATGGGTCCAGACAGTTGGAAGGCTCGGGGGCTGGGGTTGTTTTAACTTCTCCTCGAGGTGACAAGTTCTATTATGTGTTACGGTTGATGTTTCCTTGTACTAACAACGCAGCAGAATATGAAGCCTTGCTCCATGGTCTTCGAATGGCTAAAGAAATGAGTCTGAGCCGGGTACGGTGCCTTGGCAACTCAGATTTGGTGGCTCGGCAGGTGTCATGCAAGTGGGATTCCAAGGTCCCTCTCATGGCGGCTAATCGCCGCGAGGTCGACGCTGTTGCAGGGCATTTTAAGGGTTATCAAGTGGAACACATTGACCGCAGAAAGAATGAAGCGGCTGATGCCTTAAGCCGGATGGGATCTCAGCGTAAGCCGGTGCCACCTAATACCTTTTTAGATGTGTTACATAACCCATCTGTTAAGTTGCCTACAGAGGAAGATTTGGCCATTCTTGACCCGGAGGCATAGTTGGTGGCGGCTCTTCACGTCATTCTGGATTGGACAGTACCGTTCTTGGCTTACATGACACGGGGCGAATTGCCAGAGGACGAGACCCTGGCCCGACAGATAACCCGGCGGTCCAACTCAGTGACAATTTCTGACGGTGAGTTGTATCACTGCAGCGTCACTGGAGCGTTTCAACGTTGTGTTTCTCCTGAAAAAGCTCAAGAAATTATTCGTGAGATCCATGAAGGGGATTGTGGTCATCATGCCGGGTCAAAGTCTCTTGTGGCCAAAGCTTTCCTTCATGGTTTTTACTGGCTAACGGCTCACGCTGATGCGGAGGAGCTGGTCACTAGGTGTGATGGATGTCAAAAATTTGCACGACGAGCGCACGTGCCGGCTCAAGAGTTGCGGATGGTTCCAATCACTTGGCCGTTTGCAGTCTAGGGGCTTGACATGGTTGGACCTTTCAAAAGGTCCAAAGACAAAAATACACATATTTTGGTGGCAGTTGAAAAATTCACAAAATGGGTTGAGGCAGAGCCAGTGAGCAAGTGTGATGCAGCCACGGCGGTTCAGTTCATGAAAAAGGTGATTTTTTGCTTTGGTTTTCCACACAGCATTATAACTGACAATGGCACTAATTTGTCCCAAGGGGCTATGGAGGAATTTTGTCAATGTGAGCATATCTGGCTTGATGTTTCTTCAGTAGCTCACCCCCAATCTAATGGTCAAGCTGAGAGGGAAAATCGGGAAATTTTAAAAGGTCTCAAGCCCCGGCTTATGGTTCCTTTACAACAAACACCAGGTTGTTGGGTACAGGAGTTACCTTCGGTGCTATGAAGTATCAATACCACTCCTAACAGGTCTACAAGTATTACACCTTTTTTCATGGTTTATGGAGTAGAAGCAGTCCTGCCTAGTGACATCCGTCATGACTCGCCGAACAAGCCCGACAGGATGCACTTGACTTGTTAGATGAAGAATGAGATTTGGCAGTAGCCTGATCAGCAATTTACCAACAAGACCTGCGCCGTTATCACAGCCGCCAGGTTAAAACTAGAACCTTTCAAGAAGGCGACTTGGTGCTCCGGCTCATCCAGGATCAGTCCGATGCACACAAGCTATCCCCACCTTGGGAACGGCTCTTTGTGGTCAATAAGAACTTAAACAATGGGTCATATTACCTTATAGACGTTCGAGAGCAAAAAAGACTCACGTAAGTCGGAGGAGGAGACCCGCCGGCCGTGGAATATTGCCCAGCTTCAGCCATACTACACCTGAGCCACCGGCTCTCGTCATGTACATACTTTGACGTTGTATATATTATGATAAGTAATAAAGCATGACCTCTATCCTTTTCCTTTTCCTCTTCAATGATCATATATCTTTACTATTTTTATTATTCAAATGACTATTAAGGGGATGATCATATCTGAAGCTAGCCTAACCCTCTTTTGGTCTGGCTCAGGATCGTATTCGAATCTAGCCGTAAAATTTATGGTCACTAGGGGGCTTCCTGTTCAAACATAGGTCGTATTCTAACCAAAGAGAACATAGCTGTCGTAACCTTCTTGATCGGCACAAAGCCAAACTCACTAGGGGGCTTCCTGATCGTATCTGAATCATAGCTTCACCCCTTTTGGGTCCAACTTGGATCGTATTCGAATCAGGGTCGTTAAAAACCTCTCAAGGTCATTTGGGGGCTTCCTGTTCAAACATTGGTCGTATTCAAACCAAAGAGAACATAGCTGTCAGTACCCTTTTGATCGGCGCAACGCCAAAACCACTGGGGGGCTATATGATCGTATTCAAATCTTAGCTTAACCCCTTTGGTCCGGTTCACTGATCGTATTCAAATCAGGAACCCCCAAATTTTATTTAAAGGTTTAAATTACATTGTTTGAAGTCTGTTATTTTGTCTTACTGGGTTTTGTTGTCTAAAATCTAACTGTAAGCATGGTTTTTTATTTAAACCGGCTTGACTATTTGACAATAAGCCACCAAGGCATAATAGTCATCAGGCATATGGAAGCATTGATTTCTCAAACCGATTGGGTTATCAACCTCATTGTCCGAGTTATGAAAGCCGGCAGTTCCGATTCAAGGAATACAGGTATGGCAGTGATATTCAAAGACAGATTTATCTGTGTTTTTCCTTTAATTAAAGGTTTTCTCAACCTTGTTTATTTTGCATTTGGTTCTGTTTTTCCTACTATGTCAATTTCATAGTTGTATATCGGGTGTTTTGACCCGTCCGGCGCTAAACCGCCAAGACAGTTTTTTCATCTCTTACAGGAACAGAATCATAGAGGTAATGCATATATATTAAAACATCATGGGAAAAGAGTCATATGTAACATCTTATGCACAATGGCATAAGCAAAGCATGCAGTTTTCAAACTAACCTATTACAAGGCATTGAGAGCCCAAAAGGTTAAGACTGTTTTTCTTTCTTAGAGTTAAAGGCTAGGCTATTTATATGACCATTGCTCCTCCCTCGCCAGTTCACCTCCTTCCACTGATTCAAAGCTGGACTTTGACCAATCAAAGCCATTAACTGTGACAAATTCAGCTTCCTCGTTAATCAAGCCAGCCAGGTCAATTTTCGGGGCGAAGGTATGTTGGCGAACCGGCGGGATAAGATCTGTCACTTTATAAGAGGGAGCCGCCATTCTCTTATTTTCCATATCAAAACCTGGCTGATATTTGTCGATGTTGGTCTCCTCGCCAAGTATGGTAGCTTCAGAACGGACTCCCCTCACACAGGCAATGAGGTCATCTTGCTCAAATGGAGTCCCATCTTCTTTCAAAGTGGGATACCCCCTGACCACATCTGCCGGGTCTAATTCTGGCACCCAAGCTTTGCAGCGGCTCAGGGCAGTCAGCGCTCCGGCTCTTGCACAAGACCATTTGGTTTCCTTGAATCTCGCGGGTAAGATGGACAGCTTCTTCAAAATATCACTAAGGCGGTTGGGTCCTTGATTGGCAGGAGAGATGGCAGCAAGCGCCCGTTGAGCCCCCGTGTACAGTTGTTCCATCAAGGTGTAAACCGCCTTCAGTTTTGTCACGCTGTCTTGGCTCAAGTTATTACTCCGCGGACCTATGAGTGTTTCAACAAAGGTTAAGCAGGCGGCTTATATTCCTGGAAAAAATAGAGTGTAAGTGACTTGTGCAAATAACTTACCGAAGATGGTGGAAACCATTTGAGACACACGGTTTTTAAGCCGGTGAGCTCTGTGGTAACCTCCTCAAGAGCCACCTCAGCTATTTCAGCATGTTGTATCAGCAACATCTTTTATTTGGCCCAGGATTTCTTCCTTGCAGTCAAGCTGGTCTTCAATTTTTCTGTCTCAGAAAGACTCAATTGGAGTTTAGAGTCAGCAGTCTTGATTTCTGCCTCTTGATCCGCCAGTCGGGTCTTTGCATCAGTTAATTGGGGCCCAATTCAGATAGGGTGTTCTACAAAATGTACACAGGTGTGTCAAGGCTTAAATTAAAAGTTATAAGGGTTCAAGTCTCAAGTACTTTGCACCGCAATACCACTTGACACTTGGGGGCTAATGTCTGCCAAAGCAATTTTTTATGACTCTTATATGTTTCAAGTCCCAAGTGTTTCACAAAGTAACAACACTTGGCACTTGGGGGCTAATGCATGATATTTGGAAAGTTTCTCAAGATTGAGCCGGATCACAATGCTTATTGGGACTAGTAAAAGACAGTTATGAAATTAAGTACCGGTTCATTTATGATAAATTGAGTCGGCCCTTGGGGACTACAGGTGAAGTTTACGCTACTCTATTGGACTATCGATAAACCTAGAGACAAAGTATCACCCTATATCATAAAGTCTACAGATCAAGCAGGTTCATCATCTGAAGACTTGGGGGCTGGCATAGTATAAGTTAACCGGAGAACATACCTCATATTTCAGCTGCAATTGTTTGACCATCTCGATTTCTGAGTCACGGCTGGAGTGCATATGACTAAGATAGTCGGATAGTACATCATTGACATTGAGGTGAGCATAATGGGAGATATCAAACCGCACTTTTTGCTTCTCTAAAGCCTCTTGCTTAGCAGTATGCCGGGCTAACACAGTGGGGTTCCCCGGTTCAACAAACCGGCTACCGGTAATCAAAACGTTAGTATCAAAAGTTGTTGGCGGGTTAGCTGAGCTAGATGGTTCAGTAATGGTTGGATTGAGGGTGGCTTCATCGGCTGACAACTCAGGAGGGTCCAATTGAGTATCAACAGCTGGGTCTTCTGGTGCTTCAGGTTGAGAGGGAGAAGTTGGCATGGCCGGCTCAGGTGCAAGAACTTTCGGGTCTTCTGCCGGCTTAATCACCTTGGCCTTCTTGGATTTGGCTTGACCACTAAGAAATATTTTATGAGGTATTTAGTGTAATGATGTAGCTTTAAGGATACAGAGGAAAGATGATTTTTCCTTACCCAGGGGCAGTCTTGAAAGACGGAAATTGAGTCTGAGATGAGTCGCCAGAAGAGCGAGAAACCTCCTGCAAAGGTAAAATAAAGTTAGTAATGCAAGGGAATAGATCCATTAATGGAAGCAAAAGACAAAGATGAAATAAACCTCATTCTGGTGTTTTCGAGGAGTTTGTTGTAAAATGGAAGGCGGTTCATCGTCGTCATTAGTCCAAGCCTGACGGTGGCTCTCATGTTGCTATTTTTTCAAAAGCAAATGAGGGTCCAAATAAGCCAAAGGGTGCGAAAACCTTACTTTCCGGGTTACCAGTCAAAGTTTCTGTCTTGGCAAAGGGGCTGAGTCAGAGGAAATAGTTACCTCTTCTTCTACGGCTTGGCTAGCCCCCGTGTCGTCCTAGCAATAGTCAGTGTCAATAAGATTATTAAAAAACTGGCCAAGGGAGTCAAGGGTTACCTCCGACTTAGAAACATCGTCAAGCTTTAACAGGTCCGAAGCAGTATTCCTCTTCTTCTTGGACCTCTAGGTCGTCTTCCTGGCGGCTATGGCAGCGACTCTAGCCTTCTTGGCAGCTTCATGATCATACTTGGCCTTCCAGAAGTCAGATTTGGCCTGTGAATAAATAAATAGGATAAAATATCATGCAAGTATTTAAACTACTGAGGAAAACACAAAAAGAGAAAGAGGTCAGGGGTTTTTCACCTCTGGTACTGGGTTAAGTTTGCAGAAGGGGTTTAACCCAACCTTACTGCAGTCCTCATATTTGCCGTTGACAAGGATGGTTGACATTGCAACAATGTCTTCTTCAGTTAGTTGTATAGAGCTGTGATGCAGAGAATCATCTGGGCCTCCGCCATATTCATACATCAATTTTGATCGGCGGCTTAGAGGGATGACCCGCCAGGAGATCCAGCAACGGATCAGATCCACTCCGATTAAGCCATTCCCCAATAAAGCTTGAATCCTTTTAATAGATGGAATAAGCTTCTTGCGTTCAGCAGCAGTAAGCTTATCAGGGAGCACAAACTTGAAATCCAGACGATCCGTGCGATAACCCGGGAGTGGTTTTTCATTAGCTGGTGACGTATCTTGGCAATAGAACCAGGTCTGATTTCAATCTTTGGGATGACTCGGTAAGACTATTAAGGGAAAGACGACGCCCTGTCGATGCTGAATTGAAATTCCACCGAGTTCTAAGCTAGGGCCGTTGGTACACTCATTCTGGCAGTTCAAATAAAAGTACTCTCTGAAGAGTTCCACAGTCGGCTCCTCTTGAAGATACACCTCACAGAGAACTTGAAAATTGCAGATGTTGGATATGGAATTGGGTCCTAGATCTTGAGGGCGATGTTTGAAAAAAATGAAGAACGTCTCTGAAGAACTTTGAGCCGGGTGGTGAAAAACCCCGATTCATATGGTCAGTGAAGACAATAACTTCACCGTCTTTGGGATTAGGACGTTCCTCGTCCGGGTTAGGGGCACGATAAGACATAATGTTTTTCTCTGGCAAAAATCCAATGGTGACAAACTCTTTCAAGTTGTCTTCAGTTACTGTGGAGGGGACCCAATTACAGACTGTTGGTGCTTTTGACGGCATGATGAAAAGGGGAAGATGAAAAGAAAGTAATTTGCCGGTTCAATTTATTGATGAAGTTACAGGATCATGAGACAGATGAATAATGGCGGCTTAAATAAGGGCTAATGACACATATAAAGGAAAAGATGAGCCGGCGTGATAAGCCACCATGACTAAAGATATTCGAAGGATGCCAGGAACGGAATTGGCTAAGTGTTGAGACAAACAAGTTTCTCAAGCTATTACTATTATTTTGGATCAAATGGCCATTCGGAAAAGAAAATATTCTGGACCTAAAAATCTAGTACAGATGACTTCGTGAGTTCTAATGAGGCCTCTGTACAAGAAAAAGGGATCTACTAGTATCAAAAATAAACAAAAAACAACTACTGCATGAGTTATATGTTCTTTTTGGATCAAGAAGAAGCTGTAGTGGAAGAACTACGAAGAAACTGTGATGAACTATGAAGAACACGGAGAAACTTCAAAACCCTAATGTAGATCTGAGGTGCGGGAAGGCGAAGACTTACAGCTGTAGATTTTCTATGGAGGGTCACCGCCGATCTCTGGATCGACTCAGGTTGATGCAGCGGTCGAGGTCGAGGAAGACGAGAAGAAGCAGCAGGGTTGCGAGAGGAAGAAGATGAGGAAAGGGAAGAATGAGGAAAGACTTGATCGTGCCTATTTATAAGGGGATAATTGAACAGGCAAGGTGCGAAAATCGAGGAAGACCCAAATAATGGTTATCCAGCTAAACAGACGCCTCAATTTTTGGAAGACTTTTAAAGATAAAGATCCGTTGGAGATGACGTCATAACAGGTTTTCATATTTTCAGAAGATGATGTCCTGGAGGGTTACAAAGTTTTTACAGACAGATGAAGATGGATTTCGTCTAAGTGTTGAAGGTACACAAGAACAAGGTTCAAATCAACCTGGGGCCTAATGTTGGGAATATAACTTTCAGGTATGACCCGCCCAGGAGGGGCCGGGTCAACCCTAATGGTGGGTTATTAAGAGAAGCCTAGTAATATTCAGGATGATAGTTTATTAAGAATTGTAGAAGGCCTAAGCCCAGAGGTGGCTTAAGGCCCAATATTGTAAAACGCCATATGTAAAGAAAGACTTGTAAAGAAAGGCATATAAAAGAAATCACCGAGCCGGACACGTTTTATGAGCCGACCGGGACTTTGTAGGCCGACAGGCGTCAACCCGTGTATATAAGGGGACGACCCGGCGGCGGCTTAGGACAAGAAACAACATATTGATAGCCAAGCTAGCAGATTTGCTCCTTGGTCATCGAAACCTAGCAATACAACATCAACTGGACTAAGCCTTAGCTTCACCGTAAGGGGCCGAACCAGTATAAACCTCTCGTGTCCTTTGTCCCGATTAACCCCTTTAAGCTTCCTAGTTGCGATGGCCCTATGACTAAGTCCTTTCGCTAGGACATCTGTCGTGACAATTCCATGACAGATGTATGTGGCTGGATCATCCAACGCACAAAATATATCTACATGTATGTGGCTGGATCATCTCTCAAGCTCTATCTTACAGCCCTCACCCTTCCCAAAAGCTCAATCCGACAATATCTCTCCACGGCATATATATATTCTCAATGAATGCCGGACCACACTCACTTTGTCTCTCTATCTATATGTCTCTCGATTGACCTCGCTTTCTCAAGCCGTATCTTCCACACATTGAAGCTAGCTCTCCATCCCTCACAAAGCCAGAGCTATTTACATTGTGAGGGGGACTCCAACCTTTGATTAATTTGTGTAGGCCTTTATTTCGGTGGGTTTAGATTATATTTTCATAGCATTCGGCCCACAACTACTCCGAACACCGTTGCAACCCCGCACCTCCCCCAATTGATTTCCCTCTGGCTCGGTCATTGCTCTCTCGCACGTCCTTTCTCGCCTTCAACATTGCACCATGGTATTATTGAAAAACTCGGTTGTTCTCTTTAATTATTACAAATAAGCTACAAAACTACACACCAATAGTCCACCTGGAATGGAACAAATTTTGACCCACAAATTAAAGTGCTACAAACTACACACCGAGGGGCCCACCTGTCATGAAATAAATTTGGACCCATATACAAATTAAAAAATAAAGGACGAGGATCGAACATGCGACCAGGGCCTTCAAGCCGCACATCAATAGGCAACATTAGTAGAAAAACAATGTTTGTTGTACCCCCCTTTGTTCATATAATGTTTTTATGTTACCACATCCTATTTAATGGATAACATGTAATATTATTTTTAGTACATTAGTGGGACTGGCTCGTTCGCACGTAGTACTATTTGCCTTCACTTACTGGTGGGTTCCATGTGTGCTCTCTCCCCCCCCCCTTCTGCGTTTAGACGCACGGGCAAACACAAAGAACTCGCGGGTGATGTTGCCGTTGACCATATCTGGACGCGTTCACAAGTTACGGCAGTAGTTTCACGTACTAGTAGTACTAGTCAATGTGTACATGCAATGCACGTTAATTTGGAAGTATATTAAGTGCATGTGGATATTAAGTAGGATATTATTTACGTATTATTATGTGATTAGCACTATTTTTTGCATGAAATTAACTGCACGCTAAACGTGTTGAGCGCTCGACATTGAAGCAGTCTAGGACGTTGGATGAGAGGAAATACTTGTGGCTTCATCACGTTTTATATTTAATTTGATACGGCTCCAGCAGAACATTTAATCGATCAAACCATATATTTCATTCAGTCTAACTCCGACTTTAAATTCATACGACGATCGATCTAAAATAAACGGAAATGATAAACGTTCGGATTTTAAGCATGGCAATCCGAATGTTTTTCATGGCAAATTTAGAGTACGTGGCGGCGGCAGGGGCGTCTTGCGGTGGGAAGTAGCTCCTCTACCGTGCTCTTTGTGTCATCGGGCCACTGACCGACGGCGACGGTGGCGTCTTGCGCCATTGTTGGCGTACTCCTAGACATTGGCCCTAGCTTCAAGGAAGGCCACAATGTTCTGGACTTCCGTCTCCAAGAGCGAGTCAACTGGCGGGAGGAGGTGACTGGCGTTGGTGAAAGGAAGCGGTCGACGGTGGCCATCCATGCCGCTGAGGGGGGCACTGGCACCCGCGCGGGGACATGCGCTAGCAACGGCGCGGCGGAGACATTCGTGTGCACGGGCACCGGCACGGGCGCGCACGTCAGTGCACATGCAGGCGCATGCACTGGCAGGTGCACGGGCACGTGAAAGTTGGCAGGGACCTCATGGAACCCCGTGGCATCAAGCTCAGCGACAATGTGCGGCTCCCAGCCCATCAATGCCACGGGGATGGGCGCTGGCGCAGTTGGGGCGAAGGAAGCCGGAACGTGAGCGGGGACAGGCGCGGCGTCTTCCCGCAAGGCCGGTTCAAGCTCGTCCCAAAGCGCCTTATGTTCTTGAGACTCCGGCTGGGTGTCTTCCTCAGGAAACTAAAAGATTCAGGGCAGACCATCGTGATGCGGCATGGCATATAGTTAGGTCAGGCTGGTTGGAGGTAGACGACATGAGAATCGGAGAGGAAGAGAGAAGATTGTAGCGATGCCGGGTAGTGCGGGCTTGATTTTAAACTGCGGCGCCAGCGACACTAAAAGTGGGAGCAGTTGGGACGAAGGTGGGCGGCGAAGCCTGGTCAAAGGGCTCGCCTCCCAGTGAGCCTAACCAGTGGTCTATTCACACGCCTCCTGTCAGCTGGCGCACGATACGTCTCGAACGTATCTATAATTTTTGTTTGCTCCATGCTATATTATCTACTGTTTTGGACATTGTTGGGCTTTATTATCCACTTCTATATTATTTTAGGGACTAACCTATTAACCGGAGGCCTAGTCCAGAATTCTTGTTTTTTGCCTGTTTTAGGGTTTCGAAGAAAAGGAATATCAAACGGAGTCCAAACGGAATGAAACCTTCGGGAACGTGATTTTCTCATCGAATACAACTCAGGAGACTTGGACCCTACGTCAAGACACGTAACAGGAGGCCACGAAGTAGGGGGCGCGCCTACCCCCCCCCCCCGAAGCACGCCCACCACCCTCCTGGGCCCCCTGTTGCTCCACCGACATACTTCTTCCTCCTATATATACCCACGTACCCCCAAACGATCAGAGACGGAGCCAAAAAACCTAATTCCACCACTGCAACTTTCTGTATCCACGAGATCCCATCTAGGGGCCTGTTCTGGACCTCCACCGGAGGGGGCATCGATCACGGAGGGCTTCTACATCAACACCATAGCCCTCCGATGAAGTGTGAGTAGTTTACCTCAGACCTACGGGTCCATAGTTAGTAGCTTGATGGCTTCTTCTCTCTTTTTGGATCTCAATACAATGTTCTTCCCCTCTCTTGTGGAGATCTATTCGATGTAATCTTCTTTTTGCGGTGTGTTTGTTGAGATCGATGAATTGTGGGTTTATGATCAAGTCTATCTACGAATAATATTTGAATCTTCTCTGAATTCTTTTATGTATGATTGGTTATCTTTGCAAATCTCTTTGAATTATCAGTTTGGTTTGGCAGACTAGATTGATCTTTCTTGCAATGGGAGAAGTGCTTAGCTTTGGGTTCAATCTTGCGGTGCCCTTTCCCGGTGACAGTAAGGGCAGAAAGGCACGTATTGTATTGTTGCCATCGAGGATAACAAGATGGGTTTTTCTTCATATTGCATGAGTCTATCCCTCTACATCATGTCATCTTTCTTAAGGCGTTACTCTGTTTTTAACTTAATACTCTAGATGCATGCTGGATAGCGGTTGATGAGTGGAGTAATAGTAGTAGATGCAGGCAGGAGTCGGTCTACTTGTCTCGGACGTGATGCCTATATACATGATCATACCTAGATATTCTCATAACTATGCTCAATTCTGTCAATTGCTCAACAGTAATTTGTTTACCCACCATAGAATACTTATACTCTCGAGAGAAGCTAGTAGTGAAACCTATGGCCCCGGGTCTATCTTTATCATATCAATCTGCTACTACTTTGTTATTTACTTTGCCTTTATTTTACTTTGCATCTTTATCATAAAAATAGCAAAAATATTATCTTATCATATCTATCAGATCTCACTCTCATAAGTGGCCTTATAGGGACTGACAACCCCTATTTGCGTTGGTTGCGAGGATTTATTTGTTTTGTGCAGGTACGAGGGACTTGCGTGTAGCCTCCTACTGGATTGATACCTTGGTTCTCAAAAACTGAGGGAAATATTTACGCTACTTTACTGCATCATCCCTTCCTCTTCGGGGAAAACCAACGCAGTGCTAAAAGAGGTAGCAAGAAGGATTTCTGGCGCCATTGCCGGGGAGGTCTACGCAAAAGTCAACATACCAAGTACCCATCACATACCCTTATCTCCCGCATTACATTATTTGCCATTTTCCTCTCATTTTCCTCTCCCCCTAATTCACCCTTGCCGTTTTATTCGCCCTCTCTCTCTCTATCCTCCCTCTCTTTCTCTATTTGCCTCTTTTTGCCCATTTGCTTTTTTTGTTTGCTTGTGTGTTGGTTTGTTTGCTTGTCGTTATGGCTAGTCCCTTATCTTCTCCGTTATCTCTGAAGAATGAAATTATAAATTTTAAGCAAAGGGAGGGAGAAAATCTAAAAGATGCTTGGTATAGAATTTGCAATGCTCAAAATAGATCTACTAGGAAGCAATCTACTTCCATTCTTCTTCACAATTTTTATGTAGGCATTACTCCTTGGCACCGTTATGTTCTTTATACTATTACCGGAGGTAACTTTTTGGGTAGCCATACTTTTGATTCTTATAAGCTATGATAGATTTATTTGGCTCACCCCCTCTCTTGGTTAATGGAACTGTATTAACTTTGGAGCATGTAATGCAAAGGCTTGAAATTATTGAAAATAAGGTTGCTACTGTAGAGTTAATTGAAAATTTGGATAAAAAGATCCACAGCCGAATCTCTCAATATGGATCTAAAGTAGGAGTCACTTTGAAAAATATTAAAGAAAAGGAACCCATAGTTAATGAGAAAATAAATCATGATTCCACTAGAATCGATAAACTTGAGGATATTATTACCAACTTGGGAACCGCTTTTTCTTCCGTAAAGAATACTCCAAGTCCTCCCACCAAAGTAGCCAAGCTTATGTATGTTCCTAAAAATAAGGGTGAATCTTCTAGTAAGGAAAATGCGGATCTCAAATCTATAAGTATTCATCCCAATCTTTTTGCTATCATTTAGGAACCATTTGTTACAAATGAATTTTGTCGATCTTGTGCCTAAAATATTGATAATTAGTAAAAATAAAGAAATTCCTAAAGATGGTAGATGCCTTATCGAAGAATTACCTACCAAAGATGGCAATACCTAGATCTATTCTTGCTTATTATGCCTAGCTAAGGGCGTTAAACGATAGCGCTTGTTGGGAGGCAACCCACTTTTATTTTTATTCCTTGCTTTTTGCTCCTGTTTAGTAATAAATAAATTATTTAGCCTCTGTTTTTTTTGTGTTTTTTATGTTTAATTAGTGTTTGTACCAAGTAGAACCGTTGGGAAGACTTGGGACAGTCTTGTTGAACTTGCTGTAAAAAACAGAAACTTTAGCGCTCACAAGAACTGCTGTAATTTTTATTTGGAGAGTGATATTTAGTTAATTATTTTTGAAGATATTTAATAGATAAATTCCGCACGTCCAGCAATTTATTTTAGAATTTTTGGGGGTCCAGATCTTTCGCTATCTACAGATTACTACAGACTGTTCTGTTTTTGACAGATTCTGTTTTTCATGTGTTGTTTGCTTATTTTGATGAATCTATGGCTAGTAAAATAATTATAAACCATAGAGAAGTTGTAATACAGTAGGTATAACACCAATATAAATAAATAATGAGTTCATTATAGTACCTTGAAGTGGTCTTTTATTTTCTTTCGCTAACGGAGCTCACGAGATTTTCTACTTTAAGTTTTGTGTTGTGAAGTTTTCAAGTTTTGGGTAAAGATTTGATGGATTATGGAACAAGGAGTGGCAAGAGCCTAAGCTTGGGGATGACCATGGCACCTCCAAGATAATCTAAGGACACCTAAAAGCTAAAGCTTGGGGATGCCCCGGAAGGCATCCCCTCTTTCGTCTACTTCTATCGGTAACTTTACTTGGAGCTATATTTTTATTCGCCACATGATATGTGTTTTGCTTGGAGCGTCTTGTATGATTTGAGTCTTTTCTTGTTAGTTTACCACAATCATCCTTGCTGTACACACCTTTTGAGAGAGCCATATATGATTTGGAATTTGTTAGAATACTATATGTGCTTCGCTTATATCTTTTGAGTTATATAATTTTGCTCTAGTGCTTCACTTATATCTTTTAGAGCACGGTGGTGGATTTGTTTTATAGAAACTATTGATCTCTCATGCTTCACTTAGATTATTTTTAGAGTCTTAATCGCATGGTAATTTGCTTAAAATCCTAATATGCTTGGTATGCAAGATTAATAATAAAACTTTCTTATGAGTGTGTTGAATACTAAGATAAGTTTGATGCTTGATGATTGTTTTGAGATATGGAGGTAATAATATCAAAGTCGTGCTAGTTGAGTAGTTGTGAAATTGAGAAATACTTGTGTTGAGGTTTGCAAGTCCCGTAGCATGCATGTATGGTAAATGTTATGCAACAAATTTGAAACATGAGGTGTTATTTGATTGTGGTCCTTATGAGTGGCGGTCGGGGACGAGCGATGGTCTTTTCCTACCAATCTATCCCCCTAGGAGCATGCGCGTAGTACCAAGGTTTTTGATGACTTGTAGATTTTTGCAATAAGTATGTGAGTTCTTTATGACTAATGTTGAGTCCATGGATTATACGCACTCTCACCCTTCCATCCTTGCTAGCCTCTTCGGTACCGTGCATTGCCCTTTCTCACATTGAGAGTTGGTGCAAACTTCGCCGGTGCATCCAAACCCCGTGATATGATACGCTCTTTCACACATAAACCTCCTTATATCTTCCTCAAAACAGCCACCATACCTACCTATTATGGCATTTCCATAGCCATTCCGAGATATATTGCCATGCAACTTTCCATCATTCCATTCGTCATGACACATTCATCATTGTCATATTGCTTAGCATGGTCATGTAGTTGACATAGTATTTGTGGCAAGGCCACCGTTCATAATTCTTTCATACATGTCACTCTTGGTCCATTCCATATCCCGGTACACCGCCGGAGGCATTCATATAGAGTCATCTTTTGTTCTAGTATCGAGTTGTAATCATTGAGTTTAAATAAATAGAAGTGTGATGATCATCATTTTCTAGAGCATTGTCCCAAGTGAGGAATAAATAAATAAATAAGAGAAAGGCCAAAAAAAGAGAAGGCCCAAAAAATAGAAAGGCCATAAAAAAGAGAAGGCCCAAAAAAAGAGAAAAAGAAAAAAATGAGAGAAAAAGAGAGAAGGGACAATGTTACTATCCTTTGCCACACTTGTGCTTCAAAGTTGCACCATGATCTTCATAGTAGAGAGTCTCTCATGTTATCACTTTCATATACTAGTGGGAATTTTTCATTATATAACTTGGCGTGTATATTCCAACAATGGTCCTCCTCAAGTGCCCTAGGTCTTCGTGAGCAAGCAAGTTGGATGCACACCCAGTAGTTTCTTTTGTTGAGCTTTCATACATTTATAGCTCTAGTGCATCTGTTGCATGGCAATCCCTACTCCTTGCATTAACATCAATCGGTGGGCATCTCCCATTGATTAGCCTCGCTGATGTGAGACTTTCTCCTTTTTGTCTTCTCCACATAACCCCCCTCATTATATTCTATTCCACCTATAGTGCTATGTCCATGGCTCGCGCTCATATATTGCGTGAAAGTTTATAGGTTTGAGATTACTAAAGTATGAAACAATTGCTTGGCTTGTCATCGGGGATGTGCATGATGATAGCATTCTAGTGTGACGAAAATGAAACATGACTAAACCATATGATTTTGTAGGGATGAACTTTCTTTGGCCATGTTATTTTGAGAAGACATAATTGCTTAGTTAGTATGCTTGAAGTATTATCATTTTTATGTCAATATGAACTTTTGTCTTGAATCTTTCGGATATGAATATTCATACCACAATTAAGAAGAATTACATTAAAATTATGCCAAGTAGCACTCCGCATCAAAAATTCTGTTTTTGTCATTTACCTACTCGAGGACGAGCAGGAATTAAGCTTGGGGATGCTTGATACGTCTCCAATGTATCTATAATTTTTGATTGCACCATGCTATATTATCTACTGTTTTGGACATTATTGGGCTTTATTATCCACTTCTATATTATTTTTGGGACTAACCTATTAACCGGAGGCCCAGCCCAGAATTGTTGTTTTTTGCCTATTTTAGGGTTTTGAAGAAAAGGAATATCAAACGGAGTCCAAACGGAATGAAACCTTCGGGAACGTGATTTTCTCATCGAATACAACTCGGGAGACTTGGACCCTAGGTCAAGACACGTAACAGGAGGCCACGAGGTAGGGGGCGCGCCTACCCCCCCCCCCAAGCGCGCCCTCCACCCTCGTGGGCCCCCTGTTGCTCCACCGACGTACTTCTTCCTCCTATATATACCCACGTACCCCCAAACGATCAAAGACGGAGCCATAAAACCTAATTCCACCGCCGCAACTTTCTGTATCCACGAGATCCCATCTTGGGGCCTGTTCCGGACCTCCGCCGGAGGGGGCATCGATCACGGAGGGCTTCTACATCAACACCATAGCCCTCCGATGAAGTGTGAGTAGTTTACCTCAGACCTACGGGTCCATAGTTAGTAGCTTGATGGCTTCTTCTCTCTTTTTGGATCTCAATACAATGTTCTCCCCCTCTCTTGTGGAGATCTATTCGATGTAATCTTCTTTTTGCGGTGTGTTTGTTGAGACCGATGAATTGTGGGTATATGATCAAGTCTATCTACGAATAATATTTGAATCTTCTCTGAATTCTTTTATGTATGATTGGTTATCTTTGCAAGTCTCTTCGAATTATCAATTTGGTTTGGCCTACTAGATTGATCTTTCTTGCAATGGGAGAAGTGCTTAGCTTTGGGTTCAATCTTGCGGTGTCCTTTCCCGGTGATAGTAAGGGCAGCAAGGCACGTATTGTATTGTTGCCATCGAGGATAACAAGATGGGGTTTTCTTCATATTGCATGAGTCTATCCCTCTACATCATGTCATCTTGCTTAAAGCGTTACTCTGTTTTTAACTTAATACTCTACATGCATGCTGGATAGCGGTCGATGAGTGGAGTAATAGTAGTAGATGCAGGCAGGAGTAGGTCTACTTGTCTCAGACGTGATGCCTATATACATGATCATACCTAGATATTCTCATAACTATGCTCAATTCTGTCAATTGCTCAACAGTAATTTGTTTACCCACCGTAGAATACTTATGCTCTCGAGAGAAGCCACTAGTGAAACCTATGGCCCCCGGGTCTATCTTTATCATATCAATCTCCTTCTACTTAGTTATTTACTTTGCCTTTATTTTACTTTGCATCTTTATCATAAAAATACCAAAAATATTATCTTATCATATCTATCAGATCTCACTCTCGTAAGTGGCCTTATAGGGACTGACAACCCCTATTTGCATTGGTTGCAAGGATTTATTTGTTTTATGCAGGTACGAGGGACTCGCGCGTAGCCTCCTACTAGATTGATACCTTGGTTCTCAAAAACTGCGGGAAATACTTACGCTACTTTACTGCATCATCCCTTCCTCTTCGGGGAAAACCAACGCAGCGCTAAAAGAGGTAGCAGCGCAGCAGTCTGCTTGCACGCCTCCCGTCGACTCACACACTTGCTCGGACGGCACCTGCCGATGAGAAGCGGGACTCGTGCCGGCACGTAAACGCCCACGGTTTCAATAAATACCTTGGCTCTTCATTTGTGCAACTTCGCATAAGCAGCATGTCTCAAATTGAAGAAAGAAATTACGTAGGAATATTTGTGCCATATCACGTGACCATGCTCAGTTTCATGAATTTCTAGTCAATTTTGTATTTTATGAAATTTAAAATCCAGGATTCGAAACAATATCATAACTTGCATCATGCAATAAATTTTCAAGTGATACATCTTTCCTGTTGTATTTCTTAAGAAAGGATTTGGTCAAACATTTTGCTTAGTTAGACTTCAGAGAAGTTATATATGCAGAGTAAAAGGATAATCCCTCCGTACCAGTGCATTGCTTGATATATTAAGTCAAGTACTAGGCACGAACAAACGGGCTCAATTATGTGCTCATCCTGGTGTAGTACCCCTATTAGTACTAGGCAATGCAGTTGACAGGTGACCTTGGGTAGCGGCGACCGAGGGAATTGAACCGTGCTCCGCACGCTAGGTAACATTGTCTAGTTACTAAAGCATCCCTCCATTGTTCATAGGTAGTCACTATGGATCGGGGACATGCGGGGAATTTCCTAGGGCTGGAATTTTGGCCGCTAGATATTTCGACTCAAAACGCGGAGGCTCGACTGGTTGCGGTTGGCTAATGTGCGTACCACGCACACCACCATAAGGACACGAGCCCGGTTTTTTTTAGGATCAACACGAGACAAGGTCTGGCTAGTACGCCGTTGGGTCCTACCATTCGATTATACAAAATGAATCTTTCAAATTGCCGAACGAATCTATGTGTATTACAATGCCCGTATTTTCCTTGCAAATAGTAATCTCAACGTGGTAATTCATTTATGACGAGTTCTTGAATTAGAGTGAGTTTGTGATATAGTAATCTCAACGTGGATTTCACATTTCATGGTATCCCTAGTAATTTTTTCATTGCAAATTCAAATTTAAAAGATGAAGGGTATGGTGGTGAGAAAACTTTGTATGTATCAAGCATATGACCACACACACACACACACACACAAACACAACAACAATCCAATAAGTATAGTGCATCTATTTTTCCAAACCATGCATGTATGACACGAATTCAAAAATACTCCTTCTGTTCATAAATATTAGTCTTTTAGAGATTTCAACAAGTGACTACATACGGAGCAAAATGAGTGAATCTACACTCTAAAATATGTCTATATACATCCGTATGTGGCAGTCCATTTGAAATCTCTAAAAGGCTAATATTTAGGAACGAAGGGAGTAAAATGTAAGACATGCATGGTCCTCAATTCAATATTCAAAATGAACAGGAAACTGAAACATGAATATTAAGTCTAGTGCTACAGTACATGCAAATGTTGTGTTTAGGCGGAGCTATGTAGATTGTCGGGGGTTAACCCCTCGACCTTAGATAAAATTGTGAAGCTGTGTTTAGGATTAGTTAGATTATATTTGTCCCCACCGTCCCAAACACTGATTGGTTCTGCACCCTCTCCTCCCCGGGAGAATATCATGTGCCCCCACACCTTAGATGCTATATACTGATAGGAGTTCATTGGAGCTTGTAGATCTGAGATATAGGAGCTCACAGGATGTCTTAATATTTTTACAGGAAACCTTGATGAGTTTGAGAATTGCACACAATTTGTACAAAAACTACTCAGATGCCCTTGGATCCCATATCCAACGACCTCGAAGCTCGTATCACCGTAGCATCTAAGATGAAGGAGGACATGATATTCTCATGTATGTAAGAATATCATGTGCTACCACACCTTAGATGCTTTGGTGATACAAGCTCTTCGGAGCCGTTGGATTTGTGACCCAACAATTCGTCGGTGGTTCGATTTTTTTTTCTTCAGAAAAGCCCCCAAAGAGTTCGGCCACTGCTTACAAGCACAAAGACTGCTCAGATGCCATTGGATCTCAGATCGAACAACCTCGAAGCTCGTATCACCGTAGCGCCCAAGCTGCGAGAGCACCTGATTTTTTATCGCACGGGAGAATATGAGGTGCCCCGCGCCGTAGATTCTATGGTGATACAAGTTCACGAAGATCTATCGGCTCACAGTAGGAGGTTTGAATGTTTTTGCAATATACGCCTGAGAGAGTTTGGGAATTGCGCAGAAATTACAAGTACTACACATGTGGCATCTGATCACAGATCATACGACCTAGATGCTCGTATCACCGTATCGGCTAATTAAGCTATGGGGAGCACCTAATATGAGGAACAGGGAGTCGTTGGATCCAAGATGCAGCGGCACACACGAGGCCTAAATGTTCTATTTGCAAAAAAACCTTGGAGAGTTTGGAAATTGCCCATAATTACAAAGACTATTCCCAAGCCATTGAATCTCAGTTCCAACGATGTAAAAACTCATATCACCATAGCATCTAAGCTGCGGGGTGGATGTGATATTCTATGCCGCTAGCTTTTTTGTTCGTAAACTTGCAAAATATGTGTAACTCGTGTCGTTACTTGTCTAACCATGCAAAATGTTTGTTCAAAACAACCATCCTACACTGAAATATCGGAACAACACACGGGGGTCCCACTTGTCATTGGTCAAATTTGGACCTAAAACTAACAAATCTGAAAGACGAGATTCGAACTGGCAACCTGGACTACAAAGCGTAAGTGGATAGCCTGAAACAACAACGGTTGTTGGCTTTTTCCCATAACTTTATTTTATACAGTATTATGTTGAGTAGAGTAGAGGGAGTGCCTCGTCAACACGTGCATGACCGTTGA
Source organism: Triticum urartu (assembly GCF_056163025.1). NCBI lineage: Eukaryota > Viridiplantae > Streptophyta > Magnoliopsida > Poales > Poaceae > Triticum > Triticum urartu. The sequence goes on from NC_141879.1 coordinate 156,022,281, forward strand.
CTCACTTAGTGGTGGGTCCCAGGTCTGCGATCTCTCTCTCCTCTCCATCGTCTAACCTATAAACGCACGGCCACACACAAAGAGCGGCGCTAGCTTGCCATGGTGTTATTATAACTAAAAAAGCTTGGAAATAGAAGAATCGCCTAGAACAGGAGACGTTGTGGCTGGTCGGGATGGAGCTAACCACAACTATCCTCCGTGCCACGTTAGCATGATGAAGTTGTGTGGCTAGTGTGGAGTTTTCGACCGACTGGCTGGGTCCCAAGGTCGAACCATAGGTACTACTACGTCTGATACAGTATATTTTTACACAAACATTTTTCCTCCGTGCCAAGACGTGGCACACCCTACCGCGCGGTTTCGGGGTCCTCCCAGGTGGTGCACGCATATATTCTTCCTTGCCGAGACGTGGGACGCCCTACCACGCATTTTCTAGGTCCTCCTCAGTCGTAGCGCCGAAGAAAGTAAATGAGTCGTCAAATCACGAAAGACCACCTTTACCGTCGAGTACATCAGTGAAGCACGGTGGCTAGCTAGTTGGACTAGTGCGACCGATTAGCTAGGTCGCCGCCACATTTGTTTTTCACCCTTTTAACTCCTTGCCGGCAAGTAAATTTAAATATCCACCATGGCGTTGCTCTAGTATTTGGGTGCAGCAGGCGCGGCAGGATTTTTAATTTTTTGATTAACGGGAGCAGGCGCTGCAGTAATTAGTCACGATGACTCCGCCTGTAAAACCCACTGCTCCCTGATGTGAGAAGTCGTCGACTGGTGTTTTCCCATGGTAAAAACCTAAAGATTCCCTGCTCCTCGGCTGGCTCCCTTCGCCTTCCCGTAGATTGCATTGCCTTTCAGCCGTTTCGCCCCCTTTGCTTCCTCTCCCCATTGCTTCTACCTGGTGCCATGGCGGCGCAATAGATCACGGAGTCTGAGGTGAGACGCCTGACACGGGAGCTCCGAGCTCGAGGCGAAGGATGCGGAGCTCATGGCCAAGGACGTGGAGCTCCGTGAGCTCAAGGAGGAGTGGAGTGCCATGCTCCTCCGTTATGTGCGGGAGTTCACAGAGCTTCAAAAGCAGCAGGCGTCCACCAGAAATATGCTCGAGGCATCGGCGGCATTGTTGTAGAAAGAGGGAGATACGATAGGCCATCAGGGGAGCAGGCTGGAGCGCGAGCGGGCCGATCGTGACGAGGTCCAGGATCGCCTCAGCCACTTGGTGGACCAAGTTGCCACGCATGTGTTGCGGCTGCGCGATGCGTACCGTCATGCCAGCGCGACCATATGCCGGCCGTCGGGCTAAACCCGTTCGACCACCCCGTCGACTTCAATGAGCTGCGGCTTCCTGACCTGGTCTCCTTCTTCACCTATATCTCCGAGGAGCTGAGCCGTCTCCGCGTGATGGTGGGGGTGGAGCTAGACAAGGAGGGTTGCGGGCTGCCATCGCCGTTGCCGGGTGAATGCTCTCAGGGCTCCATCACCGGAATCCATTCGTGCCATTGGACGTCGTCTTTGACGAGTTGGCTCCCGTCGACCGGGAGCGGGCTCTGCGGGCCGTTGCACCCTGCATCACCAACGTCGTGCGCCTCGAGAAGCAGAGGGACTTCGGTGGTGTTTAGGCATCCTCTGCATGGGCATGTCCATGTCTCGGCGCAACATTACCATTGGATCAAACTCAGACGGTGCAGATTAGTCACTGTAGCACAAAGCGTGTGGGTGTGTTTGGTTGCATTCTCATCTCAATATAGTTGTTCCCTCTTCATGTATTTGTGTTAACCTACAAGTGTGGACTCATGCACCCTTCATGGACTCTGCCAAACACGCGAAAGTGGGTCGAGAAGGGAACTTTTGCTCCCATCCCGTGCACCCTTCATACACCCTGCCTAACACTGAGTCATCGTGCTTCATATGGTTCATGTTTCGTGGAGTACTGTAGCACCATACTCTCCGTGCGCCATAGACCTAGTTCTGTTAACATTGATCTCACTGTTCATTCTTGACCGGACAGTCGAAAAAGTGGTATGTTACATTACTGTTCATATAGTTGACATGCGCACAACATCACTTGTATCGTCATATCTTACTACACTAGCAACAAGATTATGTAGTACTGACGTATGAACCACTGCACATGCCTAGTAGTAGGAGCACTATGTATGTTCAAGTGGCTATCGTGTTTCGCACTCGTCCGTCGTAAGAGTGGAAACGCTTGCTGTAATCATTTTTTGTCTTCAGAAAAAACAGTGGACTCGCTCTACCATGCGGATCCTCCTCGACGGTTGTCGGGAACTTAGCTACTCACTTTCGCCGACGTGCGGGACAACCATCATTAGGGTCCACCAGCCATGCAGTAAATTACTCTGTAGTAGAGTGCCCAACTGCACAGTAGACTACCCCGATCGAAGCGCCACAGTAATGCCCAATGAGCCGTCAAATCACAAAGCCCCCTCCTTTCCAGTAGTAAGTTGGACGGACGAAGCACCCATCATTTCACTCTTCTCTCTCATCTTCCTCTCTACCCAACCCTCGCTTCTCCCTCATCTTGTTCCTCAGTTCTTCAAGAAAACTCCAACCTACTTTTGCCATTTTTATTCTCTCCCAAAGAAGGAAAGGTGAGCGCATCAATGGTGTTGATTCTGGCCAAGGCCCGGTCTTGCAACCCCGAGACTGATCCTATAACTCCCTCTCTGTTCTTCTTTTGGGTTTGTGATTATGGTTTCTTTTCTTTTATTTCTATTTGAAAGTTTCTTGATGGACGCTGGAGCACCGACCGAAGTGATTTCTATGGCTCTAGCAAAAACCGTCGAGGCTCATGGTACGAAGAAGCGCAAGCACCCCGCTGAGACTACCGCAGACAAGCTCAAAGCCATCGCCTTGTCCAAGCCCCCCTCTCTAGAATCCCTCATTAAGCAAGTCCAGGTAATATCTCTTCTTGACGATCTTTTTCTCGATCTTGATCGTGTTTTCTCATCTAACATGCAGTACTAGTAGTACAACTTTCTAGGTGATCTTGCATGTGATTTTTGTGTGCCAAATGTCGGTTCTAAATTCATCTTTTGACCCGAACATGCAAGAGGTTGACACTGATTTCTTATAGATTACTTTCAACTACTTTATGAACATCAATGCTACCTTTGAAGAGGGTATATTTGCATCAGTAACTTGTGTTATGGATATTGCAAGTAATCCCTCTACTCTCATGCCTTTGAAGACATGTTCTAGTGTCTTTGTTCACTCATTTGTGTGTGTATATGTAGTCATATATGGAGTAAAATATTGAAAATCATCTTATATTTCTGAATGGAGGTAGTAATAAAATATTTGGTTTCTGTTTGAATTAGAACCAGGTCCGCAGTGGAGATGAAGTTCTCAAAGTGATGTCGTGTGAACTGGAAGACCTGAGGATGAATTCTACTGCTAAACTATCCAGCTGTTGTGTCCTTGTCGCCACGTGTCCTAAACTAGTGTTTTCCTGTAGCATTGTTGTCAGGCATGTTCTCGAGGCTGTACTTGACCACAACAATTTCCTGGTTGTGCCTTCGATTACGAAGGGTGTGGTTCTTGTAAAGCTTCCCGACAAATCTGATGTGACATGTCTTCATCGTCATGTTTATGAATGGAAAGACCACTTTGTTAGGTTCTCCAAGGTTGAGGAGATGGTGATGGTGCCGGTAGACATCTCTCATGAAGTCCATGGCCTCGTCAGTTATGTGGTGTTCATCCCGTAGATCGGTGGCAAGAAATAGTCTACAGAGTTTAATTAGTGCAACTTTGCTTGTCTGTAGTAAGTACTATTGTTCAGTACTTGATTTGTGTTTGTGAACCTTGTATTGTTTAGTACTGCCGTGTTTGGTGTGTCGTGAGTCCTGAGAACAATCTATGTTAATGTCTGTCCCCTCAATTTAGTCTGTATATTTTGAAGTATCCAGATCATCTTTTTTGTGAGGACAGTTTATCAATTATGGTTGCACTCCAATATCTGTATGCATTGTAGGGTTTATCACACCCACCAGGATTTCCAGTCCCATGGATGTTCGGTCCATACGATTTGTCATGACCTTTGGACTGTCCTGCTTGTGGGAGTAGGCGGGGGCCCTGCATGCCACGCGTAGTTGGACGACCAATCTTCTATTTAGTACTTCAACATAGTGATTTCCTGGTAAGGATTCACTCGTGTCACATCAAGTAAATCTTATTGATTTACTATCTAAATCTTATTGATATAATGTCATGTTTTCTTTCTTTTGCTGCAATTTTACGATGCAGGTTTTGCCATGTGACATTCACCACAGAATAAACCGTTTGGTTTGCTCTACGATGGATATTTTTGCAGGTTTCATTTCTTATGTCATGTCAGTAACGAAGGCACTGTCCATCACTTATATTACTGGAAAAAATTGGATCAGTTTGTTGTCTGAGTACAAGCGGAATCCCTATGATGAACTGCAGTTTGGTTTAACAAACACGCCACAATCAGTCCTTCTCATGTTTAAAATAAATGAAGAAAAAGACTGGATCATGGTCACGGAGCCTAGTCAAGTTAGAAAGATGATCATAGCAGATCAGACACGATCGCTGCTGTCTCGCACATCGGTACCACCTTTAGCAATGGATCGAGCACCGGCAGTTGCTCTTGCACTGACAACGGCAGCAGCTCAACCTGATCCAGCTGCGGATTGGGCACCGACCGCGTCAGCGGATCAGGCTGATCTACCGGAGGATCGGCACCGGCACCAACTCTACAAGGAGCACCATCTCCGGCAGCAGCATCGGCACTACCAGTCGCACGGGCACCAGCAACGGCTTCGGCACCTGCACCAACACTTGCACTTGCATCTGCTCTGGCCCGTGCAGCGGCAATGGAACCAGCAGTTGCACCGGCAACACAATGGGCTGCAGTTCGCACTTCATATACCAAAGTCCTTACAAAAACTGACATGTCCACCTTCTTAGTAAGCATTGGCCACCAAGTGCTTCGTTTTTTTTTCTTTCAATGTTGTTTCACATGATTCACTGTGTTGATCTAAGTGTTTGTGTATGTCTTCTTGTTTGCAAACAGAGAATTCCTAGAGCAACGAGGGAGTCGATCAACAATCCGGGCGACCGTGGCCAAGTTTCTCTTACCATGCGCAACCTTGGTGTGAATGAACCTGCTCAATATACCATATGTACAAAGATGGTCGCATGATGATTGATGCTAAAGGATGGTCAAGGTTCAAATCTAAATCATATCTTGCGGTAGGGGATGATGTCAAAATCGAACTTTCTCGGCAAGGAGAGCTGGTCCAAATCAACTTTGAAATTCTTCGGTAGTAGCACACAACTGCCGAACTGATTTATCCTCCGAGAGATTTTGATGTAATACTCTGGAATGGTGAAACAAGTGTCCTGTGTGTATAAGTAGTACGACAATATCATTGATAGAATTGCAACTCTGATTGCTTGTTAGGAACTGTCGTTTGATTTCTTTCCAACAGTTGTCGTGCTTTATTCAATTTTGTGTATTCGCCTTACGGCAACATCTAAAACCAGCGCCGTACTGACCGCTTGCAATATGAAAAGCATTGAGGTAGAACACATGGGCCCCCAAACATGCAGGCCCACCGGCCTGCGCTCCAAAGTCCAGAACCGTGAGCCTGTCTGAGTATTTCTTAGTTGAACCCCCATAATGCCCGTCCGTTGCACGTAACATCAAGATGCATTTGTATGAGTATTTTATCTTGTGAGAGAAAAGGATGATCGAGGGAAGGCCTTATTTGCAAATGTGGAGAGGTGTGTGGGTACCTTTTTGCAAAATTGCCATAGTTTCCTTCCTATCCATCAGATATAAATCAGACGGCCTATATTGTAGGATGGCAGGCACACCATCATCACCAACTCGTCTATACCATCTTAAAAAACTCTATTTTTTATAATTATATATGTTATATATATCCCCCTTGATTTTTATTATGTATAAAGTTGTGATATAAAAGATCTTTATATTTCTTTAGAGAGGGAGTATCTCTTTGTCAAAAATATATTTATGTGTAACTAGTTACTCCTGTCTTTATACTTCCTTTCGCTGATATCTGGGGCATCCGACAACGGGTTCCATGTGCCATATGCACCAAATTAGAGTGCACAACGGTATGGTAGACACACCCCTGTCGTAGTGCCGCTATAATGCCCAATGAGCCGTCAAATCACAAAAACCCCCACCTTTCCAGCTTTAGCAGTAAGCTGGATGGACGAAGCGGCAATATTTCACTGGGCCTGAATCCCCTTCTCCCTCATTTGCTTGTTCAGAGAAAACCACCGCCCGTAAAAAAAAACCCGCTCGGCGATTGCATAGGGTTTTCTCATGGAGAACCTGGTACGGATTCTTCATCCATCCCCCCTAAATCCAAGTCCCTTGGTCGCGGGTACTCCTAGGATGGCAGCCGCCGCCGTTGATGCATTTTTCTTCCTACTAAATCTAGTGTGTTTCATTTGCAGTGCCCAAAGTGCGAGGACCCTACAGGTTTCTACGCCCTCGGCGAGACGCCACACTTGTTCCTTCTCATCCTAACACATGATTTTAAAATGTGCACATTATGTTCCTAGAATCCTCTTTTCTATCCGGGAGGGTGGGGTTTTTTGAAAATGCTATCGACTAATTTGGAAATTTGGATTGCTATATTTGGATAAAAGTTACTAGTACCAAGGTCAACACTGACGTGAAGGAGGAAATTATTTCTAGAATTGGATATAGGGAATACATTGTGTTCTCATATTATTTTTCCTGCAGTGCATTCCTTGCTCTGCAAGAACACATGTACTCAAGATGCTCGGCCTTGCCATAACTTAATACACCAGTTTAATGGTCACAGTGAAGACAAGCATGGATATAAATTTCAAGTTGGGTTCATGAACCAAGAAGACCGCTGCTTTTTTTTATGGCCGAACTTGGATAAACTTTCTCAAGTGTTATAGACTGAAAGTTGGCGCATGAATGTTGATGGAAATAGCAGAACCTGATCTCATCTTCATTGCGATCTTCCACCCCGACATCGTTCCAATTGTTCATCCATGTTAGTTTTGTATCTGGTTCATGCTTCTTGCCTCGATTACTTCTTAATCCACCTATTCTGTCTAACTAATCACAATTTAACTTTAGAAGTAGCAACGAATCTCTCACGAAGATTCTACTTCTAACTAATATTTTCTTATAATTAGTGGCATGTGTAGGTTTTTTTCAGAGTTAAGCAGGCTACTCGTTTGTTATTCTATAAGAACTCGGTTGTTACTCATGGCACTGAAGTTGACTTGGATGAAATCCACAAGTTCCTACACTTTATTGATCGTCTTGAGGTCCTTGTGGGGTGTTTCAAATGTTAGAAGGCCAGGTGGGATATGTGTGCCACTGCTGCACTCGTTGAACATGTCCAACTGTGTTGAGAAACTTATGGTACGAGCCGTTTTCTGTTATATATGTTGTTCATAAACTCTTGCTTATGCATAGTTTTACAGCTGTGATCTTCTTGAAACAGGAACTGCCTAGGTCTATTATTCCTATATAGATGCCTGACCATGGTCGGGTCAGACTTGCGCTTGGTCACAACATGATGTTTATGTCGACCTACTCCATTCCCCTTGGAGGTGAAAAGATACTTATTCATGGGTGGTCTCAAATAATGAGGGCCCGTCCATCTTGGAGAATAGGACAGAAGATTATGTTCATGCTTTTCCATGGCTCTAAAGCGAATATCCTGTTTATTGACCACATTGCGAGATGAAGCCGCTTTCACAAGGTTGTGGATGCGCGGGGTGGCGCATGGGCCTTGTCCTGGGGCTTGGCGGCCTCACCCTTTGGTTAACTATAGGCAAAGTAGCACTGTTTGAGGCGTGCTTTGTACGGTTGAACCTGTATAAGTACTCATACTGCTTTCAGCTATGGTTGTTAAGTGCCCCTGCTGGTTTCAGCTAAGGTTGTTAAGTACTCCTGCTGCTTTTACAGTCTGTCATGTTTCTTCAATCATGTCTTCCTCCAGCCACCAAAACCAAACCAGCGCTGGTGGGGCCGCCTGCTTCCGCCTCCCACGGCCGGCTGCGCCTCAGCGCACGCATTGCTACCCCACTGTCTCCTAATGTGACGCCCCAAGACCGGAGCTTCATATTTCTTCTAGGGTTTCCGAGTTTTCGTCGTGTGTTTTGTTTGGTTCGTTGCATTCATCATTGCATCATGTGCATTGCACCATCCTTGTTGTTTCCATGTCCATCATGTGCATTGTCATATTCATGCATGTTGTATTGTTGCATGCTCCATGTGTGGATCTTGTATCATCACCTTCTCCTTCCCTCTACTTCCTTCTTTTGACAAGTGCCACTTTCCCATCTCTTTTAATGTTCATCTTTGCCTCAACATTCAATCACCATGTCCTATTCCTCTATCATTTTTCACCTCTTTTGAAGTTGATTTGGTTAGGTCTAAAAATAGCCCAAGTTTGAATTTAATTCAAACTTGATATATTTTTCTACCTCTAAAAATGCCCTGAGCAATTTATTCAAATCCTCCAAAACTCCAGGAACTTGAGGATATTTTTTATTCTCAAACTCCTCTTTCTTTACCCTGTGCTTTTCCACTTTGTTTTCTGCCTGAGGAAAATGGAAAAGAAAACAACAGTAGTAGCAGCTGTAACACCCCGTATGTAATTTGCCATAATTGTATTCCAACTCTTGCCATTTCCGGCACTACGTTATGTTATTTCCTCGTTGTTGGGTTTTTGTCTTCGTGCTGTTTTTGTCTTTGTCATGGATCTCATATCATGTCATCATGTGCATCGCATTTGCATACGTGTTCTTCTCATGCATCCGAGCTTTTTCCCCGTTGTCCGTTTTGCATTCCGGCGCTCCTATGTCCTCCGGTGTCCCTTTCTACCCCTTTTCGTGTGCGGGTGTTAAACGTTCTCGGATTGGACCGAGACTCGCCATGCGGCCTTGGTTTACTACTGGTAGACCGCCTGTCAAGTTTCGTGCCATTTGGACTTCGTTTGATACTCCAACGGTTAACCGAGGGACCGAGAAGGCCTCGTGTGTGTTGCAGCCCAACACCTCTCCAAAGTGGCCCAAAACCCACCTAAAGCTCCTCCATCATCTAGATCGTTCGATCACGATTGCGTGGCTGAAAACCGAGCTCAATTTGGAGCCTCCTAGCTTCTCCTAGCTATAAAAAGGTCACTTCCCCCGAAATTCCGGATCCAAACCACCCTAACCCTAGCTCCCCTCGTCCCTCAGCATGCCGGACACGTCCGGGCGCGCCGGACACACTCCGCCGCCACCAATCATCTGCCACCACGTCAGCCGCCGCCGTCTTCTCTCTCCTCCGACCCGTTGAAGCCCGCGGTGAGCCCCCGCGGCCCGTTCCCGCCGCCGCGTGCCCGAGGCGCCCGGGCCTCGCCGCGCCGCCCGAGCCCGCTGTCGGTCGCCCGCGCCGCCGCCTCGGCTCGTTGCTCCGCCTTGCCGCCCTCGCCTGCCGGCGCCGTGCACCGCGGCCGCGCCACCGCATCCTCCTCCCTCTCCGGCGTCCTCCTCCGGCCGCGACGAACTCCGGCCAGCTACAGTAACTCCGGCCGGTGAACCTCGAAGTCCGCACCCGGCCGATCCGGATCTGGATCCGCGCTACAGTAAACCCTAGCCGGGGTTGACTTTTCCCCCTCTCCCAGTAATTTTTGCATATTTCATCGCATCATAACTCTACATCCGTGGCTCCGTTTCGGGCATGTAGCATATCAAATTGTTCTTCTCGACGAGTACTTCATTTCATGTCATTACATCATGTTCATTTGAGCTCATCTTGATACCCTAAATGTTGTTGGAAGAGTGGTAGTTTATATTAGTTTCAGATTCTTATCAGTATTTGCTCTTTTGTCATTTTTGCCATGATTGATGTGTGCCTCCTATGATCTTGAGCCCTACATGTGTTTTGAAGTATCCCATGCCATCTTTACAGGGGTCTATGCCATGTATTTTTGTGATCTTTGTGGTGACTAGAACAAGCATGCGAAGTAGCTCTCGTAATGTTGTTGATTTCAGGGACTTAGAAATATTCTAAGTCATTGCCCTGATAATATTTTTATGCCATGTATTCATGTTGCTACAGTTTGATCCATGCCTCGTTTGAGCATGATCAGTAAGGATGTTTTGTAGATATTGTTGTGCTCTATCCATCCATGTCTTTGTTTGCATTTATGGAGCACCTTAGCTTGAGTCAATCGAGCTCTACTTTTGCTATAAAATGTTCCTGGCAGAATGTTTACGTGTTAAGCATTTTTGCCGAGGTTGTTGTAGTTGATCCATGCATGCTATGTTGTTGTTCTTGCCATGTTTAGCTTCTATGCCATGTCTATTTGCTGGGTGTATGCTTAGTTTGTCATGCAATGCTTTGTGGTGAGTGCATCGAGCTCACAAACATGCCTACTTAATATCTGTTTTGCCATGTTCCAGTTTTCTACTAAGTATGAATCTGTTAACGAAAGTTGCTATGTTTACATGGATGCCATTGTATTTTCTGATCCCTTTTGGCTTATGGTCAGTAAGGGACTTTTGTTGTATGCTTTGAGTAGCTTCATGCCATTCCTTGCTTTGGCATTATATGTTCCTGTAGCATGTTGTTATCGTGATCTAAATATTGCTTCCTGATGTTAAATTCCTGCCATGTTGTTATTTTCACAAAGTCTGTAACATGTTATCTTTTGCACTTTTGCCATGCTTGTTTGAACCTGTGATTGAGTGAATTAGCCGTAGCTCAGTGTTCATCTTTTGTCAAGCATATTGAGTGGATCGCTGCCATGTGTTTTGTTGTTATGTTAGAGTGCAGTAGCTTGTTGTTCTTGATACATTCAGATGGCCTCGTGCTGTTAATCGCAGAATAGTGCCATAGTTGTTTTGCTTGCCATTTGCAAACCGTGCATCCGATTCTGGTGATCTTTATATCGATTTCGACCAAAATCAACTCCTCTTTCCAGTGGCACTCTTGGTTTTCCAAGTTGAGGCCAGGTTCAATCGTTCCTTTCCGAAGCACACATATGCATTGCATATTACCTCCCGCATATCATGCCATGTTTTGCATCATGTTGCTTGCGCATTGCACCGTGGTTGATTGTGTCTCCCTTTTGCTTGTGTTCTTGCTTGGGTAGAGCCGGGAGACGAGTACGTGAATGAGGAACCCGTTGAGAACGCTTTCGAGGATCAAGCTTATGTCAACTCGGAGAACTTTGCAGGCAAGATGACCATACCCTCGAAATCACTTCTATCTTTGCTTGCTAGATGCTCGCTCTATTGCTATGCCTATGCTACGATACCTACCACATGCTTTATCATGCCTCCCATATTGCCATGTCAAGCCTCTAACCCACCTTGTCCTAGCAAACCGTTGTTTGGCTATATTACCGCTTTGCTCAGCCCCTCTTATAGCGTTGCTAGTTGCAGGTGAAGATTGGAGATTTGTTCCTTGTTGGAACATGTTTATTGTTGGGATATCACAATATCTCTTATTTATTTAATGCACCTATATACTTGGTAAAGGGTGGAAGGTCCGACCTTATGCCTGGTGTTTTGTTCCACTCTTGCGCCCTAGTTTCCGTCATACCGGTGTTATGTTCCTTGATTTTGCGTTCCTTACGCAGTTGGGTGATAATGGGAACCCCTTGACAGTTCACCTTGAATAAAACTCCTCCAGCAAGGCCCAACATTGGTTTTACATTTGCCTAACAACCTATAACCTTCCCTTAGGTTTTTGCGAGCCCGAGGGTCATCTTTATTTTAACCACCCCCCCCCCCCCCCCCGGGGGCCAGTGCCCTCTGAGTGTTGGTCCAAAACGAGTAGACTGCAGGGCCACCTCGGGGAAACTTGAGGGTTGGTTTTACTCATAGGATGTCTCATCCGGTGTGCCCTGAGAACGAGATACGTGCGACTCCTATCAGGATTTGTCGGCACATCGGGCGGCTTTGCTGGTCTTGTTTTACCTTGTCGAAATGTCTTGTAACCGGGATTCCGAGTCTGATTGGGTCTTCCCGCTAGAAGGAATATCCTTCGTTGACCGCGAGAGCATGTGATGGGATAAGTTGGGACACCCCTGCAGGGTTTTGAACTTTCGAAAGTCGTGCCCACGGTTATGGGAAGATGGGAATTTGTTAATGTCCGGTCGTAGAGAACTTGACACTTGACTTAACTAAAATACATCAACCGCGTGTGTAGCCGTGATGGTCTCTTTTCAGTGGAGTCCGGGAAGAGAACACGGTCTCGTGTTATGCTTGAACGTAGGTTGTTCTAGGATCACTTCTTGATCATACATTCTCGACCGTGCTTTGCCTTCTCTTCTTGCTCTCATTTGCGTAAGTTAGCCACCATATATGCTAGTGCTTGCTGCAGCTCCACCTCATAACTTTTACCCCTCCTATAAGCTTAAATAGTCTTGATCGTGAGGGTGTGAGATTGCTGAGTCCCCGTGACTCACAGATTACTTCCAAAACCAGATGCAGGGACTGATGATACCATTCCAGGAGATTCGACTGAGCTCAAGTGGGAGTTCGATGAGGACTCGGGACGATACTACGTTTCTTTTCTAGATGATCACTAGTGGAGCCCAGTTGGGGCGATCGGGGACATTATGCATTTGGGGTTGTCTTTATTTTGGTTCCGTACTCGGACCTTGATTGTATCTGGATGATTGTAATGGTATGATATTTATGCTATTGTGTGACGTGGCGAGTGTAAGCCAACTATGTACCTCTTTTCCTTTTTCATTACATGGGTTGTGTGAAGATTACCCCACTTGCGACATTGCTTACAATGCGGTTATGCCTCTAAGTCGTGCTTCGACACGTGGGAGATATAGCCGCATCGTGGGCGTTACAGCAGCTTACCTGGGCCGCGCCCTAGGAAACCTTCAGTCCTGCAGCCTCAGTCCGGCCGGCCCATCATTCCTCCAAGGCCCACCTTACCCTTGTAAACCCTAGCGCAGGGAGATAGCCCATCTCCTCTCCCCTGTTCGATCCTTCCTCCAGCACCGTCACCACGATCCCCATCTCCCTCACAGCCACTCCTTTCCCTCGATCCCATCTCTTCCTCGCCATGCACCCCTCGCCCCGATTCCCTCGGCCTCATCCCCTCGGCCCCGCCACCTGGACCCGTAGCTCAGCTGCCTAGCGCAGCCGCCGCTGCCTCTCCCGTACGCCACGCTGGACCTCCTGCGCCGCCTCTCCTCTTGCTTCTCCTCGCAGAGCCCCCCGCGCTAATTCCTCCCGCGAGCTGCGCGACCTCCTCTAACCCACCACCAGGAACCACGCCGCGCCGCTCCGGTGATCCAGCCCTCCGGTGACCTCGACCCTTCCAGGGCCTCCCTGGCCTCCCGATCCGCCACTACAGTGGTCCGGCGCCCCAGCCTCATTAGCGCTCGTGCCTCCTCCTCCCTCCGTTCGGCCTGCACCACCGGCCTTCAAGCTCGACGCCCGCCCCAGCCATCTTCTCCTGATGCCTTGAGCAGCCCCTTCACGGCCAACTCCTACGAGACCTCCACCTCCTTGCTGCCCGGTGGGACTGGTTTTTCCTCTCTTGTTGCCGCCAAGAACCGGCAACCAGGGACGTCAAGGATGCCTTCGTGGGTTCTTTTGCCAAGTACCGACGCCCGAAGATTATGGGACACGCCAAGTCCCTCTGGTCGGATGCGTAAGACCGCCCCGGTTGTTGTGAACTACCATGACGTCCGGAGTCATCGGATCCGTCAAGTTCCACTATGAGATGTACAACTACCGTCGACCTCGAAGACCTCGGATTCACCAAGTTCCCATGACGACAAGTGTAACCCGTCGGATCACCAAGTTCGATTACCGTCGCAACCATGTACGACTACTTCCACTACGTCGTCGCGAGAATGCCTACTTCCCTCTACGAACTCATTCCGCCCGAAACGCATGCTTCGAAGGTATAACCTCGAGACGACGCCCATGAACGGATGAATGCATGTTGTATGAGATGCACCCTTGTTCGCCTCGAGTTCGAACTATCGGTGCACGTTGCCCCTCTTTTGCCTTGCCACCGACATGTGGGACACCTGGTATCCGGGATCACTCCCCGTCACTCTTGCACGTTTTGCGCACCCACACTTGTTCCTTTGCACTAGCATCGCATTTGAGTTGCCGGATCACCGGAATGTTGCCATGGTAACCTTTCCGTTTCGCCGCCGTGGCACCCCTTTTTCCTTCCACCATGGCGACAAATGCCTCATATCTTATCATGTCAACTTTTCCATAAAACTTGCATAAACTTGCATATGTCATCCGCATCATGATAACAACATCTAAAATGTTTAAAATTGTTGTTTGCTTTAAATTGCTAAATGCATATGGGGATTTACTGGAATTGTTGTTTGATGTTTCCGGCCCCATTTAAATTTCTTAGATTGTGTAGTTTACTTTTGTTTCACCTCTTGCCATGTTTAACAACATTTAAAATTGTTGGGTACATAAACGGGAGAGAACTAAATAATTGATGTGGTGTTTCGTCAATATGCAACTCGTTGCATACTGAGCTGCCACTTAATTTGTAGGATTGTTTGTGCATTTTGCCATGTGATACGTCTCCAACGTATCTATAATTTTTGATTGCTCCATGCTATATTATCTACTGTTTTGGACTATATTGGGCTTTATTTTCCACTTTTATATTATTTTTGGGACTAACCTATTAACCGGAGGCCCAACCCAGAATTGTTGTTTTTTTGCCTATTTCAGTGTTTCGGAGAAACAGAATATCAAACAGAGTCCAAACAGAATAAAATCTTCGGGAACGTGATTTTCTCACCGAACGTGATCGAGGAGACTTGGACCCTACTACAAGGGATCAAAGAGGAGGTCACGAGGGTGGGGGCGCCACCCTGCCTCGTGGGCCCCTCGATGCTCCACCGACATACTACTTCCTCCTATATATACCTACGTACCCCCAAACGATCAGAACAGGTGCCAAAAACCTAATTCCACCGCCGCAACTTTCTGTATCCACGAGATCCCATCTCGGGGCCTGTTCCGGAGCTCCGCCGGAAGAGGGCCGTCATCACAGAGGGCTTCTACATCATCCTAGCCCCTCCGATGAAGTGTGAGTAGTTTACCTCAGACCTTCGGGTCCATAGTTAGTACCTAGATGGCTTCTTCTCTCTCTTTGAATCTCAATACAAAGTTCTCCCCCTCTCTCGTGGAGATCTATTCGATGTAATCTTCTTTTTGCGGTGTGTTTGTTGAGATCGATGAATTGTGGGTTTATGATCAAGTCTATCTATGAATAATATTTGAATCTTCTCTAAATTCTTTTATGTATGATTGGTTATCTTTGCAAGTCTCTTCGAATTATCCGTTTGGTTTGGCCAACTAGATTGGTAGTTCTTGCCATGGGAGAAGTGCTTAGCTTTGGGTTCGATCTTGCGGTGTCCTTTCCCAGTGACAGAAGGGGCAGCAAGGCACGTATTGCATCTTTGCCATTGAGGATAACAAGATGGGGTTTGTTTCATATTGCATGAATTTATCTCTCTACATCATGTCATCTTGCTTAAGGCATTACTCTGTTTTTAACTTAATACTCTACATGCATGCTGGATAGTGGTCGATGAGTGGAGTAATAGTAGTAGATGCAGAATCGTTTCGGTCTACTTGTCACAGACGTGATGCCTATATACATGATCATGCCTAGATATTCTCATAACTATGCTCAATTCTGTCAATTGCTCAACAGTAATTTGTTCACCCATCGTAGAATACTTATGCTCTTGAGAGAAGCCACTACTGAAACCTATGGCCCCCGGGTCTATTCTCATCATATCAATCTCTATCACTTTAATCTTGCTTTGCTTTTTTACTTTGCCTTTACTTTTTACTTTGCATCTTTATACCAAAAATATTATATCTATCAGATCTCACTCTCGTAAGTGACCGTGAAGGGATTGACAACCCCTAATCGCGTCGGTTGCAAGTAGCTATCGTTTTGTGCAGGTACGAGGGACTTGAGTGTGGCCTCCTACTGGATTGATACCTTGGTTCTCAAAAACTGAGGGAAATACTTACGCTACTCTGCTGCATCATCCCTTCCTCTTCGGGGAAAACCAACGCAAGTTCAAGACGTAGCAAGAAGGATTTCTGGCGCCGTTGCCGGGGAGTCTACGCAAAAAGTCAATATATCAAGTACCCATCGCAATCCCTATCTCTCGCATTACATTATTTGCCATTTGCCTCTCGTTTTCCTCTCCCCTCAATTCACCCTTGCCGTTTTGTTCGCCCTCTCTTTCTCTATCCTCCCTCTCTGTTTGCCTCTTTTGCCCATTTGCTCGTGTGTTAGTTTGCTTGTCTGACGCGATGGCTCAAGATAATACTAAATTGTGTGACTTCGCCAATACCAATAATAATGATTTCCTTAGCACTCCGATTGCTCCTCTTACCGATGCTGAATCCTGTGAAATTAATACTGCTTTGTTGAATCTTGTTATGAAAGATCAATTCACCGGCCTTCCTAGTGAAGATGCCGCTACTCATCTGAATAGCTTCGTTGATTTATGTGATATGCAAAAGAAAAAAGATGTCGATAATGATGTCGTTAAATTGAAGCTATTTCCTTTTTCACTTAGAGATCGTGCTAAAGCTTGGTTTTCGTCTTTGCCTAAGAATAGTATTGATTCATGGAACAAGTGCAAAGATGCTTTTATCTCTAAGTATTTCCCTCCCGCTAAGATCATCTCTCTTAGAAACGATATTATGAACTTTAAACAAATTGATCATGAACATGTTGCACAAGCTTGGGAGAGAATGAAATTAATGATACGTAATTTCCCTACTCATGGTTTGAATTTGTGGATGATTATACAAAATTTTTATGCCGGATTGAATTTTGCTTCTAGAAATCTTTTAGATTCGGCCGCGGGAGGCACTTTTATGGAAATCACTTTAGGAGATGCTACTAAACTCCTAGATAATATTATGGTTAATTATTCTCAATGGCACACTGAAAGATCATCTAACAAAAAAGTGTATGCGATAGAAGAAATTAATGTGTTGAGTGGAAAGATGGATGAACTTATGAAATTATTTACTACTAAGAGTGTTTCTTCTGATCCTAATGATATGCCTGTCTACTTTGATTGAGAATAACAATGAATATATGGATGTGAATTTTGTTGGTAGGAATAATTTTTGTAACAACGCTTATAGAGGGAATTTTAATCCTAGGCCATATCCTAGTAATCCTTCTAATAATTATGGGAATTCCTACAACAACTCTTATGGAAATTATAATAAGATGCCCTCTGATTTTGAATCTAATATTAAAGAATTTATTTCTTCGCAAAAGAATTTAAATGTTATGATTGAAGAAAAATTGCTTAAGATTGATGATTTGGCTAGGAACGTTGATAGAATTGCTCTTGATGTTGATTCTTTGAAACTTAGATCTATTCCACCTAAGCATGATATCAATGAGTCTCTAAAAGCCATGAGAATTTCGATTGATGAGTGTAAGGAAAGAACCGCTAGGATGCGTGCTTCCAAAGATGCCTTTATTAAAGCGTGTTCTTCCAATTCCTATGAAAATCAAGATAAAGATCTAAAAGTTATTGATGTGTCCCCTATTAAATATTTGTTTTGCAATATGAATCTTGATGAAACTGAATATGATCTTCCTTTACCTGGAAGGTGTTCTAAAAATTCAGAGTATTTAGATCTTAATGATAAAATTCATGAAAGTGGGTGAGGGAGTCCTGGATTAGGGGGTGTTCGGGTAGCCGGACTATACCTTCAGCCGGACTCCTGGACTCTAAAGATACAAGATTGAAGACTTCGTCCCGTGTCCGGATGGGACTTTCCTTGGCGTGGAAGACAAGCTTGGCGATGCAGATATTCAAGATCTCCTACCATTGTAACCGACTCTATGTAACCCTAACCCTATCCGGTGTCTATATAAACCGGAGGGTTGTAGTCCGTAGGCAATCAACTCCATATATAACAATCATACCATAGGCTAGCTTCTAGGGTTTAGCCTCCTTGATCTCGTGGTAGATCTACTCTTGTACTACCCATATCATCAATATTAATCAAGCAGGACGTAGGGTTTTACCTCCATCAAGAGGGCCCGAACCTGGGTAAAACATCGTGTTCCCTGCCTCCTGTTACCATCCGGCCAAGACGCACAGTTCGGGACCCACTACCCGAGATCCGCCGGTTTTGACACCGACATTGGTGCTTTCATTGAGAGTTCCTCTGTGTCATCGCCTTTAGGCCCGATGGCTCCTTTGATCATCAACAACGATACGGTCCAGGGTGAGACTTTTCTCCCCGAACAGATCTTCGTCTTCGGCGGCTTTGCTCTGCGGGCCAATTTGCTCAGCCACTTGGAGCAGATTGAAAGCTACGCCCCTGGCCATCAAGTCAGGTTTGGAAGCTTAAACTACACGGCTGACATCCGCGGAGACTTGATCTTCGACGGGCTCGAGCCACGGCCAAGCGCGCCGCACTATCTCGAGGGGCATGATCTCGCTCTGCCCCCGGACAGTGTCCTGGAGGCCGCACACGCATCGGCTCCGACCCCTAACTCGGAGCCTATTGCACCAATTGAGGATGAACGGTTGGACGTCACCTCGAGGGCTGCGATCCCGAAAGCGATCGAGCCGAACGCTAGCCCCGCACTCTGCACGACCCGTGACTCCGAGGATCCGGACTCCTCCCCGGACTCCGAACCCCCCGCGCCCCTGCCAATCGAATCCGATTGGGCGCCAATAATGGAGTTCACCGCCGCAGACATCTTTCAGCACTCGCCTTATGGCGATATCCTGAACTCTCTCAAGACTCTCTCCTTATCAGGAGAGCCCTGGCCGAACTACGGTCAGCGAGGATGGCATACGGATGATGAAGAAATTCAAAGCCCACCCACCACCCACTTGGTAGCCACTGTCGACAATTTAAACGACGTGCTCAACTTTGACTCTGGAGACATCGACAGCATGGATGACGATGCAGGAGATACCGACGAACCAACGCCCATAGGGCATTGGACAGCCACCTCATCTCACGATGTGTACATGGTGGATACCCCTAAAGGAAGCGACAATGAGGAAAAAGGGGATGGGACGGGAGATCGACGCCCCGAAAAGCAATCAAAGCATCGGCGTAAACGCCGACCCAAGCCCCGCCTCAACAAAAACCCAGCCATAGAGCAGGACGAGCCGGTAGACGACGAGCAGGCCTTAGAGCAACCGTCCGAATAGGGCAACACGGATAGAGAAACCGAACATCCCTCCTCCGGCGAAAACGGCATTCCGGACGACCTCACGCCGAATAAACCTATGGAGCAGAAGAACCTCCACGAGAGGCTTGTTGCAACTGCACGCAGCCTAAAGAAGCAGAAGCGGAAGCTAAAAACAGCGGAAGACACACTCCGGATTAGATGGAGCAAAATAATCAACACCATAGATAAGTACGGCGACAGTCGCCGCACTAAAAGCTATCCGAAAAGAAAGCTACTGCCTGAATTCGACGAAGAGACCCTAGAGCCCTCGCATTCAAAAAATGAAAAAGCCACACGGTCGGATAGACGACCCCATAAAGCGGCAAGCGGCGGCGCACCTAAATCGGCATGCGACCCACCTAAGGATTCGCATCATGGCCCAGTCAGGTCCATTTATGGGCCAAGAAAGCAAGCTCTCGTAAGCAACGCTATGAAGCCATCATCAGAATCCGGCACACCCAAATACAGGGGCGCCGCACACCCCCTATGTTTCACCAATGAGGTCCTGGACTATGAATTCCCAGAGGGATTCAAACCCGTAAACATAGAGGCATATGATGGAACAACAGACCCTGGAGTCTGGATCGAGGATTATATCCTCCACATACACATGGCTAGAGGAGATGATCTCCACGCCATAAAATATCTACCCCTTAAGCTTAAAGGGCCAGCCCGGCATTGGCTTAAAAGCCTTCCTGAAAACACAATTGGAAGCTGGGAAGAGCTCGAGGATGCTTTCCGAGCAAACTTTCAAGGGACCTATGTCCGCCCTCCGGATGCAGACGATCTTAGTCACATAACTCAACAACCCGGAGAATCAGCTCGGCAGTTCTGGAGTAGATTCCTCACTAAGAAGAATTAGATAGTCGACTGTCCGGACGCCGAAGCCTTAGCAGCTTTCAGGCATAACGTCCGAGACGAATGGCTCGCCAGACACCTCGGCCAAGAAAAGCCAAGAATAATGGCCGCACTAACAAGCCTCATGACCCGCTTTTGTGCAGGGGAGGACCGCTGGTTGGGAAGGTGCAGCCCCAGCGACCCAAGTACATCCGAAACTAGGGATGGAAATGGAAAACCGCGACGCAACAAGGACCGTCGCTGGACTAAGGACAAAAGTCGGAAGAGCACGGCAGTTAATGCCGGATTCAAAGGCTCACGACAAAATTAGGAAAAATCGCCCCCCCCCCCCAGGATAACAGGGACGATCCATCCAACCTAAGTAAAATCCTGGACAGGATATGTCAGACACACAGTACTCCCGGGAAGCCTGCTAACCATACCCACAGAGACTGTTGGGTTTTCAAACAATCCGGCAGACTCAATGCCGAACACAAGGGGCTCGACACACCAAGCAAAGACGAGGACGAACCCCAAAAGCAGAGCACCAGGAAACAAAAGAACTTCCCACAAGAAGTAAAAACAATGAACTCACTTCACATAACAAAACGTGCGGTGCCCGTAAAAGTACGCACCACACGGCCCAAAGGGTCCTGCCACTGGTTGTCAAAACTGATCATCTTCGATCAGCTAGATTATTCTAGGAATATCAAGAATGTAGGCTGGACTGCCTTGATACTCGATCCAATAATTGGCAGACTCTAGTTTTCAAATGTCCTCATGGACGGCGGCAGTGGACTAAACCTGATATATCAGGATACAATCCAGCACATGGGAATAAACCCAGCAAGAATCCGCCGCAGCAAAACCTCCTTTCAAGGGGTAATATCTGGTCCGGACACACATTGTATGGGTTTTCTCCGGCTCGAAGTCATATTCGGCTTTGCCGATAACCTCCGCCGCGAAAAGCTGACCTTCCATATCGTCCAGTTCTCAAGTCGCTTTCAAGCACTACTGGGACGCGAAGCTTTCGCTCGCTTTAACGCAATACCGCATTATGCATCTCTTACGCTTAAGATGCCCGGTCCACGAGGCATCATCTCTTTGAAGGGGAAGCACTAAAGTGTGCCTCCCCAAGCGGAGGACTGTGTGGCCGCTTTGACAGCCCCACAGCAAAATGGCCTCACCGGCCAAAAGAAACTTCGAAATAGGTCATTCAAGACCACGAACGCGGATGGACGAGTTCAGTGCAAAATCATCATTGATGCAGGCCTAGAAGCCATATACCCCCGCACTAGGGGCTCCACGCATATAGAATAAGAGACAATAAAGCTCAATCTTATATATCTTACTTTATACTTTGCTTATTTTAAACTTTTTTGGCACGACCCGTTTTCAACTCAGTTCCTCTCTTTTACAGATGAACGTCGTGCGGCGCCCGTCCAGGACATGGCACAACGGAGACACAGGCGCAGACGTGCAGTAGGGACCCGTCCTAAAGGATTCTTTTTAGATTAAGACCCTGCGTAAACCTTTTTTACTGTCTCTTGTTGCTACACATCCCCTGGTTTTTTTCTTTCTGATATAACCAAGGAGGAGGCTGGCGTCTTGGCATGTGGCCACGTTAGAATTTTTGCACGTACCTGGACACTAGGGGCTTTTTTAATAAAGAGTGTTGTTTCGCCCGCACTCATAAAGACCGAACACCTTAGGGAGTGTTCGGCGTCGCGGGTTTTGGCATTATATGCATCAGCTCTGAATCATGTCTTTGGTCAAATGTTGGGTTGCCCAGCTCCTGAGTTCGGCTACCTTACGTTCCGCTCTATCAGCTAAGGTAGCACCAGGAGAACTACTGCGATTGTGCCCCCGGTTCGGCCGGGCGAGCACCTCAGTAGAGAAAGCCGAAAACTGACTGTCATGATGTAGCGTGAGACTGGTCAGCCACTCGATGACCTATCGGAATCTATCGGATTCCTCCGCTTTAATGAAGGGCCGCTTCCCGGTCAGGCACATACGCGTCCCGAATTCGGACGAGCGCAGTTGCCACCAAGGAGCTACCTAAAGAGTCTCATTGTCAAACTCCTATGGCTAAGTGAAAGTGTTAAAGCATTATAGTCCAGTTGCCTGGCCCGCTGCGCTAGCACCTCCTTTGTAGGACCAAGACGTTGGGTTAAGTGTGAAAATGCGTCTTCTGCGAGCACCCCCGCACTATGTGCGTGGGGGCTGAAGCCAACGTCTGCCATCTTTCAGATTCTATATATATATATATATATATATATATATATATATATATATATATATTAAAACGGCCGCACAGGAGGTGTTCCCAATACTTGGAGGCACAAGTATAAAAAAGGCCGCTACAGTTTATCAAAATATTACTTTATAAATACATATGCTATCATAACATAGCATCTTTCGAGCAGTGCGTCTCTATTACACGAGCGCCTTCAAGAACTTCCTGAAAATAGTGCTCGGAGGGTACTCGGCTTTTGTCCGAATCTCGGGACGCAACAACGGTGGTCTCCATCTCTGCCCAGTATGTCTTAACATGGGCAAGAGCCATCCTAGCGCCCTCTATGCATGCTAACCTCTTCATTGCATTTTTACGCGGCACCGCGTCAAGGAATTGCTGCACCAAGCTGAAATAACTCTTCGGCTCCGATCTCCCCGGCCATAGGTGACCCATGACGTACTTCATGGCGAGTCCAGACAACCTATTCAATTCGTCCCATTGAGCCAAACGATCATCCACTGCCAGTGGACGCTCTGGATTGTGAAACTGCGACCAGAAAAGCTTTTCCACTACGCGATCTTTCTGATCTTGAAAGTGTTCGGTCGCATCAGCAGCACTCGCTGCCAAGTCCAGATAGGTATCCTCCACACTCCACATCCGGTCCAACGGAGCAAACTTCGGATCACAAAATTTCCTTCGCAGCATAAAGGGCTTTCCAGACGCAATCTGTTCGGCCTGACGCAGCTCCTCCTTCGCAGCTCTCATCGCAGAGCGCGCGTCCTTGGCATTGGCAACGGCCTTCTCTAAGTCCGTCTGTTTCGCCCGGTCTTCTTTTTCAAGAAGTCTGCAACGGTCGGTAGCGCTTTTTAACTTTTCGGCCATCTCGGCCATCTCCTCCTTGCTTCGGCAATGAGCAACCTGTTCGGCTCTCAGCTCTTCAAGGGCCTTCTCGGTAGCCGCATCGCTTTTTCTGGCTTGCTCCTTAGCTCGGGCAAGTTCTGCCCTAAGATTCTCCACGGCGGCCATACCATCTGCGTTGAGCACACACATTGTAAGACACTGGCATGAAGCTCCTCTTACCTGATGCCGCCCGAAGAATTACATACCTTGAGCCTCATCAAGCCGCTTGTTGACAAGCGCGATGTCGGTACCTGCCACGTCCAGTTGCCGCTTTAGTTCAGCCACATCATCAGTTCGGCTTGATTCCGGACACCTCGCCACCTACATTTAAAGGCGATATCTTAGACCTCGGATTATGATCCTCTGCGTGCCGTCATTTCTTGACAACGCGCAGAGTCTCAGGGGCTACTCTCTACACAGGGCGCACCTTACTTATGCGCAACTGACAAAAGTGTACATTATCTAACGTACCTCAAAACCCGTCAGTAAACTTTTGACGGCCTCATGAAATCCGCTTTCTGCGGATGAAATCCTTTCAATCACCATGCCCATCAATGCACGGTGCTCCTCTGAGATGGAAGCTCGCCCCAGCAGAATCTTTAGCTCCTCTGGCCAAGCACCAGACGGTGCCGGACTTGTCCTATGGCCTATTTCGAAGGCCGGACGCGGAGAGCCTTGGGGGGCCACATAGCTATCTTCCGCCCCTGCCGGATTCAGAGAAACCCCATGCGACGACACCTCAGGGTCTCCCGCCTCGCTAGGCGGTACGGCAGGGGGAGGCGTCCCGCTCTCCATCATCTCCGGAAGAAGATCCCCCGAAGACGAGCTCTGCTGAGAAGGGCTGAGGTCCGAGCTACAAGGTAAAATTTTGGTTAATCTTCTCGGATGTAAATCAAGGATTTCTCTCATCCCTCAAAAGGAAAACCTCTCTCTACTTACGGCTCGCTGATCCCTTTGAGGGCATAGTTCGGCCGAGGAACTCCCCGGCGTTGGACCCTCTGACGAGGATTTTCTCCCCCGCTTCGGGGCCATGGTCTCCGGGTCATCAGAGGCGGCCCTCTTCTTCCCCTTGGGAGAGGAATTGTCGGTTCCTCCCTTCGGAGCAGCCTCCTCATAGTTCCCTTGTCCTTCCCCTTACTTCCCTCCAAAGGCATTATCTTCAACATCCTGACAAGCACAGGATCCGGCCTGGTTTCGGGAAGGGGAGCCGGACACCTGATCAGCTTTGCCTTCGCTATCCACTCCTTCTTAAAAGGACAGCTCCTTTAGGGGCAAGTTTATGACGATTATATGGATAGTAGGTCCGGGCACAAGGTTACTTACTTTGGTATCCGGGCGATTGCAGCTTAGGCCTACGTCCTCGGTCAAATCCGGACACATCATTTGTGATCCGAAGAACAGTTTATACATCTCCACGGGCGTTGCGCCCATAAAATGATGGAGAGCTCATGGTCCCTCCGGATTAAACTCCCACAGACGAAGGGAGCGACGTTTGCCGGGTAGTGTTCGGCGAATCAGCATACCTGCGTCACCTTGACCAGGTTGAGGTCTCTTTCTAAGAGATCCCTGATGCGGCCCTGCAACAAGGGCACGTCTTTGGATAACCCCCAATCTAATCCTTTGTTGACCCATGACGCTAGCCGTGATGGGGGACCCGAGTGAAAGGCAGGAGGCGCCGCCCACTTGGCGCTCCTGGGAGCGGTGATATAGAACCATTCTCGTTGCCACAAGCCGAGCTCCTCTTGAAAGGAGCCCTCGGGCCATGGAGCATCAGCATTCTTACTTATGACAGCGCCTCCGCACTCTGCGTGCCGTCCCTCGATCATCTTCAGCTCCACTCCAAAAGTCTTGAGCCATAATCCAAAGTGAGGAGTAACACGGAGGAACGCTTCGCACACAACGATGAATGAGGAAATGTGGAGGATGGACTCCGGAGCTAAGTCATGAAATTCCAGCCCGTAATAAAACAGCAGCCCCCTCATGAAGGGATCCATCGGGAAGCCTAACCCCCGAAGGAAGTGAGACATGAACACTATGCTCTCACCGGGCTGGGGACTAGGAATAGCCTGCCTTTGAGCAGGAAACATATGCGAAATTTCGGCGGTCAAGAACTTAGCCTCTCTCAACTTTAGCACGTCCTCCTCCATGACGGAGGAGGGCATCCATCGGCCTTGAAGGTCGGAACCAGACATTGTCAAAGGTCTGAGGGAGCCCTCCCCGTAACCGTTTGGGACTCGCCTTTAATCAAGAAAACATGCTAACGGGCACGATTGGGTTACCCATATCCGTATTGATGAGAATCCCGTAAAAGGGGGGCACATGATCTCTGCTTTGACAAGACGTGCCAAGGGAACTGCCTCGCAAAACACGCTGAGGTGGAAGAGTGAAAACAATTAGAGTGAAGGAATTGGCTGTAGTGTGATGACGCACTGCGGAATACGTCAGCAGATTTGATTTGTGTTAATATTATTCTCTCTATGGCAATATGTGGAAGCATATTTTTGCAGAGCCGGACACTACTCTTGGTGTTTACAATCTTCTATGAAGGACTTGGAGGAGGAACCCGCCTTGCAATGCCGAAGCCAATTTGCGCGCTAGACTCGTCGTCATTGAAGCCTGGTTCAGGGGCTACTGAGGGAGTCCTGGATTAGGGGGTGTTCGGGTAGCCGGACTATACCTTCAGCCGGACTCCTGGACTATGAAGATACAAGATTGAAGACTTCGTCCCGTGTCCGGATGGGACTTTCCTTGGCGTGGATGACAAGCTTGGCGATGCGGATATTCAAGATCTCCTACCATTGTAACCGACTCTATGTAACCCTAACCCTATCCGGTGTCTATATAAACCGGAGGGTTGTAGTCCGTAGGCAATCAACTCCATATACAACAATCATACCATAGGCTAGCTTCTAGGGTTTAGCCTCCTTGATCTCGTGGTAGATCTACTCTTGTACTACCCATATCATCAATATTAATCAAGCAGGATGTAGGGTTTTACCTCCATCAAGAGGGCCCGAACCTGGGTAAAACATCATGTTCCCTGCCTCCTGTTACCATCCGGCCTAGACGCACAGTTCGGGACCCACTACCCGAGATCCGCCGATTTTGACACCGACAGTGGGATTGAAAGAAATAAAAATCTAGATGTTGCTAAACCCACTATATTGGATTTCAAGGAATTTAATTATGAAAGTTGCTCTTTAATTGATTGTATTTCCTTGTTGCAATGATAAATTCTCCACATGCTTATAGTGGAAATAAAGCCTTCACCAAACATATTGTTGATGCCTTGATGCAATCTTATGAAGAAAAACTTGAGTTGAAAGTTTCTATCCCTAGAAAACTCTATGATGAGTGGGAACCAACTATTAAAATAAAAATTAAAGATTATGAGTTTTATGCTTTGTGTGATTTGGGTGCTAGTGTCTCTACTATTCCCAAGACTTTGTGTGATTTACTAGATTTCCGCGATTTTGATGATTGCTCTCTAAACTTGCATCTTGCGGATTCCACTATTAAGAAACCTATGGGAAGAATTAATGATGTTATTATTGTTGCAAATAGGGATTATGTGCCCGTAGATTTCATTGTTCTTGATATAGATTGCAATCCTTCTTGCCCTATTATTCTTGGTAGACCTTTCCTTAGAACGGTTGGTGCGATTATTCATATGAAGGAAGGGAATATTAGATTTCAATTTCCATTAAAAAGGGCATGGAACACTTTCCAAGAAAGAAAATAAAATTACCATATGAAACTATCATGAGAGCCACTTATGGATTGCCTACCAAAGATGGCAATACCTAGATCTATTCTTGCTTGTTATGCCTAGCTAGGGGCGTTAAACGATAGCGCTTGTTGGGAGGCAACCCAATTTTATTTTTATTCCTTGCTTTTTACTCCTGTTTAGTAATAAATAAATTATCTAGCCTCTGTTTTGGTTGTGTTTTTTGTGTTTAATTAGTGTTTGTGCCAAGTAGAACCGTTGGGAAGACTTGGGGAAAGTCTTGTTGAACTTGCTGTAAAAAACAGAAACTTTAGCGCTCACGAGAACTGCTATCATTTTTATTTATATGAATTTTGATTTTGCTAACCACATGTCCCATGCGGTTGTTGTCATTTTTATTTGAAGAGTGCTATTTAGTTAATTCTTTTTGAAGATGATTAATAGATAAATTCGCCACGTCCAGCAATTTATTTTAGAATTTTTGGGGTTCCAGATCTTGCGCTAGCTACAGATTACTACAGACTGTTCTGTTTTTGACAGATTGTGTTTTTCATGTGTTGTTTGCTTATTTTGATAAATCTATGGCTAGTAAAATAGTTTATAATCCATAGATAAGTTGGAATACAGTAGGTTTAACACCAATATAAATAAATAATGAGTTCATTACAGTACCTTGAAGTGGTCTTTTGTTTTCTTTCGCTAACGGAGCTCACGAGTTTTCTATTTTGAGTTTTGTGTTGTGAAGTTTTCAAGTTTTGGGTAAGGATTTGATGGATTATGGAACAAGGAGTGGCAAGAGCCTAAGCTTGGGGATGCCCATGGCACCCCCAAGATAATCCAAGGACACCAAAAAGTCAAAGCTTGGGGATGCCCCGGAAGGCATCCCCTCTTTTCGTCGACTTCCATCGGTAATTTACTTGGAGCTATATTTTTATTCACCAACATGATATGTGTTTTGCTTGGAGCGTCTTGTATTATTTGTGTCTTTGTTTGTTAGTATGCCACAATCATCCTTGGTGTACACACCTTTTGAGAGAGCCATACATGAATTAAAATTTGATAGAATACTCTATGTGCTTCACTTATATCTTTTGAGCTAAGTAGTTTTGCTCTATGTGCTTCACTTATATCTTTTGAGCTAAGTAGTTTTGCTCTATGTGCTTCACTTATATCTTCTGAGCGTTATAATTTTGCTCTATGTGCTTCACTTAGATCTTTTAGAGGACGGTGGTGGATTTGTTTTAAAGAAACTATTGATCTCTCATGCTTCACTTAAATTATTTTGAGAGTATTAATAGCATGGTAATTTGCTTAATAATAATATGCTTGGTATTCAAGATTAGTGAAACTTTCTTTTGAGCGTGTTGAATACTAAGAAAAGATTGAAGCATGATAATTGTTTTGAGATATGGAGGTGATAATATTAAAGTCATGCTAGTTGAGTAGTTGTGAATTTAAAGAATACTTGTGTTGAAGTTTGTGATTCCCGTAGCATGCACGTATGGTGAACCATTATGTGATGAAGTCGGAGCATGATTTATTTATTGATTGTCTTCCTTATGAGTGGTGGTCGGGGACGAGCGATGGTCTTTTCCTACCAATCTATCCCCCTAGGAGCATGCACGTAGTACTTTGCTTTGATAACTTCTAGAATTTTGCAATAAGTATATGAGTTCTTTATGACTAATGTTGAGTCCATGTATCATACGCATTCTCACCCTTCCACCTTTGCTAGCCTCTCTAATACCGCGCACCTTTCGCCGGTATCATACACCTACCATATACCTTCCTCAAAACAGCCACCATACCTACCTATTATGGCATTTCCATAGCCATTCCGAGATATATTGCCATGCAACTTTCTACCATCTAGTTCAGCATGACACATTCATCATTGTCATATTGCTTAGCATGATCATGTAGTTGACATAGTATTTGTGGCAAAGCCACCGTTCATAATTTTTCATACATTGTTTTAGTATCGAGTTGTAATCAATGAGTTGTAAATAAATAGAAGTGTGATGATCATCATTTAATAGAGCATTGTCCCAAATAAAAAAAGAAGAAGAGAAAGGTCAAAGAAAAAAAAGAAGGCCCAAAAAAAGGGGCAATGCTACTATCTTTTTTTCCACACTTGTGCTTCAAAGTAGCACCATGATATAGCGAGTCTCATATATTGTGCTTCAAAGTAGCACCATGTTCTTCATATAGAGAGTCTCATATGTTGTCACTTTCATATACTAGTGGGAATTTTACATTATAGAACTTGGCTTGTATATTCCAATGATGGGCTTCCTCAAATTACCCTAGGTCTTCGTGAGCAAGCAAGTTGGATGCACACCCACTAGTTTCTTTTGTTGAGCTTTCATACATTTATAGCTCTAGTGCATCCATTGCATGGCAATCCCTACTCACTCACATTGATATCTATTGATGGGCATCTCCATAGCCCATTGATACGCCTAGTTGATGTGAGACTATCTTCTCCTTTTTGTCTTCTCCACAACCACCATTCTATTCCACCTATAGTGCTATGTCCATGGCTCACGCTCATGTATTGCATGAAGATTGAAAAAGTTTTGAAAAAGTTAGAGTATGAAACAATTGCTTGGCTTGTCATCGGGGTTGTGCATGATTTAAATACTTTGTGTGGTGAAGATGGAGCATAGCCATACTATATGATTTTGTAGGGATAACTTTCTTTGGCCATGTTATTTTGAGAAGACATAATTGCTTTGTTAGTATGCTTGAAGTATTATTATTTTTATGTCAATATAAACTTTTGTATTGAATCTGTCTAATCTGAATATTCATACTACAATTAAGAAGATTTGCATTGAAATTATGCCAAGTAGCATTCCGCATCAAAAATTCTCTTTTTATCATTTACCTACTCGAGGACGAGCAAGAATTAAGCTTGGGGATGCCTGATACGTCTCCAACGTATCTATAATTTTTGATTGCTCCATGCTATATTATCTACTGTTTTGGACTATATTGGGCTTTATTTTCCACTTTTATATTATTTTTGGGACTAATCTATTAACCGGAGGCCCAGCCCAGAATTGTTGTTTGTTGCCTATTTCGGTGTTTCGGAGAAACAGAATATCAAACGGAGTCCAAACGGAATAAAATCTTTGAGAGCGTGATTTTCTCACCGAACGTGATCCAGGAGACTTGGACCCTACTGCAAGGGATCAAAGAGGAGGTCAGGAGGGTGCCCCCCCTAGGGCGCGCCCCCTGCCTCGTGGGCCCCTCGGTGCTCCACCGACGTACTCCTTCCTCCTATATATACCTACGAGCCCCCAAACGATCAGAACATGAGCCAAAAACCTAATTCCACCGCCCCAACTTTCTGTATCCACGAGATCCCATCATGGGGCCTGTTCTGGAGCTCCGCCGGAAGAGGGCCGTCATCACGGAGGGCTTCTACATCATCCTAGCCCCTCCAATGAAGTGTGAGTAGTTTACCTCAGACCTTCGGGTCCATAGTTAGTACCTAGATGGCTTCTTCTCTCTCTTTGAATCTCAATACAAAGTTCTCCCCCTCTCTCGTGGAGATCTATTCGATGTAATCTTCTTTTTGCTGTGTGTTTGTTGAGATCGATGAATTGTGGGTTTATGATCAAGTCTATCTATGAATAATATTTGAATCTTCTATGAATTCTTTTATGTATGATTGGTTATCTTTGCAAGTCTCTTCGAATTATCCGTTTGGTTTGGCCAACTAGATTGGTAGTTATTGCCATGGGAGAAGTGCTTAGCTTTGGGTTCAATCTTGCGGTGTCCTTTCCCAATGACAGAAGGGGCAGCAAGGCACATATTGCATCGTTGCCATCGAGGATAACAAGATGGGGTTTCTTTCATATTGCATGAATTTATCTCTCTACATCATGTCATCTTGCTTAAGGCATTACTCTGTTTTGAACTTAATACTCTAGATGCATGTTGGATACAGGTCGATGAGTGGAGTAATGTAGTAGATGCAAAATCGTTTCGGTCTACTTGTCACGGACGTGATGCCTATATACATGATCATGCCTAGATATTCTCATAACTATGTTCAATTCTGTCAATTGCTCAATAGTAATTTGTTCACCCACCGTAGAATACTTATGCTCTTGAGAGAAGCCACTAGTGAAACCTATGGCCCCCGGGTCTATTCTCATCATATCAATCTCTATTACTTTAATCTTGCTTTGCTTTTTACTTTGCCTTTACTTTTTACTTTGCATCTTTATACCAAAAATATTATATCTATCAGATCTCACTCTCATAAGTGACCGTGAAGGGATTGACAACCCCTAATCACATTGGTTGCGAGTAGCTATCGTTTTGTGTAGGTACGAGGGACTTGAGTGTGGCCTCCTACTGGATTGATACCTTGGTTCTCAAAAACTAAGGGAAATACTTACGCTACTCTGCTGCATCATCCCTTCCTCTTCGGGGAAAACCAACGGAAGCTCAAGACGTAGCACCATGCCATGAATATTTAAACCAGACATGCATCATGCTTGGTTGTGCATCATGCCATGTTTATGTGATGGTTGTTTACTATGTTGCTTGCTTCTTTCCGGGTTGCTTCTCTCGTTAGCTTCGGTTTCATTCCGGAGTTGTGAGGATCCATTCGACTATGTTCGTTTGTCTTCTTCATGGACTTGTTCTTCTTCCTTGCGGGATCTCAGGCAAGATGACCATACCCTCGAAATCACTTCTATCTTTGCTTGCTTAGTTGCTCGCTCTATTGCTATGCCGCGATACCTACCACTTGCTATATCATGCCTCCCATATTGCCATGTCAAGCCTCTAATCCACCTTGTCCTAGCAAACCGTTGTTTGGCTATGTTACCACTTTGCTCATCCCCTCTTATAGTGTTGCTAGTTGCATGTGAAGATGGAGTTTGTTCCGTGTTGGAACATGGATATTTGTTGGGATATCATTATTATATCTTGTTTACTTTAATGCACCTATATAGTTGGTAAAGGGTGGAAGGCTCGGCCTTATGCCTGGTGTTTTGTTCCACTCTTGCCGCCCTAGTTTCCGTCATATCGGTGTTATGTTCCTCGATTTTGCGTTCCTTACGCGGTTGGGTTATAATGGGAACCCCTTGACAGTTCGCCTTGAATAAAACTCCTCCAGCAAGGCCCAACCTTGGTTTTACCATTTGCCACCTAAGCCGTTTTCCCTTGGGTTCTGCAGACTCAAGGGTCATCTTTATTTTAAACCCCCGGGCCAGTGCTCCTCTAAGTGTTGGTCCAAACTAGAGCACCGTGCAGGGCCATCCCTTGGCAACTTGGGTTACATCGGCTCCTGTACGCTTAGCTTATTCGGTGTGCCCTGACAACGAGATATGTGTAGCTCCTATCGGGATTTGTCGGCACAGCGGGTGGTCTTGCTGGTCTTGTTTTACCATTGTCGAAATGTCTTGTAACCGGGATTCCGAGCCTGATCAGGTCGTCCTGGGAGAAGGAAGATCATTCGTTGACCATGAGAGCTTATGATGGGCTAAGTTGGGACACCCCTCCAGGGTTTTGAATTTTCGAAAGCCGTGCCCGCGGTTATGGGCAGATGGGAATTTGTTAATGTCCAGTTGTAGAGAACTTGACACTTGACTTAATTAAAATACATCAACCGCGTGTGTAGCCGTGATGGTCTCTTTTCGGCGGTGTCCGGGAAGTGAACACGGTTCTTGTGTTATGCTTGAACGTAAGTAGTTTCAGGATCACTTCTTGATCACTTCTAGTTCACGATCGTTGCGTTGCTTATCTTCTCGCTCTCTTTTGCGTATGCTTGGTGCTTGCTGCAGCTCCACCTCACTACCCTTTCCTATCTATAAGCTTAAATAGTCTTGATCGCGAGGGTGTGAGATTGATGAGTCTCCGTGGCTCACAGAACTTCCAAAACAGTTGCAGGTGCCGATGATACCAGTGCAGGCGACGCAACCCAGCTCAAGTGGGAGCTCGATGAAGATCTTGTTCGTTGTTTTGTTTCTTTTCCGGTCGATCAGTAGTGGAGCCCAGTTGGGGCGATTGGGGATCTAGCATTTGGGGTTGTCTTTATTTATTTTGGTTCCTAGTCGGACCTTGATTGTATTCTTGATGAATCATGTTTTACTTGTATTTGTGTGAAGTGGCGACTATAAGCCAACTCTTTATCCCTTTCTTATTCAGTACATGGGATGTTTTACTTGTATTTGTGTGAAGTGGCGACTGTGGCCAACTCTTTATCCCTTTCATGAATTTTTTTTAGGATCACGCGGGTATTTCTGGCTTATTCTGCGAGCCAAATCCTTTGTTTTGTTTTGGTTTGTGGTATTCGAGTTGCTTCGAAGTCAAATGTTGATTCCATACCTTGTCTAAGCGGTGTTCTCATATTTCTATGTGAATACTAATCATTCATGATAATCGAGATTGTCATGTCAATCCTTTTCAACCGACGTGTTTCTCTTCAAGTGGATTCGATCATTTCAACATCCGCAAGATCACCTCTCGGTTTTCCCAACGTTGTTCATTTCATCTGTCCCCAGGTTGTCTTTGTTTTTCCCGCCCTCCCACCCTTTATTTTCTTCAAGGACTCATATATCTTAATCAAGTATCCATTTTATTTTGTGAAGTCTCTTTATTCTTTTCAGTCAATGTTCTTATCAGGTGATTCTCAGGAAGATGCTAACGGAGTTTCAAGTTCATCATTCTCCATTCTTTTTCTTCTCCGGTGGATTCAATTTAAGTATTATTGATCATATCTTTTTCCTTATTTCAAATGTTTTCTCATGCCGGTGCACCTCATAATCATTCCCCGCTTGCTATTCATTTGTTCCGGAGTGCTGAAGATATCTCAGGAGATTCGTGTTTTCATTCCTAAACCGTTCAAGCTATCTCGAGGGTGTTATCTCTTTTGAGCCATTTAATTCAACCGGCGCATTCTCTCTTTTAAATCGTTAAACGATGTTTCTCTTGGGTGGGCCCTAACCCACATGTCTTTTCCCAGGATCTTACCTGACTCTTCTAATTTTCCCGGAGTTATCCTCAAATTCTTCTCAAAGTTTGACATAAGAATGATTCGTCATCAGTCAAATATTTTCTCAAAGATCTTCCAAAATCTTATCATCGTTGGTTCAACCTTTCTATCTCTTGTCGTCATTCTCGGATTTTGAGAATGTGAGAATTCTTTTCACACATCCGGAGCAATTCAGGAGTTGATAACCCACAAGTATAGGGGATCGCAACAGCTTTTGAGGGTAAAGTATTCAACCCAAATTTATTGATTCGACACAAGGGGAGCCAAAGAATATTCTCAAGTATTAGCAGTTGAGTTATCAATTCAACCACACCTGGAAACTTAGTATCTGCAGCAAAGTGTTTAGTAGCAAAGTAATATGATAGTGGCGGTAACGGTAACAAAAGAGTAACGAAAGCAAAGTAATGTTTTTGGTATTTTGTAGTGATTGTAACAATAGCAACGGGAAAGTAAATAAGCGTAAACCAGTATATGGAAAGCTCGTGGGCATCGGATCAATGATGGATAAATATGCCGGATGCGGTTCATCATGTAACAGTCATAACATAGGGTGACACAAAACTATCTCCAATTCATCAATGTAATGTAGGCATGTATTCCGAATATAGTCATATGTGCTTATGGAAAAGAACTTGCATGACATCTTTTGTCCTACCCTCCCGTGGCAGCGGGGTCCTAATGGAAACTAAGGGATATTAAGGCCTCCTTTTAATAGAGTACCGGAACAAAGCATTAGCACATAGTGAATACATGAACTCCTCAAACTACAGTCATCACCGGTAAGTATCCCGATTATTGTCACTTCGGGGTTAACGGATCATAACACATAATAGGTGACTATAGACTTGCAAGATAGGATCAAGAACTCTCATATATTGATGAAAACATAGTAGTTTCAGGTCTGAAATCATGGCACTCGGGCCCTAGTGACAAGCATTAAGCATAGCAAAGTCATAGTAATATCAATCTCAGAACATAGTGGATACTAGGGATCAAACCCTAACAAAACTAACTCGATTACATGATAAATCTCATCCAACCCATCACCGTCCAGCAAGCCTACAATGGAATTACTCACGCACGGCGGTGAGCATCATGAAATTGGTGATGGAGGATGGTTGATGATGACGATGGCGACGGATTCCCCTCTCCGGAGCCCCGAACGGACTCCAGATCATCCCTCCCGAGAGGTTTTTGGGCTTGGCGGCGGCTCCGTATCGTAAAACGCGATGATTTCTTCTCCTCTATTTTTTTCTCCTGTAAGCAGATATATAGAGTTGGAGTTGGAGTCGGGAGGTCTCCAGGGGGCCCACGAGGTAGGGGGGCACGCCCCTCACCCTCGTGAGCAGGGTGTGGCCCCCCTGGTATTCATCTTTGGCAAGGATTTTTTATTACTTATTGTAAGGTATTCCGTGGAGTTTCAGGTCATTCCGAGAACTTTTGTTTTCTGCACATAAAACAACATCATGGCAATTCTGCTGAAAACAACGTCAGTCCGGGTTAGTTCCATTCAAATCATACAAGTTAGAGTCCAAAACAAGGGCAAAAGTGTTTGGAAAAGTAGATACGACGGAGACGTATCAACTCCCCAAAGCTTAAACCCTTGCTTGTCCTCAAGCAATTCAGTTGACAAACTGAAAGAAATAAAGAAATAACTTTTACAAACTCTGTTTGCTCTTGTTGTTGTAAATATGTCAAGCTTAGCATTCAAGTTTTCAGCAAAGATTATAACTAACCACATTTGCAATAATTCTTAGGTCTCATAATTACTCATATCAATAGCATAATCAACTAGCAAGCCATAATAATAAATCGCGGATGACAACACTTTTTCAAAACAATCATAATATGATATAACAAGATGTTATCTCGCTAGCCCTTTCTGAGACTGCAAAACATAAATGCAGAGCACCTTTAAAGATCAAGGACTGACTAGACATTGTAATTCATGGTAAAAGAGATCCAATCATAGTCACACCCAATATAAACTAACAGTAATGAATGCAAATGACAGTGGTGCTCTCCAACTGGTGCTTTTTAATAAGAGGGTGATGACTCAACATAAAAGTAAATAGATAGGCCCTTCGCAGAGGGAAGCAGGGATTTGTAGAGGTGCCAGAGCTCGGTTTTGAAACAGAGGTAATTAATATTTTGAGTGGCATACTTTCATTGTCAACATAACAAGCAAGAGATGGCGATATCTTCCATGCTACACACATTATAGGCGGTTCCCAAATAGAATGGTAAATTTTATACTCCCCCTCCACCAACAAACATCAATCCATGGCTTGCTCGATACAACGAGTGCCTCCAACTATCAACAGTCCCAGGGGGAGTTTTATTTTGCAATTATTTTGATTTAGTTTGCAGAAAGCATGAGACTGGGCATCCCGGTGACCAGCCATTTTCTCGTGAGTGAGGAGCGGAGTCCACTCCTCTTGAGAATAACCCGCCTAGCATGGAAGATACAGGCAGCCCTAGTTGATACATGAGCTATTCGAGCATACAAAACAGGATATTTATTTGAAGGTTTAGAGTTTGGCACATACAAATTTACTTGGAACGACAGGTAGATACCGCATATAGGAAGGTATAGTGGACTCATCTGGAATAACTTTGGGGTTTAAGGGATTGGATGCACAAGCAGTATTCCCGCTTAGTACAGGTGAAGGCTAGCAAAATACTGGGAAGCAACCAACTAGAGAGCGACAACAGTCATGTACATGCATTAAAATTAATAAACATTGGATGCAAGCATGAGTAGGATATAATCCACCAGGAACATAAATATCATGAAGGCTATGTTGATTTGTTTCAACTACATGCGTGAACATGTGCCAAGTCAAGTCACTTAAATCATTCAAAAGAGTATACCACCATATCATAC
This sequence comes from Triticum urartu, assembly GCF_056163025.1. Taxonomy (NCBI): domain Eukaryota; kingdom Viridiplantae; phylum Streptophyta; class Magnoliopsida; order Poales; family Poaceae; genus Triticum; species Triticum urartu. The sequence goes on from NC_141879.1 coordinate 156,059,159, forward strand.
CACATCATAACCGTCTCAATAGCATGTTGGCACACAAGGTAAACCATTATAACTCATAGCTAATCAAGCATGGCACAAGCAACTATGATCTCTAATTGTCATTGCAGACATGTTTATTCATAACAAGCTGAATCAAGAACGATGAACTCATCATATTTACAAAAACAAAAGAGGTCGAGTTCATACCATCTTTTCTCATCTCAGTCAGTCCATCATATATCATCATAATTGCCTTTCACTTGCACGACCGAACGATGTGAATAATAATAAGAGTGCACGTGCATTGGACTAAGCTGGAATCTGTGAGCATTCAATAAACAGGAGAAGACAAGGCAATATGAGCTCTTTTGTCATATAAACAATAATGCATATAAGAGCCACTTCAACAATTTAATCATGGTCTTCTCCTACTGACCCCCAAAGAAAAGAAAATAAATAAAACTATTTACACGGGAAAGCTCCCAACAAGCAAAAGAATAACGGGAAATATTTTTGGGTTTTCTTTTTAATTATTACTACAAGCATGGAAAGTAAATTAATTAAAAGCTACAACTATTTTTTTTGTTTTTCTTAAGGTTTATTAAACACACAAGAAGAAAGCATAAAAAAGAATTTAAACTAGCATGGATGATGCAATGAAAAAGTATGAGCACTGACATCTAGCAGTGAGTGTGTGAACATGAATGTAATGTCGGTGGGAAATACGTACTCCCCCAAACTTAGGCTTTTGGCCTAAGTTGGTCTATGGCCACGGCTGGCCTGGCTGATATCCGTAGTAGAAGTTGGGGTCATACTGAGATGCAACGGCTATCGCCTCCTGAGCTGCAGTGTGGCGACGAGCGGCCTCCGCTCTCCTCTCGTACTCATCTGCCTCCTCTCTGGTAATAGTATATCCTCCTCTTGCCTGATAATCAAAGAAAGCAGGAGCAGGGAGAGTAATGCGGGCAGCACGGCGTCTGTTAAAGATTAGTCGGTATTGGAGAGGTGATTCGTTCCTCTCAACAAAATTGTGGGAAACCATAGCATTAAAATCTACATAGGCAGGAGGTAATCCAATATCATCTTCGCGTACATCTATACCAAGAAAATTAGCTACGCGGGTTGCATAAATTCCTCCAAAGAAATCTCCATTATATTATTATGATGCAACCTACGAGCTACAATGGCTCCCATATGATAAGATTGGTCTCCTGACACAGCACTCCTGAGAATGCTAAGGTCAGGGACACACCTTAGCATTTATGCACCTACCTATGAAGAGAGCAAAATAATGTATAGCAGGAAAGTGAATGCTCCCTATGGTAGCTTGCGTTATATCTCTAGATTCCCCTACAGTTATACTAGAAAAAAGTTTCTAAATTCAGATTTAGGGGGATCCCTAACACTACCCCATTGTGGAAGTTTGCATGTAGTGGTAAAATCCTCTAAGTCCATGGTATAAGATTTATCATAAAGATCAAACAGGACAGTTGGAGAATTACGTGAAGTAGAAAATTCAAACCTCCTCACAAAGGAACTAGTGAGGTTATGATACTGACTGCACTTCTCTTCCTCGAAGCTCACAAGATCAGCTTACGCAAATATGCGTTGAATTCTTCTTTTATTCCCGCTCGATCCATAAAATTTTCAGAAGGCCACTCACAAGGACGCACTGGAGCGTCTCTTGGTGGCTCTTCGTCAGCATCACGCATTGCAAGCCTGGGTCCTTGCTTCTTTGAAGAACCACCTTGGAACATTTTCCTAAACATTTTCTTGCTCTGAAAAATTCTGGAAATTTTTAGTAACTTCAAAATAAAAGTAAACCAAACTCAACAATATTGATAGCAACTACTCCTACAAGTGCCTAGAGCCTATATCATGCATCAATACTACTTGGAACCATATGAATTTGACATGCAAGCTCAAGAACGGGGTCACCTAAGCAGCAAAAATTTGCAATGAATAAAGCACTAGAACAAAAACTAATTGGACCAATGGAGGATTCACATACCAAGGAACAATCTCCCCAGGCAGTTTTGTGAGAGGTGCTTTGAGCAAGGAGATCGAAAATGGCAGCAAAGAGGGCTGGAACTCGTGCTTGAGTTGGTTTTTCGTGTTTGTGGGAGGAAGATGAAGTGTGTGGGTGCAGGAATAAGTGGAGGAGGGCCACCATGGTCCCACGAGGCAGGGGGCGCGCCCAGGGGGGTAGGGCGTGCCCTCCACCCTCGTGACCAGGTGGCAGCTCCCCCCGCGGTAATTTTTGCACCATAAATCCTCAAATATTCCCGAAAAAATCATATTAAATTGGCATGTCATTCTGAGGACTTTTATTTTCGGGACATTTTTATATTGCATGGATAAATCAGGAAACAGACAGAAAAATACTATTTTTAATTTATTTCAACTAAATAACAGAAAGTATAGAGAGGGTACAGAAGGTTGTGCTTCTAGTTTCATCCATCTCATGCTCATCAAAAGGAATCCACTAACAAGGTTGATCAAGTCTTGTTAACAAACTCATTCCGATTAACATGAAACCGGAGAAATTTTGAATAACACTAGGTTACCTCAACGGGGATATGCACATCCCCAATAATAAGTATATCATATTTATTCTTGACAGTAGGAAGAGGAAATTCAAAACCTCCAAATATAATCGGTGGAATTTTTCCGATAGAATTGATACTATGGACTTGAGGTTGTTTCCTCGGAAAGTGTACCGTATGCTCATTACCATTAACATGAAAAGTGACATTGCCTTTGTTGCAATCAATAACAGCCCCTGCAGTATTAAGAAAAGGTCTTCCAAGAATAATAGACATACTATCGTCCTCGGGAATATCAAGAATAACAAAGTCCGTTAAAATAGTAACGTTTGCAACCACAATAGGCACATCCTCGCAAATACCGACAGGTATAGCAGTTGATTTATCAGCCATTTGCAAAGATATTTCAGTAGGTGTCAACTTATTCAAGTCAAGTCTATGATATAAAGAGAGAGGCATAACACTAACACCGGCTCCAAGATCACATAAAGCAGTTTTAACATAGTTTCTTTTAATGGAGCATGGTATAGTAGGTATTCCGGGATCTCCAAGTTTCTTTGGTATTCCACCCTTAAAAGTATAATTAGCAAGCATGGTGGACATTTCAGCTTCTGGTATCTTTCTTTTATTTGTAACAATATCTTTCATGTACTTAGCATAAGGATTCATTTTGAGCATATCAGTCAATCGCATACGTAAAAAGATAGATCTAATCATTTCAGCAAAGCGCTCAAAATCCTCATCATCCTTTTTCTTGGATGGTTTGGGAGGAAAAGGCATAGGTTTCTGAACCCAAGGTTCTCTTTCTTTACCATGTTTTCTAGCAACAAAGTCTCTCTTATCATAACGTTGATTCTTTGATTGTGGGTTATCAAGATCAACAGCAGGTTCAATTTCTACATCATTATCATTACTAGGTTGAGCATCATTATGAACATCATCTTTGGCATTTCATTAGGTTCATGTTCATTGCCAGATTGTGTTTCAGCATCAGACATAGAGATATCATTTGGATTATCAGGTGGTTCAGCAATAGGTTCACTAGAAGTTTGCACAATTCTATCATTTTTCTTTTTCTTCTTTTTAGAAGAACTAGGTGCATCAATTTTATTTCTCTGGGAATCTTACTCAATTCTCTTAGGGTGGCCTTCAGGATACAAAGGTTCCTGAGTCATTCTACCAGTTCTAGTAGCCGCTTTAACAACATAATCATTTTTCTTACTATTCATTTCATTGAGCAATTCCTTTTGAGCTTTAAGTACTTGTTCTACTTGAGTGGTAACCATAGAAGCATGTTGGCTAACAAGTTTAAGTTCACCTTTAATATTAGCCATATAATCACCCAAGTATTTAATCATATTAGCATCTTGTTTTAATTGTCTACCAAAATAAGCATTGAAGTCTTCTTGCTTAAACATAAAATTATCAAACTCATCCAAGCACTGACTAGCAATTTTAGTAGGAGGGATTTCAGCTTTATCATATCTATAGAGAGAATTTACCTTTACTACTTGTGTCGGGTTATCGGGATCAGGAGGTTCTTCAATAAATAAAGGATTAAGATCATATGTTTCTTCGACAGGCGGTAAATTAAGACCATGTATTTCTTCAATAGGAGGTAAATTCTTAACATCTTCAGCTTTAATACCTTTTTCTTTCATAGATTTCTTTGCCTCTTGCATATCTTCGGGACTGAGAAATAGAACACCTCTCTTCTTCGGAGTTGGTTTAGGAATAGGATCATTAATTGGAGCAGGAGCTGGCTCAGGAGGTGCCCAATTATTCTCATTTGTCAACATATTGTTCAATAGGATTTCAGCTTCATCCGGTGTTCTTTCCCTGAAAAGAGAACCAGCACAACTATCCAGGTAATCTCTGGAAGCATTAGTTAGTCCATTATAAAAGATATCAAATATTTCATTTTTCTTAAGAGAATGATCAGGCAAAGCATTAAGTAACTTGAGAAGACTCCCCCAAGCTTGTGGAAGACTCTCTTCTTTGATTTGCACAAAGGTGTATATTTCCTTTAAAGCAGCTTGTTTCTTATGAGGAGGGAAATATTTAGCAGAGAAGTAATAAATCATATCCTGGGGGCTACGTACACAACCATGATCAAGAGAATTAAACTATATCTTAGCATCACCCTTTAATGAGTACGGAAATATTTTGAGGATATAAAAGTAGCGAGATCTCTCATCATTAGTGAACAGGGTGGCTATATCATTTAATTTAGTAAGATGTGCCAGTTTCAGATTCATAGCCATGGAAAGGATTAGATTCAACCAAAGTAATTATATCAGGATCAACAGAGAATTCATAATCCTTATCAGTAACACAGATAGGTGAAGTAGCAAAAGCAGGGTCAGGTTTCATTCTAGCATTTAGAGATTGCTTATTCCATTTAGCTAATAACCTTTTGAGTTCACGTCTATCTTTGCAAGCTAAAATAGCAAAAGAAGCTTCTTGATCAAATAAATAACCCTCAGGAATAACAAGTGATTCTTCATCATCACTTTCATCATTATAATCAGAGTCCATATTTTCAATTTCTCTAGCCCTAGCAAGTTGTTCATTGAGAAAATCACTAAGTGGCATAGTAGTATCAGGCGTAGAGGTAATTTCATCATAAGTGTCATGCATAGCAGAAGTGGCATCATCAATAACATGCGACATATCAGAACGAATAGCAGAAGCAGGTGTAGGTGTCGCAAATTTACTCATAACAGAAGGTGAATCAAGTGCGGAGCTAGATGGCAGTTCCTTACCTCCCCTCGTAGTTGAGGGATAGATCTTGGTTTTTCGATCTCTCAAGTTCTTCATAGTGTCCAGCAGATATAAATCCCATGTGACTCAAAGAATAGAGCTACACTCCCCGGCAACGGCGCCGGAAATTAGTCTTGATAACCCACAAGTATAGGGGGTCGCAACAGCTTTCGAGGGTAAAGTATTCAACCCAAATTTATTGATTCGACACAAGGAGAGCCAAAGAATATTCTCAAGTATTAGCAGCTGAGTTGTCAATTCAACCACACCTGGAAACTTAGTATCTGCAGCAAAGTGTTTAGTAGCAAAGTAATATGATAGTGGCGGTAACGGTAACAAAAGAGTAACGAAAGCAAAGTAATGTTTTTGGTATTTTGTAGTGGTTGTAACAATAGCAACGGGAAAGTAAATAAGCATAAACTAGTATATGGAAAGCTCATAGGCATCGGATCAATGATGGATAATTATGCCGGATGCGGTTCATCATGTAACAGTCATAACATAGGGTGACACAGAACTAGCTCCAATTCATCAATCTAATGTAGGCATGTATTCCGAATATAGTCATACGTGCTTATGGAAAAGAACTTGCATGACATCTTTTGTCCTACCCTCCCGTGGCAGCGGGGTCCTAATGGAAACTAAGGGATATTAAGGCCTCCTTTTAATAGAGTACTGGAACAAAGCATTAGCACATAGTGAATACATGAACTCCTCAAACTATGTCATCACCGGTAAGTATCCCGATTATTGTCACTTCGGGGTTAACGGATCATAACACATAATAGGTGACTATAGACTCGCAAGATAGGATCAAGAACTCTCATATATTGATGAAAACATTCAGATCTGAAATCATGGCACTCGGGCCCTAGTGACAAGCATTAAGCATAGCAAAGTCATAGCAACATCAATCTCAGAACATAGTGGATACTAGGGATCAAACGCTAACAAAACTAACTCGATTACATGATAAATCTCATCCAACCCATCACCGTCCAGCAAGCCTACGATGGAATTACTCACGCACGGCGGTGAGCATCATGAAATTGGTGATGGAGGATGGTTGATGATGATGATGGCGACGGATTCCCCTCTCCGGAGCCCCGAACGGACTCCAGATCAGCCCTCCTGAGGTTTTAGGGCTTGGCGGCGGCTCTGTATCGTAAAACGCGATGATTTCTTCTCCTCTATTTTTTCTCCCCGAAAGCAGATATATAGAGTTGGAGTTGGAGTCGGGAGGTCTCCAGGGGGCCCATGAGGTAGGGGGCGCGCCCTAGGGGGGCGCCCCCCACCCTCGTGAGCAGGGTGTGGGCCCCCTGGTCTTCATCTTTGGCGAGGATTTTTTTTATTATTTATTTTAAGGTATTCCGTGGAGTTTCGGGTCATTCCGAGAACTTTTGTTTTCTGCACATAAAACAACATCATGGCAATTCTGCTGAAAACAGCGTCAGTCCGGGTTAGTTCCATTCAAATCATACAAGTTAGAGTCCAAAACAAGGGCAAAAGTGTCTAGAAAAGTAGATACGACGGAGACGTATCAAGAGTCTTTTCAGTTTGATTCTACGAAGGCCATTGTTTCGGGTTTATTCATTCTCAGTTTTCAGCTATTTTTTCCCCAAATCATACCAATGCATCATTCAAGTATTCTCTTATCAGCTCGTGATCTATTCGTTCTCATGTATCTAAATTCCTTCAAGTATCTTCATTCGTTTTCCAATTCTTCCCAGTGAATTGTGCCTTTGCTACGTTCTTTTTCAATTCTTACGGTGGTTCGTTCAAGAGTTCTTCTCCTTTGTTATCATACAGATTCATTCGTTCTTTCATCCTACCGGTGGATCATTGAAGACCTTCTCAAGTTTACTCTATATCTCTCTTAATCCTTTCTATGAGAATAAGTAGTATGCCAAATCCGTTGCTTCTCATCAATTTAAATTGGTGAAGGATGCACATAACGTAATTCTTATTATTGTTTCATCCAAGTGATCTAATTTTTTCTCTCCGGAGTTGTTCATCATATCACATTCTCGGTCTGAGATGCATCATCTTTTCTTATCCGGAGTTCCAAGCTTTCCCTTTATCTCGTCACGAAGCTCCATGTAATCATTGCAAGGCTTCAATCTTATTATTTTCATCCTTCACTTCCTTTTGATCATTCTTTTATTATCGGAGTTCTTCATGGAGGCTCTACATGGTGGTTCATCAAGGATTCCTATCATTCTTCAGTTGTTCGTCAAAATTTCCCTCGAAGTTTTGATCTGCCAAGATATATTCTAAAATAAACGTGTTGTTCAACACATGTCTTGTTTTGAGGAGTTCAAGCATTCTTCATCTTGCATTTTGAAGTGCAATTCTTTCTATCTTATCTTTTGAGGTGGTGTTATGTCATTTTGACAGTTTCCTTCATGTTTCATGATTGACAAGTTGTACGGAATGACATATTTTAAACCCATCATTTTCAATTCGTTCATGAGATCCTTTGCAACCCATTGATCTCTTCATTGGAGTTATCTTGGGTTATATTTCACCTAAAGCTTTCCCTAAGGATTGTTGCTATTTATGGTGCTCATAAATGACCCAAGTTCTTCATTTATCCTCCTGGTGAAATAAGTTTCTCGTTTCCTTATTCATATCAACCCAATCTATTGTTTTTTCGTTAGTGGCAGAATTTCACCTCAAGATTTCGAGATGGTTTCCATAAGTCCACTACAAGCTTTTTCGTTTCGTTGGTGGTTTTCCAACAACTCCGTTATAACCTTCTTGGAAGGGTGCTTTCCAAACTCTTTGGTGGTACAAGTTGGAATTTTCTTCTCCATTCTATTATTCAAATGATCTATCTTCTATTCTTTCTCCCGGAGGCATGGTGATGTTGATCTTTTCACTCATCATCTACAATTGTGAGGACCGTGTTCTTTCCTTTGCCTATCCATTTAACCGGAGTGTCGTGTTTTTCATTCAAGCTCTCTCATCTTATCAAGTTTTGTCTCCCTTCTCAACCGGAGTGCTGTCTGAGATCTTTCTTACGACTTGTGCCATTCTTTCAATTGTTCCGGAGGTAGTGTGTTGTGGATTTCATCAATTATCCTCTCTTCTTGTCAAGTTCATGTTCAATTCCTTCCATTTATAGTCGGAGTGCTGTCCAAACTATATCATTCTTATTCCTTCTCTATCTTGTTTAACCGGAGTGTTGTGTCTATCATTCCTCTTCTAACCGGACTCTCATCCAAGTGCTTTCATTTTGCCAAGCTCATATACTTTACCTTCCTTTTCCAACCGGAGTGTTGTCGTAATTGATCCTTATCGTTCCTTGTACATCTCGTTTCTACCAGAATGCTTGCATGTACTTCTTGTCCATTGCAACCCCCCTTTTTTATGTCTTTCAACCTACAAGGCTCTAGTAATGTTCCTTGTTCCTCTTTTCTAACAGAGTATTTTCAACTTCGTTCATCTTCGTTGTATTTTCTCTTTCAATTTGTTCAACCTCGCAAGGTTATTTGGTTTCACTCATTTGTCAAAGAAGCAACTTAGTTTTACCTCTTCTCTTCCTCTTCTTTTTCCCTCCGGTGCCATCCTAGATCTCAGGACGAGATCCTCTCGTAGTGGTGGAGTGTTGTGACGCCCCAAGACTGGAGCTTCATATTTCTTCCAGGGTTTCCAAGTTTTCATCGTGTGTTTTGTTTGGTTCGTTGCATTCATCATTGCATCATGTGCATTGCACCATCCTTGTTGTTTCCATGTCCATCATGTGCATTTTCATATTCATGCATGTTGTATTGTTGCATGCTCCATGTGTGGATCTTGCATCATCACCTTCTCCTTCCCTCTACTTCCTTCTTTTGACAAGTGCCACTTTCCCTTCTCTTTTAATGTTCATCTTTGCCTGAACATTCAATCACCATGTCCTATTCCTCTGCCATTTTTTCACCTCTTTTGAAGTTGATTTGGTTAGGTCTAAAAATAGCCCAAGTTTGAATTTAATTCAAACTTGATATATTTTTCTACCTCTAAAAATGCCCAGAGCAATTTATTCAAATCCTCCAAAACTCCAGGAACTTGAGGATATTTTTATTATTCTCAAACTCCTCTTTCTCTACCCTATGCTTTTCCACTTTGTTTTTTGCCTGAGGAAAACGGAAAAGAAAACAACAGTAGTAGCAGCTTACCTGGGCCGCGCCCTAGGCCACCTTCAGTCCTGCAGCCTCAGTCCGGCCGGCCCATCATTCCTCCAAGGCCCACCTTACCCTTCTAAACCCTAGCGCAGGGAGAGAGCCCATCTCCTCTCCCCTGTTCGATCCTTCCTCCAGCGCCGTCACCACGATCCCCATCTCCCTCGCAGCCACTCCTTTCCCTCGATCCCATCTCTTCCTCGCGTTGCACACCTCGCCCCGATTCCCTCGGCCCCGCCACCAGGACCAGCAGCTCCACCGCCTAGGGCAGCCACCGCTGCCTCTCCCGTACGCCGCGCTGGACCTCCCGCGCCGCCTCTCCTCTTGCTTCTCCTTGCAGAGACCCCCGCGCCAGTTCCTCCTGCGAGCTGCGCGACCTCCTCTAACCCACCACCAGGAACCACGCCGCGCCGCTCCGGCGATCCAGCCCGCCGGCGACCTAGACCCTTCCAGGGCCTCCCTGGCCTCCCGATCCGCCGCTACAGTGGTCCGGCGCCACAGCCTCGTCAGCGCCCGTGCCTCCTCCTCCCTCCGTTCGGCCTGCACCACCGGCCTTCAAGCTCGACGCCCGCCCCAGCCATCTTCTCCTGGTGCCTTGAGCAGCCCCTTCACGTCCAACTCCTACGAGACCTCCACCTCCTTGCTGCCCGGTGGGACTGGTTTTTCCTCTCTTGTTGCCACCAAGAACCGGCAACTAGGGACGTCAAGGACGCCTTCGTGGGTTCTTTTGCCAAGTACCGACACCCGAAGATTATGGGACATGCCAAGTCCCTCTGGTCGGATACGTAAGACCGCCCCGGTTGTTGCGAAGTAACATGACATCTGGAGTCATCGGATCCGTCAAATTCCACTATGAGATGTACAACTACCGTCGACCTTGAAGACCTCAGATTCACCAAGTTCCCACGACGACAAGTGTAACCCGTCAGATCGCCAAGTTCGATTACCGTCGCAACCATGTACGACTACTTCCACTACCGCCGTTGCAAGAACGCCTACTTCCCTATATGAACTCGTTCCACCCGAAACGCATGCTTCGAAGGTATAACCTCGAGACGACGCCCGTGAACAGATGAATGCATGTTGTATGAGATGCACCCTTGTTCGCCTCGAGTCCGAACTGTCGGTGCACGTTGCCCTCTTTTGCCTTGCCACCGACATGTGGGACACCCGATATCCGGGATCACTCCCCGTCACTCTTGCACGTTTCGCGCACCCACACTTGTTCCTTTGAACTAGCATCTCATTTGAGTTGCCGGATCACAGGAATGTTGCCATCGTAACCTTTTCGTTCCGCCGCCGTGGCACCCCTTTTTCCTTCCGACATGGCGACAAATGCCTCATATCTTATCATGTCAACTTTTCCATAAAACTTGCATAAACTTGCATATGTCATCCGCATCATGATAACAACATCTAAAATGTTTAAAATTGTTGTTTGCTTTAAATTGCTAAATGCATATGGGGATTTACCGGAATTGTTGTTTGATGTTTCCGGCCCCATTTAAATTGCTTAGATTGTGTAGTTTACTTTTGTTTCACCTCTTGCCATGTTTAACAACATTTAAAATTGTTGGGTACATAAACGGGGGAGAACTAAATAATTGATGTGGTGTTTCGTCAATCTGCAACTCGTTGCACATTGAACTCAACTTAATTTGTAGGATTGTCTGTGCATTTTGCCATGCCATGCATATTTAAACCGGACATGCATCATGCTTGGTTGTGCATCATGCCATGTTTATGTGATGGTTGTTTACTATGTTGCTTGCTTATTTCCGGGTTGCTTCTCTCGTTAGCTTTGGTTTCGTTCCAGAGTTGTGAGGATCCGTTTGACTACGTCCATTTGTCTTCTTCATGGACTCATTCTTCTTCCTTGCGGGATCTCAGGCAAGATAACCATACCCTTGAAATCACTTCTATCTTTGCTTGCTTAGTTGCTCGCTCTATTGCTATGCCGCGATACCAACCACTTGCTATATCATGCCTCCCATATTGCCATCTCAAGCCTCTAATCCACCTTGTCCTAGCAAACCGTTATTTGGCTATGTTACCACTTTGCTCAGCCCCTCTTATAGCGTTGCTAGTTGCAGGTGAAGATGGAGTTTGTTCCTTGTTGGAACATGGATATTTGTTGGGATATCATTATTATATCTTGTTTACTTTAATGCACATATATACTTGGTAAAGGGTGGAAGTCTCGGCCTTATGCCTGGTGTTTTGTTCCACTCTTGCCGCCCTAGTTTCCGTCATACCGGTGTTATGTTCCTCGATTTTGCGTTCCTTACGTGGTTGGGTTATAATGGGAACCCCTTGACAGTTCTCCTTGAATAAAACTCCTCCAGCAAGGCCCAACCTTGGTTTTACCATTTGCCACCTAAGCCTTTTTCCCTTGGGTTCTGCAGACTCAAGGGTCATCTTTATTTTAAACCCCCGGGCCAGTGCTCCTCTGAGTGTTGGTCCAAACTAGAGCACCGTGTAGGGCCATCCCTTGGCAACTTGGGTTACGTCGGCTCCTATACACTTAGCTTATTCGGTGTGCCCTGAGAACGAGATATGTGTAGCTCCTATCGGGATTTGTCGGCACAGCGGGTGGTCTTGCTGGTCTTGTTTTACCATTGTCGAAATGTCTTGTAACCGGGATTCCGAGCCTGATCAGGTCGTCCTGGGAGAAGGAATATCTTTCGTTGACCGTGAGAGCTTGTGATGGGCTAAGTTGGGACACCCCTCCAGGGTTTTGAACTTTCGAAAGTCGTGCTCGCGGTTATGGACAGATGGGAATTTGTTAATGTCCGGTTGTAGAGAACTTGACACTTGACTTAATTAAAATACATCAACCGCGTGTGTAGCCGTGATGGTCTCTTTTCGGCGGTGTCCGGGAAGTGAACACGGTTCTTGTGTTATGCTTGAACATAAGTAGTTTCTTGATCACTTCTAGTTCACGACCGCTGCGTTGCTTCTCTTCTCGCTCTCTTTTGCGTATGCTTAGTGCTTGCTGCAGCTCCACCTCACTACCCTTTCCTACCTATAAGCTTAAATAGTCTTGATCGCGAGGGTGTGAGATTGCTGAGTCCCCGTGGCTCACAGATACTTCCAAAACAGTTGCAGGTGCCGATGATACCAGTGCAGGCGACGCAACCCAGCTCAAGTGGGAGCTCGATGAAGATCTTGTTCGTTGTTTTGTTTCTTTTCCGGTCGATCAGTAGTGGAGCCCAGTTGGGGCGATCGGGGATCTAGCATTTGGGGTTGTCTTTATTTATTTTGGTTCCGTAGTCAGACCTTGATTGTATTCTTGAAATATTATGTTTTACTTCTATTTGTGTGAAGTGGCGATTGTAAGCCAACTCTTTATCCCTTTCTTATTCAGTACATGGGATGTGTAAAGATTATCCCTCTTGCGACATGCCTATTATGTGGTTATGCCTCTAAGTCGTGCTCCAACACGTGGGAGATATAGCCGCATCGTGGGTGTTACACCTAAATCATTAACGCCGACCTCCGAGGCCTCACCTCGTCCTTTGTGCGCTTTGCAGCGCTCGCCGCGGCGCCGCCCTCTCGTGTTGTCAACATGGTCAAAAAACAAGAGGAATCGGCAAAGGACTGTACGTGGAGAGGATGACAGTAGGGGCCCACCATGTCCATGGCCGGACGCAAGGAAATTCCTCATTTTTTTGTTATATATATATACTCCATTGTCAGCGTATGGAAAAAGAAAATGCTTCCTGCTAGTGGTTTCCTGACATCTGGGACCCACGACATTGTCAGCGTATATAGTCAATAGAAAAAAGAACATCACAAGATCGGCTGGCACCTGGGACATAGCTACTCGAGCAGTATTTTTTTGTTATTGTTGAGGCGGAGCAGGGTTTCAACTAGGCTGTGGCCCGTCTAGCCCAGGCTTATATTTTATGTTCACCACATGACCAGCCCAGCTATTTTTTGTTTGTGAAAATGAGCCCAGTTTAGTTTTTCTGAAGAATACCCAATCCAGGCCTACTTATTTTTCTACGCCCTGATGGGCTGCAACTCTTTCAAGACGCATGCAAATCTTGAAAGTAATATGAAATGGGCTGTAAATATAAAAAACAGATGACAAATTGGCAATTACTTTATAATTTATGAATTTTTTTCACATTTTTAGATTCCAATTTCACTGGGCTTTAACCTAATTCAAATATATATTCAAAGTACTTTAAATCTGGCTCGACATTTTGGTATTAAAAATAGTATGGAACCCACAGAAATATGCAAAATTTCGTTTAAATTTTTAACCCTGGCCCTGGCCAACAAAAAAACGGGCTGCAATAAATTGCATAAGAAGTTGCAATGAGCTATATATAAATTATTAAAAAAATAGGGACTGGTCTGACTTGTGGGACTATTAAGTTGACGCGTATGCAAGAATTTTTTTACTTATTATATATGACAACAAAAAAATTTAGCAGATGTAGCCGTTGGATGTTAGTCCAACGGCCGTCGTGTTTCTTCAGTCTCGGATCTTCTTGCTCCAGCCGCCAAATCCAGCGCCGACGGGACCGCCTGCTCCCGCCTCCCGTGGTCGGCTGTGCTGCCGCATAGGCCTCACCGCCCCTACTACTCCCACCGCTATCCAGGCCAACCCTCTACTCACCCACATCCCTCCATTGCTGTGGATTCGTGGCCTCCGGGTCATTCCCTTCCCGGGTCTCGCCGTCGTCCATCGCGCTGGTGTTCTCGGTACGGCGTGGCCAACGTTGTTAACAAACGACAACATCAGAAGAGGGGAATACATGGAGAGGGTGACAGTTGGGACCCGCATGGTCCATGGTCGCACGCAAGTAAGTACCTCCTCCTTATTACGCCAAAAAGAATGAATACTCCCGCTAACAGCTCGGACCCACCAGCTATATCTTTGCACGCAAGGAAGTGCCTCCTTATTACGCACAAAAAATGAATACTCCCCCTGCTAGCTGGGACCCACCATAGTGGGAGGCTGACTTGTGGGCCTACTAAGTTGACGTAGACGGAGGGATTTGTCAACTTAGTCAACAAACGATTCTATCACCAGTGGCCGTTGGATTGTTAACATCCAACGGTCGTCCTGCTTCTTCAACCTCTGATTTTCTTGCTCCATCCGTCCAAACCACCGCGTGCTCTTGCCTCCCGTGGCCGGCTGTGCTGCCGCAGAGGCCTCACTACCCCCTACTAGTCCCACCGCTGGCCAGGCCCTGCGTCGACGGCATCCTCACACCGCAGTCGAACCAGTGAACCCTCGTACTCCTCTCCGCGTGGGCATCCACTGCCGCGTCTTCCCCGGCTCCGCGTCATTCCGCCTCGCCATCATCCACTGCCTTGGTGCTCTCGGCGCGGCATGGTCAATGTGGTCAACGAACGACTTCCATCGGAAGAGTACTGTACGTTGAGAGGCTGACAGCTGGGTCCACGGCCGCAGCAAGGAAGTGCCTCCTTATTACACGCAAAATAATTATTCCTCTACCTGACAGTAGGGACCCACCAGACGGGCCATCGTATTTCACGAAAAAAACATTTCCCCACTGACTGTTGGGACCCATCAGCTACATCTTCGCACGCAAGGAAGTGTGTCCATATTACGGGCAAAAAAAATTATTCGGCCCCCTGACTGTTGGGACCCACCAGCTACATCTTCGCATGCAAGGAAGTGCCTAACAGTCGGGACCCACCTGGTCGAAGCATACGTAGCGTTGTCATTCTGGTCGCGAATGTGTACGTACATACGATCGGTCTGTCTGCAGGCTGCAGCGATGAACCGTGGCCATGTAAGGAAGGGCACGTGTCGTAGTAGAGGCGCGCACATAGCATGTACACGTACGTACTGCGGCCAGGGTGCAAGAAAGTAAATACAGCCATGTACGAACATATGGGCGGGGTTTCGAACGCCTACTCACGTGTACGTACGGCCAGGGCTCATGTACATGGCTGGGTTAGAACGGAGAAGCTGCGCCGTCGTCATGATCATGGGGAGGCAACCGGCTAGGCAGAACGGAATGCGTCGTCGTGTTCATCGGGAGCCAACCGGCTTGGACGGAACAGCCGATGGAAACGAGGCCTGGCATACCACAGAACGGACGAAACTGCCTTGTGTTTGACCGGCCGCGGTCGAAACGGGATGCTGTTCATCGGGAGGGGTTTGGCGTACCGCAAAACGGAGGAAACAGACCTCCTATGGTCGAAACGGGTCCCGTTGATCGGGAGGGGTGTGGCGTACCGCAAAACAGAGGAAACATACTTGTGTTGGAGCGCTACAGTCGAAACGGAGGTCCTATTCATCGGGAGGGGGTGTGGCATACCGCAAAACGGGACTCCACGAGATACTGTTCATCTCCACCATCGACTGCCTCCACGGGCTACTGTTCATCCACCGTCGACTGCCTCCAAGGGCTCCTGTTCATCCACCGTTGACCTCTTCCAGCCTCCACCTATGATTGTTCATCCACGGGCTCCTGTTCATCCAGCCTCCACCGGCTACTGTTCAACCAACCCTCTCCACGAGGTCCACTTCAACCACCCCTCCACGGGCTACTGTTCATCCATCCCTCCATCATCTACTGTTCAACTAGCCCTGCACCGGCTACTATTCAACCAGCCCTCCACGGGGTCCTGTTCATCCACCGGCTCGATCGATCGGGGTACTGTTCATCCAGCGGCAACAGCCTCTACTACCACGGGGTCATGTTCATCCAACCCCCACCGGGAACTGTTCATTCAACCCCCCCCCCCCCAACAAAGCTCACTATTCATCCAGAGGCAGATCTAGTAGCGAAGGAATCACTCGGGTTCAGTTAACAGCAAGGGATCGATTGATCGCTCGGGTTCAGTAACACGTAGCCTGCAGTGCAATCGCTCGGGTTCAGTTAGAGCCCAACGCCTCGCACACACGCGCGTACGTACGAGAGAAACACGCATTGCTCGGCCCCCGACCACCCAACGTAATCGAGAACTCCTTGGTATTTTCCTCGCCCTCGCTCCTACCACATTTTTTCCGTCATGGACGGCCCAAAGAATGTCATGCAGCTGCGTCTCCGGCCCACCCAGGACGAAAAGCTCATTTTCTATCATGATTTTTTGTCATAGAAGTGAAGGAAATATGCCCTAGAGGCAATAATAAAGTTGTTATTTTATATTTCCTTATATCATGATAAATGTTTATTATTCATGCTAGAATTGTATTAACCGGAAACTTGATACATGTGTGGATACATAGACAAAACACCGTGTCCCTAGTAAGCCTCTACTAGACTAGCTCATTAATCAAAGATGGTTAAGTTTCCTAACCATAGACATGTGTTGTCATTTGATGAACGGGATCACATCATTAGGAGAATGATGTGATGGACAAGACCCATTCATTAGCTTGGCATTATGATCGCTCGGTTTTATTGCTACTGCTTTCTTCATGTTAAATACATATTCCTTCGACTATGAGATTCTGCAACTCTCGGATACCGGAGGGATGCCTTGTGTGCTATCAAATGTCATAACATAATTGGGTGATTATAAAGATGCTCTAGAGGTATCTCTGAAGGTGTTTGTTGGGTTGGCATAGATTGAGATTAGGATTTGTCACTCCGAGTATCGGAGAGGTATCTCTGGGCCCTCTCGGCAATACACATCATAAGAAGCCTTGCAAGCATAGTGACTAATGAGTTAGTTGCAGGATGATGTATTACAGAATGAGTATAGAGACTTGCCGGTAACAATATTGAACTAGGTATGAATATACCGACGATCGAATCTCGGGCAAGTAACATACCGATGACAAAGGGAATTGTGTATATTGTCATAACGATTCGACCGATAAAGGTCTTCGTAGAATATGTGGGAGCCAATATGAGCATCCAGGTTCCGCTATTGGTTATTGATTGGAGAGGTGTGATGTGTACTACACAACCTTCTTCTTGTAGACGTTGTTGGGCCTCCAAGTGCATAGGTTTGTAGGACAGTAGCAATTTTTCCTCAAGTGGATGACCTAAGGTTTATCAATCCGTGGGAGGCGTAGGATGAAGATGGTCTCTCTCAAACAACCCTGCAACCAAATAGCAAAGAGTCTCTTGTGTCCCCAACACACCCAATACAATGGTAAATTGTATAGGTGCACTAGTTCGGCGAAGAGATAGTGATACAAGTGCAATATGGATGGTAGATATAGGTTTTAGCAATCTGAAAATATAAAAACAGCAAGGTAACTAATGATAAAAGTGAGAGAAAACGGTATTGCAATACTAGGAAACAAGGACTAGGGTTCATACTTTCACTAGTGCTAGTTCTCTCAACAATAATAACATAATTGGATCATATAACTATCCCTCAACATGCAACAAAGAGTCACTCGAATGTCACTAATAGCGAAGAACAAACGAAGAGATTATTGTAGGGTACAAAACCACCTCAAAGTTATTCTTTCTGATCGATCTATTCAAGAGTCCGTAGTAAAATAACATGAAGCTATTCTTTCCATTCAATCTATCCTAGAGTTCGTACTAGAATAACACCTTAAGACACAAATCAACCAAAACCCTAATGTCACCTAGATACTCCAATGTCACCTCAAGTATCCATGGGTATGATTATACGATATGCATCACACAATCTCAGATTCATCTATTCAACCAACACAAAGAACTTCAAAGAGTGCCCCAAAGTTTCTACCTGAGAGTCAAGACGAAAACGTGCACCAACCCCTATGCATAAGTTCACGAGGTCACGGAACCCGCAAGTTGATCACCAAAACATACATCAAGTAGATCACATGAATATCTCATTGTCACCACAGATAAGCACATGCAAGACATACATCAAGTGTTCTCAAATCCTTAAAGACTCAATCCGATAAGATAACTTCAAAGGGAAAACTCAATCCATTATAAGAGAGTAGAGGGGGAGAAACATCATAAGATCCAACTATAATAGCAAAGCTCGTGATACATCAAGATCGTGCCAAATCAAGAACACGGGAGAGATAGAGAGAGAGATCAAACACATAGCTACTGGTACATACCCTTAGCCCCGAGGGTGAACTACTCCCTCCTCGTCATGGAGAGCACCGGGATGATGAAGATGGCCGCCGGAGAGGGATTCCCCCCTCCAGCAGGGTGCCGGAAAGGGTCTAGATTGGTTTTCGGTGGCTACGGAGGCTTGCGGCGGCGGAACTCCTGATCTAGGTTTCCTTCTGGAAGTTTGGGTATATATAAGAGGTGTTGGAGTCGGGAACAAGTGAGGGGGGGTCCCCGAGGCATCCACGAGGTAGGGGGCGCGCCCAGGGGGTAGGGCGCACCCCCCACCCTTGTGGGTGCCTTGGGACTCTTCTGGCCCATCTCGGTACTCCGTGGGCTTCTTCTGGTCCAAAAATTATCTCCGTGAATTTTCAGGTCAATTGACTCCGCTTGGTTTTCCTTTTCTGCAATACTCAAAAACAAGGAAAAAAACAGAAACTCTCACTAGGCTCTAGGTTAATAGGTTAGTCCCAAAAATCATATAAAATAGCATATAAATGCATATAAAACATCCTAGATGGATAATATAATAGCATGGAACAATCAAAAATTATAGATACGTTGGAGACATATCAAGCATCCCCAAGCTTAATTCCTACTCGTCCTCGAGAAGGTAAATGATAAAAACAGAATTTTTTATGTGGAATGCTACCTAACATATTTATCAATGTAATCTTCTTTATTGTGGCATGAATATTCAGATCCGAAAGATTCAAGAAAAAAGTTTAATATTGACATAAAACAATAATACTTCAAGCATACTAATAAAGCAATCATGTCTTCTTAAAATAACATGGCCAAAGAAAGCTATCCCTACAAAATCATATAGTCTGGCTATGCTCCATCTTCATCACACAAAA
Source organism: Triticum urartu (assembly GCF_056163025.1). Classification (NCBI taxonomy): domain Eukaryota; kingdom Viridiplantae; phylum Streptophyta; class Magnoliopsida; order Poales; family Poaceae; genus Triticum; species Triticum urartu. The sequence continues at coordinate 156,078,484 of NC_141879.1, forward strand.
TATTTAAATCATGCACAACCCCGATGACAAGCAAGCAATTGTTTCATACTTTTGATGTTCTCAAACTTTTTCAATCTTCACGCAATACATGAGCGTGAGCCATGGACATAGCACTATAGGTGGAATAGAATGGTGGTTGTGGAGAAGAAAAAAAGGAGAAGACAGTCTCACATCAACTAGGCATACCAACGGGCTATGGAGATGCCCATCAATAGATATCAATGTGAGTGAGTAGGGATTGCCATGCAACGGATGCACTAGAGTTATAAGTGTATGAAAGCTCAAAAAGAAACTAAGTGGGTGTGCATCCAACTCGCTTGCTCACGAAGACCTAGGTCATTTTGAGGAAGCCCATCATTGGAATATACAAGCCAAGTTCAATAATGAAAGATTCCCACTAGTATATGAAAGTGACAACATAAGAGACTCTCTATCATGAAGATCATGGTGCTACTTTGAAGCACAAGTGTGGTAAAAGGATAGTAGCATTGCCCCTTCTCTCATTTTTTTGGGGGGCTTCTCTTTTTTATGGCCTCTTTTTTTCTCTTTTTTTATTTTTTTTATTTTTTTATTTTCGTCCGGAGTCTCATCTCGACTTGTGGGGGAATCATAGTCTCCATCATCCTTTCCTCACATGGGACAATGCTCTAATAATGATGATCATCACACTTTTATTTACTTACAACTCAAGAATTACAGCTTGATACTTAGAACAAAATATGACTCTATGTGAATGCCTCCGGAGGTGTGCCAGGATATGCAATGAATCAAGAGTGACATGTATGAAAGAATTATGATCGATGGCTTTTCCACAAATACAATGTCAACTACATGATCATGCAAAACAATATGACAATGATGAAGCGTGTCATAATAAACGAAACTGTGGAAAGTTGAATGGCAATATATCTCGGAATGGCTATGGAAATGCCATAATAGGTAGGTATGGTGGCTGTTTTGAGGAAGGTATATGGTGGGTGTTATGGTACCAGCGAAAGTTGCGCGGCACAAGAGAGGCTTGCAATGGTGGAAGGGTGAGAGTGCATATAATCCATGGACTCAACATTAGTCATAAAGAACTCTCATATTTATTGCAAAAATCTACTAGTTATCAAAACGAAGTACTACGCGCATGCTCCTAGGGGGATAGATTGGTAGGAAAAGACCATCGCTCGTCCCCGACCGCCACTCATAAGGAAGACAATCAAAAAATAAATCATGCTCCGATTTCATCACATAACGGTTCACCATACGTGCATGCTACGGGAATCACAAACTTTAACACAAGTATCTCTCAAATTCACAACTACTCTACTATCATGACTCTAATATCACCATCTTCATATCTCAAAACAATCATAAAGAATCGAACTTCTCATAGTATTCAATGCACTCTATATGGAAGTTTTTATTATACCCATCTTGGATGCCTATCATATTAGGACTAATTTCATAACCAAAGCAAATTACCATGTTGTTCTAAAAGACTCTTGAAATAATATAAGTGAAGCATGAGAGATCAATAATTTCTATAAAATAAAACAACTTCCGTGCTCTAAAAGGATATAAGTGAAGCATTAGAGCAAATGACAAAGTACTCCAAAAGATATAAGTGAAGATCAATGAGTAGTCGACTAATCATGCAACTATGTGAAGACTCTCTAACATTTAAGAATTTCAGATCTTAGTACTTTATTCAAACAGCAAGCAAAACAAAATAAAATAAAATGATGCTCCAAGCAAAACACATATCATGTGGTGAATAAAAATATAGCCTCAAGTAAAGTTACCGATGAACGAAGACGAAAGAGGGGAGGCCATCTGGGGCATCCCCAAGCTTAGGCTCTTGGTTGTCCTTGAATGTTACCTTGGGATGCCTTGGGCATCCCCAAGCTTAGGATCTTGCCACTCCTTATTCCATAGTCCATCGAATCTTTACCCAAAACTTGAAAACTTCACAACACAAAACTCAACAGAAAATCTCATGAGCTCCATTAGTATAAGAAAATAAATAACCACTTTTGGTACTGTTGTGAACTCATTCTAAATTCATATTGGTGTAATATCTACTGTATTCCAACTTCTCTATGGTTCATACCCTTCGATACTACTCATAGATTCATCAAAATAAGCAAACAACACAATGAAAACAGAATCTGTCAAAAACAGAACAGTCTGTAGTAATCTGGAGATTTATCATCACCATCAAGGCCAAGGACCAGAGGGAGAACCTCTTCCCATCCAGGGGGGAGGCCATGGAGGAGGAAACACAAGGGGAGAACCTCTCCTCCTCTCTCTCGGTGGCACCGGAGTGCCATCGGGTGGGGAATCATCACCATGGTGATCGTCTTCATCAACATCACCATCATCATCACCATCCTCATCTCTTTTACGGGGTCCACTCTCCCGCACCCCGCTTTAATCCCTACTTAAACGTGGTGCTTTATGCCACATATTATGATCCAATGATGTGTTGCCATCCTATGATGTTTTGAGTAGATATCCTTTGTCTTTGGGTTGATTGATGATCTAGATTGGTATGAGTTGTATGTTTTATTTTGGTGTTGTCCTATTGTGCCCTCCGTGTCGCGCAAGTGTGAGGGATTCCCGCTGTAGGGTGTTGCAATACGTTCATGATTCATTTATAGCGGGTTGCTTGAGTGACAGAAGCATAAACCCGAGTAAGGGGGTTGTTGTGTATGGGATAAAGGGGACTTGATGCTTTAATGCTATGGTTGGGTTTTACCTTAATGATCTTTAGTAGTTGCGGATGCTTGCTAGAGTTTAAATCATAAGTGCATATGATCCAAGAATAGAAAGTATGTTAGCTTATGCCTCTCCCTCATATGAAATTGCAATGACGACCACCGGTCTTGTTAACGATTGCCTAGGATAATTCCGCACACCGACCCATCATTATTCCACACTCGCTATTTATAATATTTAGTAATATATTCTAACTTTATGATAACATGGTGGTCATCACCTTTCCTTTTTACACTTTTTCCTTTGGCAAGCACTTTGTGTTGGAGCGATACGGATATATATATATATATATATCCACTTGGATGTAGGTTTTCATAAATTATTATTGTTGACATTACTCTTGAGGTAAAAGGTTGTGAGGCGAAACTATAAGCCCCTATCTTTCTATGTTTTTGATTAAAACTTTGAACCCATAAATATCACATGGTGTTAGCAATTGTGAAAGATTTAATGATAGTTGAGTATGTGGAGTTTGCTGAATCAAAACTTTTACATAGACCCTTCCCGAAAATAAGATGAATTGCAATTGTTTGATGAATAAGAGCACGGTTTGTTAGTTTTCAAGAAAGTTTATGATCTATACTTTAACTTGTGAATAGCTTGTTACTTGATCATGAGAAGTTTCATGAGTTGAGCTACTGTTATGATATATAATGATGCTAGAAAAAGTGATTGGAACCATCATTGATCAAACTTATGCACTTGCTAACATTCACACTTCATAAGTTATTTCTTTTATCATTTACCTACTCGAGGACGAGCAGGAATTAAGCTTGTGGATGCTGATACGTCTCCAACGTATCTATAATTTATGAAGTATTCATGCCAAGTTTACAATAGTTTTATATGATTTTGGTATGATTTGATTAGAACTAACCCGGACTGACATTGTTTTCAGCAGAACTACCGTGGTGTTGTTTTTGTGCAGAAATAAAAGTTCTCGGAATGCGATGAAAATCAACGGAGAATTTTTCTGGAGAATATAAAAAATACTGGAACAAAAATCTACCAGAGGGGAGTCCCATGGGCCCCACGAGGGTGGGGGAACAAGTCAGGGGGGCCCATGGGAAGTCCATGAGGCACAGGGGCGCGCCCCTGTGCCTCATGGACTTCCCGTGGGGCCCCCTTACTTGTTCTCGACGCCAACCTCTCCTATAAGTGCCCAAACCTTCAGAAAATAACCTAGATCGGAAGTTCCGCCGCAGCAAGCCTTTGTAGCCATGAGAAATCAATCTAGGCCCTCTCCGGCACCCTGCCGGAGGGGGCCATCATCACCGGAGGCTATGGAGGAGGATCCCGGAGGGACCACCATCACCATGAAGGCCAAGGACCAGAGGGAGAACCTCTCCCCATCCAGGGGGGGAGTCCATGGAGGAGGAAGCACAAGGGGGACAACCTCTCCTCCTCTCTCTCGATGGCACCGGAGTGCCATCGGGAGGGGAATCATCATCGCGGTGATCGTCTTCATCAACATCACCATCCTCATCTCTTTTACGCGGTCCACTCTCCCGCACCCCGCTGTAACCCTACTTGAACATGGTGCTTTATGCCACATATTATGATCCAATGACGTGTTGCCATCCGATGATGTTTTGAGTAGATATCCTTTGTCTTTGGGTTTATTGATGATCTAGATTGGTATGAGTTGTATGTTTTATTTTGGTGCTGTCCTATTGTGCCCTCCGTGTCACGCAAGCGTGAGGGATTCCCGCTGTAGGGTGTTGCAATACGTTCATGATTCACTTATAGTGGGTTGCTTGAGTGACAGAAGCATAAATCCGAGTAAGGGGGTTGTTGCGTATGGGATAAAGGGGACTTGATGCTTTAATGCTATGGTTGGGTTTTACCTTAATGATCTTTAGTAGTTGCGGATGCTTGCTAGAGTTCCAATCATAAGTGCATATGACCCAAGAAGAGAAAGTATGTTAAGCGTATGCCTCTCCCTCATATGAAATTGCAATGACGACCACCGGTCTTGTTAACGATTGCCTAGGATATTTCCGCACACCGACCCATCATTATTCCACACTCGCTATTTATAATATTTAGTAATATATTCTAACTTTACGATAACATCACCTACTTTTATATTTTAGCTCTCTGATATCTTGCAAAGTTATCCTCTTCATACCCATGACGTAGTTTTATTTCTCGTTTCTAGTTGGAAGCAAACGTTCGGTGTATGTAGAGTCGTATCAGTGGCAGATAGGACTTAATAGAATATTGATCTTACCTTTAGCTCCTTGTGGGTTCGACACTCCATACTTACCACTTCCACCTTTGGGAATTGCTACGATGATTCCCTGCACTTGACGATTATCAATAGCATTGAACATAGTTAAGAGGATTTGTTTATCAGATTAGCCTCCCACCCAATTTGTCTTTTAATATTGTATAATATTATTGTGTGGTATTACAGTGCCTTTTATTTCACTACGGATAGTTTTGTTCAAGAAATTTAGAGGCAAGATATGCTTTTCGCTAACTCTGGTCTCCATTTTTATGTTTTCAACTTGGACTTTTGTTTAGAGCTTGATTCAAGGCCTCATAGATTATAGTAAGCGGGGCCTCACAATATAGATGCAATAAATTTCCAATGTTTTTGTGGCATCAAGTTCTCTAGGAAGAAGTTTTTGTTTGCATAATTCACCAATAAATACACAACCTTCAAATACTGGTTGGACAGATTATTAATTATTCAACCAACAAATTTGTTGTTGCGAGTAATAGTGCCAATACATATATTTCTAGGCCTACTTCTTGTAATGACTTTCAGAACACTTCTTGTTTCAACATTCCTCTCATGTTTGTTGTTTCTCACTTACTCCTTCATGCATGCTTCAAATACCTATATCAATACTGTCCAGTTATTGAGTGACAAATGTTTCAAAGGTAACCATCTTATCTCAGTTTTGGTGTGGCATCTTCGATTTTGTAAGACATAAATACTATCATATGGTAAGAAAAAGCACAACTGTGTGTGCAGACTAAGAAAGATTTATAATTAAGACAATTCATTGTACATTCGGCTTTCAATGAACATATCTCTGCAAATTCACTACGAGCATGTAGAAAATATGACAGAACCACATGTTTTCGTAGATAAGAGCATGCCAATAATTCAAGTGAAGGTCTTTGTCTCTTATAATGCTAAGCGTGCAACTAATTAAGGTTGTGTTTGCTCCAGTGGCATCAATACATTCTATTGATTTACATATCTTTAGGTATTTCTATTATGTCCACCTAACATGATTAGGCGTGTATTATTTACCATGTCTAATTGTTTATCTAAGTTACTTAAATGTTTATGAATGCCCCAAAGATAGTAGGGCTTGCTGGATGTCACTCAAATAAAATCATTCACAAACCAGTTGAGTATTTGCGGGTTTAATTTCCTTACACATTTATATTATTCTTTCCTTGAGACTGACGGGCGCTGCAACGCGCGCATTCCTGTTCTAGTACACTTTAAAGTTAGACACTGAAACTAACATATCAAATGGTACTACTAAATCTGATCTGGACTATCTTTGCACATGATGTTTTATGGAGGGTGATAAAATCTCACGTTCCTTATTTAAGGAGGGATTTAATCTAACGGTGATTAGCTACTGTCGTGCATGTATCGGCCCAAAAATCATCGGCTGCATAGCACTGTACATACTTGTGTGTTGTGTAGACCAAACAATGCAACGTTCAGCAAACCTTCGCGATTATATTTCTAGCTTTGGCCTAGCAATAGACCGGCAAGATAAAGTTTCCTTGCGAACAGTTTTGAAGTTTTGCATCAAGAAGAAAATTAACGGTTCAAAGTTGCCACGGAAACCAACATGTCACATGGTATTACAAAAATTGATTTGGAGTGTTACTCGTGTAACTGCATGCACCTTATAAGTCCTACCGTGCTGGGGCCATGCCCCCCCCCCCCCCCCGAGATCACTGTTTGCGCACAAGGTCGTCAGTGTGTAAGCACAAACATTGCACCAATCATGGCATGGGGATTAGTGGAAGTGGGAAATGAACATGATGATAATTGACAGAGAATGGTCATTTTGATTTTATTCATTCAGTTTACTCGAAGCCACAACAGACTTGGCACAAACTACCACAAACTCGCGCAGTTGACACTAGAACCGCCACAAACTCACAACATAGTTGACACCACAACTGCCACAAACTCACAACACAACTCAGAGTACTAGGTCCAGCTGCATTTGGAGGGCTGAAGGATTGTGTTAACCTTTGAAAGCGCATCTTCTGCACTTGCAACGCCCAAGGATCTGATCTCCTTCGCCTCGTGATTCTTATTCCAGGCTGGTCTGTCCATGCGCATGCTAGCTCAGTAAAGCGCAAGAAAAAAGGTGCCACCTTGTCACCAAATCGAGGACGTATACTTTGGCCTTCACCGGGAGCAAGTCGTTCATGGCACGAGGAACAGCGCTGTCCCTGCGATCGAAGACAACAGCTTTGATCAGAGGGAAGCGCACGACCCCCGCGACCACAAGTATGAAGAACCCCAAGGGGACCTTCAGCTTCTTGTCAGGCCCGCCTTGGTGGTTGGCGAGAGTCGCTTCAGTGCCTCACCGCGGTTGATCTCCATTGTCAGTGTTAAGTTGTGATCCAAATTCATATAAAGTATATAGGCTAACTTTTAAAGCGGAGCGGAGTCTGAAGTTAGCCTATATTATCTCGCCCCACGCCCTGGAGAGGTGCGAGGGGGGCGCCCCCCCCCCCCCCCCCCCCCCCCCCCCCTCTCTATACGACCTTGTGTAATTTATCTATGATGGTTGCTACTGATAAAACTAAGTCTATACATATGGCCGAATATCCTACTAATATTGTACAAGATGAACTATGATTGTGGTTGACAAGTTTAAGCATGTGAAGGAGACGCAAGAATTGATGATGCATGTACGAGAAGAAAAACATGTTCAGGTTGAGAGACCCAGTATTATTGGGCTCGACGTGCCTGAAACAGGAGGAAACAAAGGAAAAAGATATTCTGATTATTTTGGCGAGTCACGTTTCTTAGGAGGAAGCAAGGAGTCCATGGCAGATTTTGAATGTTTTCTTCCCATGACTAGTTGCTGCGTGAGGAGATACATTGCAAATTTTATATTTATCTTCTTACCAACTAAGGAACGTATATGGACAAGATGCTTGATATGTGACTACTTATCCTTGCAAGGATGCGGATGGGGCCCACCTGAAGGCAAGTTAACCGATGGTGGAAGATAAGGCACATATTTAAATTATGTCTGTATAGTAGTATTAGGTAACTGCTGAGATATAAAAGGTAGATTATAGTATTTAAATAGTAGAAGGTCACGATGGCACCATGCGTTGAGTTTGTCGGTTAAGTTAGAGGAGTCGACCATTATATAAGTCCATGTACGTACGCCATTTAATGGAGGTTATTTTTTTATGAAATAGACACGATGTGTTTTTCAAGGTAAACACCCGTATCAAGTTTTGGAGGGATTTTTAAAAAACCTCTGTGTTGCGGTTTCTCTTCGTGGAAATTGTTTTGCGTGTGAGTACCTTTGTCGAGATTGGCTTTCTTGTGTTGGGCTGCAAGGTTCAAACCCTCTACTTCGTGTACATCGTGCGAGAGGTTGTGACTGCTGGTGGTGGAGTGTTGTGAAAGATCGGGCCGCAGCAACAGATCGCATCTCGCCAAGAAGGTTCGGACTACATCACCCCCCCCCCCCCTCCCGCCGTATGGATCAATATCGATCTAGGTCACCTCTACTACGTATATCCTTTTGTAAGCTGCCGCACGGAATAAGTTGATCTGTTGTAACCCCGACGTTTGTAACCTCTCCTGGCATAGTGAAATTTAGCTAGTTGGTGTCTGTGGTTTTCCCCCCTTCATGTTGGAGGGGTTTTCGACATTTAAATCTTGTGTTCCTTCGTGTTGATTCATTTTTCCTCGTTCTATATTGTGTTTCGTATCTCTAACAAGTGGTATCAGATATTCTGTCTAAGGTTTCAACGACATGGCATTGATGAAGTTTGATATGCCGTTGCTGGATTACAACACAAGGTTTTTTCTATGGCAAGTGAAGACGCGGGCAGTGCTAGAACATCCCAATATGGATGAAGCGTGGGATGGTTTCGGTGGCAAAGAACAAAAGACATTGACCGATGAAGAGAAGCAGAAAGACCATAAGGCTATGTCTCTAGTTCACCTTCATCCAGCTAATAATATTTTGCAAGAGGTGTTCGAGGATAAAACCACAGCAGCCATGTGGCTCAAACTGGAGTCGATCTGCATGTCCAAAGATCTTACGAGTAAAATGCACATGAAGATGAAGTGTTCACGCACAAGTTGCAAGAAGGTGGTTCGATGCTGAACCACTTATCGATTTTCAAGGAGATCATTTCTGACTTACAATCTATGGAGGTAAAGTATGATGATGAAGATAAATCTTCTAATTGCTCGTTGCCTAGTTCCTTTGCAAATTTCCGAGATACATATTATATAGTCATGATGAACTAACTGTTGCGGAAGTATATAAAGCCCTGAAAAGATGAAAGATATGTTGCAATCTGAGGAATCGCCAACAACAGAGATAAAAGCAAGCAGGGCAGGGGCGTTCGAAGTCTAGAGGGAAGGACAATTCTGCAACTACTATAAGAAAGAGGGTCATCTCATCGATGATTGTTGGAACTGCAGGATAAGGAGAAAAGAACGATACGTATAAACCTAAGGATAAATCCGATGGGGATGGTAAGGTCCATGTTACATCTGGTGATAAGTCTGATTTATAAGATGCACATGTTGTTTTTGTTGGTTGTGATTCTTGTCATGGTGAACAGATACTTGTTTCTACCTGTTCGTTTCATATATGTTGTAACAAAGATTGGTTTGGTACTTATGAGTTTGTGCATACACTGCAGAGTGAAGATGTTGTGCGTATGGGAGATAATAACCCACGTGAGATTGTGGGCATTGGTTCTATCCAAATCAAGGCGAATGATGGCATGATACACACGCTAACAAATGTGTGACACATATCACACATGATGAGAAACCTCATCTCGCTTAGTACCCTTGACATCAATTATTGATGATTACTCCAGAAAAGAAAAGTGATGCCTTATTTTCTAAAACATAAATATGATATTTTCAATGCCTTTAAGGAATGGAAAGTTATGATACAAAGGCAAATTAAGAGAAAGGTTAAAAAAACCCTAAAAAACAATGGTATGGAACTCCGTTCAAAAGCTTTTAACAATTACTGCAGAAACTTGGGCATTATCAGGCACCAAACCATACCATACACTCCTCAACAGAATGATGGGCTGAGCACATGAACAGAACCATCATCTCCAAGGCTAGCTGCATGTTGTCCAAAGAATTTTTGGGTTGAAGCGTTTTTGGGTTGAAGCAACCTCCACCGCCTGCTACCTAATCAACAGGTTTCCATCCATTCCACTTAACAGAAAAACTCTCATTGACGTATTGTCTGGTACACGCTATACATGGGTATAGAAATGCTCAAAGTCTAAGGAGTTAAAAAAGAGTAAGAACATAAAACCGAAAAAAGAATAAAGTTGAAAAAAAAGGGATGGAAGAGAGGGGAAGACAGAAGATAGAATTAAAGGCAAAAGCAACAGGAAAAAAGAAAAAGAAAAAGATGAAGACAAAATAAGAAGGAAACAGGGAAATGAATCAATCAAGACCATAGAGTTTCAAAAGTCAGATCGGGACTGAATCCGTCAGGCTCTCGGTTCCGATCGGCGGTTCGCTTCGCTTGATCACAGTTCATTAGTGTATACAATGCTATAACTTCAGTATCAACCTAATACTCAAGACAGCCATCATGCGAGAAATGAAATTATGTAGAACACATTCTACATAAGATAAGTCACCAATCATACCTTCAAATAAATTATATAATTCCATTTCATATCCAGTGTGACCATCTTATTGCAAGAGCTGTCAAGAACAAAAATACTGAATATCCCGTCATTATGTACCATTCCTGAACTAGCCAGCAGCAATTTACAGATACAACGCCTTTTTGTCCAAATGTAGCGATGGCAAAACCTGGCATTCCTCCTTTCTTCCACGTCATAGCTGGTACTGTTACTTCCCTTGTCCCATCAGGATGGGTGTAGTCTGAGAAGCTATCAGCATGAGCACTAAATATAATCCTGTGGAAAGAAAAATGAGAGTAGGCCTTCAAGTACCATCCTTGAGGAAGAGACTCAATAAGAATTTGTGTGTACAAGAAATTCTTTTACAAAAGTATCACACACAGTTTAATTGCAGCAAGCAAAGGTGCAACAAAAGGACCATCATTAACATGTCTAAGTAATTCCATTCACAGAATTTGCCAATGAAGGACTAACCTTGGTTTAAGCGCTTGAAGAATATATTGTGTTGAATTTGCAGGGAGGGTATGTGATTGATCATATAGCCTCCTGCCATCAACTCCGCTGAAGGGTCCAATTAGCACGTCAGAATATAATCATCAAACAAATAATAAAGGCAACACAGAGACACACAAATGCACATTTTACGCTATTTAATGTTCCAAAATTCAAGTTAGGTGATATTGAAAAAACATCAACAGGTAAAGCTCACATGTAACTGCAAAGTATCCACAGAAATGTATCAGCATTGGTATGGAGCAGGAGTTATGACTCTCAACAAAAAAGTATGTTCACAATACACACTATACAAGATTTACCTTTGCTTTGAACTCGGGGGAACCAAAGGACTGCAAGGTATCCACAGAAATGTATCAGCATTGGTATGGAGCAGGAGTTATGACTCTCAACAAAAAAGTATGTTCACAATACACACTATACAAGATTTACCTTTGCTTTGAACTCGGGGGAACCAAAGGATGATCTGAGACAGTTCCATCTGGAAACATGGGAACACCAATGACTCCTGTGTCAGATTTTTGGGACTTATGTAGTGGAATGTGGAGCAAAAGGACAGGACCTGATCCCAACGTCATGCTGTTTTGCCTCCAACTGTGGGAACCGACACCTTCTCCGTTTTCACTTCCCAGAGGAGAATGATCTGCTCCATTTAACCTTTTCTTTTGGAAATGATGGCTTTCCTTCTCCATAACCTTCTCAACACTGAACCGCAACATGTTGTCACCACAGAGCAGTGCCACCGCATTTAGAGACACAAAACTGGTATTACTAAACTCAAAGGCGCCACAGCCACTTGAATCTAATCCTGGCAAATGCTTGGCCGTACGGTGCACCAATTTACCATCCAAACTCGAACATTCGCCAACATCTTTGTCACCTAACACGATGTGAAGAGGAAGGGAAGAGTACTGCCCCAATATTCCCTCAAACTGTTCAAGAACAGCTATCCATTTGCTCTCGTTATGCTCTGAACCCCTTGCTGAGATGTCCCCAAGGACTATGATCATATCTGGATTTGTTGTTTGAATAGATTTCTGACGTAGACATAACATAGCGAATTAGTGATAATAACCATAAGTGTGTGCAATATCCATCAAAATAGCTCATAACTGACATTACTTAGCTTTACACTTGCCAATAAGAGATGTACTCCTATCTTCTAGTATCAGGTACAGTAATATTTTATATTTATATGACTCAAGTGAAAATAGCTTCCAGGGTATTTACCAATGGCCTGAATCACGTGAACAGGTATGAAAAGACTCAAAATTTCCTGGAATTCAGTCTATATAATAGTCTAAAAATGGCATAGACTTCAGGAATTTGTCGACACTTTAGTACCAGACCCCTAAGAACTGAAAAATTCGAAGAATTTTGGGTTCGCCCGCATCTGAATCTGATCACTTACAGTGAAAAGCTTGGACGTGACGTGGTCGCGGAAGAAGCGGTCGGCGTAGGTGGCGTCGGACCCGAGGAGCATCAGGTCGGCAACCATCATCGCCCTGAGGTCTCCGGCGGCGAGGTCGGGGGCGGGCTCGCCACCGGAGCAGGAGGGCGTGGAGAGCCAGTCCTCGAAGGCGAGCAGGGCGGCGACGAGGAGGAGCGGCAGCCACGGGTTGGGCCACGCCGCCATCGCCGGCGAGGTCGGGATAACGCGAGGAAAGCGAGCGAGGGCGAGGTCAGTAGCGCTGGGGCTTCGGTGTGGTCGTCGCCGGCCATGACGCGGCTATTTTCCTTGTTTATTTCTCGCGGCGTGTTTTGACCGGCGGTAATTGGCCATGACAGGTTCTTCCCCGGGGTTTTTATCTTCTTCTCCCAACCATACGATCGAACATTCAACGGCTTAGATCAGTAGCTGCGTTGAACGCTCAATAGTAGTTCCAGCTTTGTCCAAAGAATTTGCAATTTTTATTTCTGTACATCTATCAAATTGTGTATTCCCAACTCTCGGGTTGTATATGAAAATACACAACTCTACGTCCAAGATTTATTAACGGAGTGGTAAACAACAATTGGTTAGATGATTAGAGATGTGATTGGTTACATGTGAGTTATCGTCCTGTGCTTTGCTTTGCCTTGTCGACGGTGGTGAAGACAAGTCTAAGGTCGAATTTGATCTAGTCGGTGGTTCTTCTGTTTCACTTTTTGTGTTTTCAATATTCTTCTCCGATGATATAATATAAAATATCGGTTCGACGGCCTGCCTTGCAAGGATTGTCCCAGGGGCATTGCATTGAGTGATCTTAGGTCCTCATCTACCGAGGTGAGCAACTCACGTGGCTTTTTAAAACTTTTGATATCAGTTTAACTTATGCATGTCTTTGAGATCAGTCTAGCTTGTACATGTTTTACATCGCAGGCTCGAGAAAAAGTGAAAATGTAAAAGATGAAGCTACAGGCAACGACTTCAAACAACTTCGGTGTAGCTTTTAATTGTCTCAATGGTCTTGTGTATTTGTGTGTGCTTTAGTTTTTTACTTCTATCTGGCGAAATTTATTTATTTAATGAATAAAGTCATATTGTTATCTTAAAAAGATATTACAAATTATATGTATAATGCATTTATGGTAAACATGCAATTCGATTCTCTGATCTGGGGCTGCTATTCCGAAAGAGGGTTAACCAAATTAATTTTCCAAACGATAACACCCACAGTGGCACTTATTAATACGTCCACACGCACTCGATCCATTTGCATGAATTTCAAAGCAGTTGCCATCTAGGTGGAGAGCCACATAAGCAACCAGCGTCGTGTGGGCGTTATCATTTAGTGCCACACGTGTGGGCGCTCCTCGCTTGAACGGCACACGGGACGCCCGCCCGAACATGTGGGCGAAATTTCTCTTCACCCACACAACGCTCACACAGTGATAGACAGCAACTACTGGTGTGCATATGTAGCAACTAGTTAATCACACATGGCAACTACGTTTGACCATACATGGAACTATGGTTTGACCACACATGACAACTAGTTAATCACACACAACAACTATTGTTTGATCACATGTGGCAACTACCGTTAATTAGACTTGGCAACTATAGTTAACTCGAATGAAACCCCAAAAAAAATGAAACAGAGAAGTAGTCATGCTTTACAATTAAAGTTGTCATCCTGCCATCAAAACATGTCAGGGCGGAATTGCTTCATGCCACACTGGGGTATGGGGGTGAGTAGTTGTTGTTGGTTCGGCGTGTGGCACAAGCTGCGTCCGGACATGTGACAGTTCTAATGTTCATCCACATAGATTCGTGTGGGCTGTTTTCTGATTACGACCACACGACTCGTGTGGTCAGGTGCCACACATATGGCAGTTATCGGCTCCATTAATTTTGAGTATTATTTTTACCATATACTAATACCACTGTTCCAAAATGGACTATGTCATTGAAATCGTGATGTGAGACTTTTTTGTGATTATACTTCATATATCCTCAAATTAAGAGTGTTATTTTCTTCGTCTGAAAAAATTTGTTCCTCAATACTAGATAAATTCATTTGAAAGATAAGTTTGGGATAAATTTTTCCGGACGAAGGGAATACGTAATATAGTTAAGAACCCTTTATTAGTTTTCTGTTAGTAGTAACATACATCAGCCTGACAAGATCGAGCTGCGATCTCAACCTGTGAATGGTGGCTCCAAATCTTTTCTGACCCTTTAGCAGTTAAGCTACATCATACATACAAGTACAACTACAAGGCCGCGGCTACGAGGAGGGCTCAACGGAGCCGCCGTGCCTCTGCGGCGACCCCGGCTTGTCGTGGCCGATCCGCGCGGACATCGAGTAGCAGTTCCTCATCCTGCCGCCGCCGGCCTCCACCTCGACGGCGAACACGCCCCAGACCGGCCGGTGGTCGGAGAACCTGGACTCGCCCCGCAGGTACTGCAGCTGCTCGATGCCGTCGCCGTGCCACAGTATCCGGTCGCACCTACGCTGGCATGGCAGTCCTCAGTAATCTCTTCCGCGCGTCAGGGATAAGCTAAGCTTACGACCGCCGGCGGCGTTTGCAGGGAGTACGTACGTACCATGCCGGCGTTCGCCGCTTCTTCTTGGACTTGACCGTCTCGCCGGCGTACGCGTCGGAGTTCTGCGTGTACTTGTACGTCGGAGCGAAGCTGATCTTGCCCTCCTTCCAGCCCCCGAACACCCTCCCCGCCTCCCTCTCGATCATCAGCTGCATTGCAACGAAGCCGGCCATTGAGTCAGAGATAGGCGTGCAGTTTCTGAAGAAAATTTGCAGTTCAGAGTTCAGACAGTACCTGGTCCTTCTCCAGCAGAGCGTCCCAGTCGTTCTCCTCCAGCAGTGTCCTCGTCTCCTCGTAGCTCAGGGAGACCCGGTAGTTCAGGTCCCCGAGCCAGATCATCTTGCTGTTGCGCATCAATCAATCGGAGAATGCTTGCTTGTCAGGGCTAAATTAATGGTGAAGATTGTCAAGAAGATAGGGACGTACTCGTGCTCGAGGATCCGCTCGGGGAGGACGCGCTGGTGGGCGGCGGAGGACTTGCATGCGCGGGGGAAGTGCGCGCTCTTGAGGATCTCGGCGACGTCGGCGTTCCTCCGGACCTCGTCGCCCTCCTTCTCGCCGGAGGCCAGGTGGCTGCACACGAAGCAGAGGCTGGTGTGGTGCAGCGTCATGCTCATGGCGATGCAGCCCTTGTTGCCCAGCCAGCGCATGATGCCCCGGCCGACGCAGTCCACCCGGAGGTGCCCCACGTGCTCCACCAGCTCCTTCTTCACCCACACCGACAGGAACAGCCCCACCATCTGCTTGCTCGCGATCAGGCAGTAGCTCATGCCGCCGCCGTCCGCCGCCGGCGACTCGCACTGCCCCGGCGTGCCGGCGCCGGCGCCGTCGTCGTCCCAGCCGCCGGCCGACGTCGACGCCGCCTCGGCGGCCGTGCTCGCGGGGGGCGTCTCGGCGGCGCGGTACACGGACTCGCGCACCTCCGTGGCGCGGCGCCGCTGCAGGGACGCCTCCGCGGAGCAGTTGCACGTCTTGACGAGCGCGCTGTCGACGCGGTAGCTGTTGCTGAGGAGCTTGAGCGACGGCGTCTGGAAGAAGAGGTTGCCGCTGGAGGACCTGTTGGCCATGGCGTCGCGCCGGCGGTTCTGCTGCCGGCCGGCGTCGGCGGAGCCGGGCTCCGGCGGCTGCGTCGGCGGCTCGTCGCTGTCCGGCTGCTCCTGCGGGTGGTTGAGCGCCTGGTGGATGAGCGCCAGCCACCTCGCCGCCGGCTCGTTGTCCTCCAGGACCAGCACGTTGCCGGCGGTCAGGGGAACGATCTCCTGAAACCTACTCATACAGCGTCGGTCAGATATTCCCTTACACATCGCCATTGTCATTGCACCATCAAACTCCTGAATCAATACACAGGAGGAAGTGCCATGGCGCGCATTACCCTAAGACGTAAATGTCGGAGGACTCGTCCACCTGCAGGAAGTCCTGCAGGTTAAGCCCGTCGTTCGGGTTCTTCCCTCCCACGTTCCACGTACCAACGAACACCCTGCGTGCAATATTTGCACATGGTAAATTCACAAACATCCTTTTTGAATAGAAAAATATTTATCGAGGCCAAGATTGATTCAGAGATCAGATCAACAAACTGAGAATCGTCAAGCCAACTGTACCTGTATTTGCAGGTGTCGTCATTCTGCTTCTTGGGCGAGTCGACGCAGTTCAGGCTCGCGCTCTTGAACCGCACGCGTGCTGCACGACTCTGCGGCGAATCTGCAAATGAATTCTCGTTACGTTTGTATCGAAAAGTTGCAAGGTGGTGGTAACGTTAGAAGGAAGAAGGAAATGCAGAATGGATCTAAATGGGGGGCTGATTTCTAACCTGGACCGTTGAAACTCTTCCCTTTCTTGCCGAAGATGTTGGACATGGTGATGATGCGCTGGGGGAGGAAGACAGTGCCAAATCAGAGAAGCGCCCACGCATTGCATCTGCAGTCAGATTCATCTACATTCCACGTCGAGATCGAGATCGAGATCGATATTACCTTTCCTGTCGATCGTCGCGGGTTACGTCGTCCGGTGTCTGAGGGCACGGGGCGTCGACCATGGCTTGGCCGGCATTCCAACGGCGTACGTGGCTGGCTACGGCATTGCTGCCGCTTTGATCGAGGAGAGAGGATGTCGTGGAGGGAAAATTTTGGTTCCTCGGAGCGGGAGAGGGAGAGGATCGTGGCGAGGCTGGGGGCGGGGGAAACGGGGAGGAAAACTGGGTGGTAGGAAGGGACCTGGCTGCAGCAAACCGCCGGGCATGCAGGGTGTTGGTGCTCGTCGCTCAACTGCCTAGCTACCGGACACCTGTTTTTCTCCTCTTCTTTTCTCTTTCCGTGAGAAGAAACAGCCGTAATAAACGACGGTTTTTGCTTTCTCAATCTGAAAAACACAGTGGAAACATCAGCTTTCCCTATTGTTTCTCAGTCTGTCAAAATTGTTCATCATCAAAAAAGATACTAAGTAACTTGATGTTTCTCGAAAATAAATTAGACTGATGAAGTATAAAGTTATCTTGTATGTCCTGCTTGTGTCAAGAACGTCATATCCCTCTTAAAAGAATATTCCACCTTAATGACACACACACGATGTTAAATTTGAGGTTTAATCCCACGCCATTTGGACTAAATAGAGCATATTTGTTTGGGACGTGGCTAGCAGGCGCCCGAGCGCCCGCTGGTGGGAACGAGCGCTTTTCAAAATATGGAAGGAGCAGCCGACGCATCTGATGTGATCGACCAAAAAAAAGAATCTTGTCTGCACGTTCATTTATTTGGGTGTTTAAAAAATTTAAAAAACTATAACTTTTGATTGAAGCGTCCAAATTCAGTTTCGTTTTCACATCCGGATTTCTCGCGACGAGTTCTTCAAAATTAGATCTCATATTGATAGGTTTCGTCGAACTTTTTTTCGAGGCAACTTTGGGTCCGATGGAGGCAACTTTAGTGCTATAGGAAGGCAACTTCATTTTTTTCCTAGTAGGACTACCTATTAGGTTCGTTAGTGTAAAAAAAAATGAGAAAATCACACAAAATATGAGACACCTTTAGTGCTACATATAAGCAATTTCATTGCACTACGTGTATCAATGAATTTTGCTAACATTATCACAACTTGGCTACCATAGCTGCTCAGTTGCCTACCCTGGATGTTTAGTTGGCTATCATTGATGTCCAGTTGCCTACAATACTATGAAACTGGCCTACCATTGATGTCTAGTTATCTGCTATTGGTAATTAGTTACCTACCATTGCTTCTCAGTTGTCTAACTTTGTAATTAGTTCACTACAATATTATGAAGTTGCTTATCATTGCTTTTTTTTCTAAGTTGCTTAGAAACACTATGAAGTTGCCTATCAAAGATGCTCAGTTGACTGCCATTACTATTTCAGTTGCCTAAAATATATTAAAAAGTTGCCTGTCAATGTTACTAAGTTTCCTATAGCACTATCAATATGGAGATGAAGCTAGTTATGATAGAATACTTGCTGGTTGTGGTAGAAAACTTTGAGATTGTTATGCACTCGAGCGGTACACAAAAAAGTTAGCAACTTTTGGGGTGTATTTATATAACTACAGTGCACTCACCAAACAACTCATGTGTACTCTGAGTTGGTATCTAGAAAAAAGCAACCACATGTGGAAAAGTCTAAGTTCACCATTGGTGGGCTATTGGAGGCAAACAAGAACAATAACTTTAAGATCGTTATGCACTCGAGTATCACACAAAAAAGTTAGCAACTTTTAGGATGTTTTTGTGCAACTCCGGTATATTCAACAAGCAACTCATGTGTGTTTTCCATTATTATATCCAGAGATTCAAATTGTTTTTGCTGGCAACTCGTGCCACAAAATTATGAACAACTTGTGTAATTTTGTAGGCAATTGTCTGATCCGTCCTCTATGAAATTCTCATCACCCCGTATGCAACTTCTCATCTATCCCCACTTTCTCAACTAGCCAACACCCGCGAACTGGCTAGCCAACACACACGCGCTGAAGGTTGAATGCAAAATATGCATAATATATGTTGAATGCAAGTTGCTTCTTTAGTATTGAAGGTTGCCTCCATGTAATTTTAAAGTTGCCTATGAATGATGCTCAGTTGCCTACATACGATGAAAATTTGCCCCACATAGTTTTTATGTTGTCTATGATATACTTGATAGGTAAATTCACTAGTACACATGATGCAAGGAAGTTGCTTCTGTTTAGTACTAAAATTGACTCGACTAGAACCAAAGTTGTTTTAAAAAATTCATCGAAACTTATACATATGGGATCTAGTTTTGAAGATCTCGTCGCGAGAAACCTAATGGTGAAAACGGATTTTCATTTTGACACTCGGTTCAAAAGTTGTAGTTTTTTTAAAATAAGACGAAATAAAGTGGGATGATATCAGCACATGCATGCAGGTAATCTTTAGTGAACATCCACCACCTGCCAACGCCAGGTACATAGCGAGGATGAAGGAGACCGTTTTCTTAGCAGTTTTGTCGCGTAGCAGGTGGGCAAACATCGGACAGCTCGCGTGTGCGCTCGCAACATCCATCCGGCGCAGCTGCGCGATTAAGAATTCAGGATTTGTTTGTATCATAATTTCTCAATCCACTTACAGGGAGGAGGCGACGAAGGGGGGAGAATAGCACCATGCAGTAAACATGATCTTACCTCAGGCCTGACTGGTTTTTTGGGCCAGGCTTGATAAAGGTTGAAGTGAAAATCCCAAACCCGTGCCTGGCTTGAACCCTGAAAGTATGCGTTTTCTCAAGCCCGAACTCGGCCCAAATGCATGCCCGAAGCATGAAACCCCAAACCCTAATGTTAGTTTCCTATTTGTCCACGTGTATGCTTGGCCTGTCATCGGAGTAAACCTGACAATAGAATAGGGTGTATGTATGGAGAGGCAAGATCCTAGCTACGGTGAGGTTGTGCACGCAAGATTTACGAGTTCAGGCCCTTCTCAGAAGAAGTAACAACCCTACGTCTCGGTGCCCGGTGGCTGGTCCATTGGATTATGCGTGAAGTTACAGGGGGTGCGAACCCTTGTGCCAGAGGAGGGGGCGGCTTATATAGAGTGCGCCAGAACCCAGTCAGCCCCCGTTACATAAGGTTCAATGTACATAAAGAGGGGACGTTACTGGTAACGTCAGTATTAAAGTCATATAAATGATCATTAAGACCACGGAGTGAACGCCTGACCATTGCCATCCAGAGTGACCTTTGATCTTTTGTAGTCCGAGTGGTTTCTAATGTGGTCGAATGATTATATTCTTGGTCGAATAGAATTAAGTTGTTCGAGTGGAACCCATGGTCGAGTGAGTTTCATCCCGAGGTGATTTCAGTCGGTAGAATTTTGCAGTCATTTGAATGTCTTTGACTGTAGGGCAATGTCCTTGGGAAGGGTGCTTAGATCAGGTCTGTTGCCCTACCCTAGGTACATGTCATCGTCATTATCCCCCGAATGGTTTTGGGACCGAGTGGAGATGAAGTTGAAGATGGTTCCGGCCCAATTTTCATGCTTAGGAAGCATTTTACTTGGATTGGCGAACCATGCGAAAATTTTGACTTCATTTTCAGTCGCCTTGAGCCATTCAGAGGTTGTCGAGTGAACTTTGCTGATAAGCTTCGAATGCTGATGAGGCATAAAATCTTCGATGTGATCGACTGTGCTGCCGTTCCCGGATCTCACGGGATTCAAAATTTGGGGAAGCATGCGCGATGGAGAGAGCCGCAGTAAGCGGGGCGGATTAAGCAGGGGCGCCTCGATTCTTGCGCCACCTTTCTCGTCACGTATCGAGCGCATGACTATTGCGGGATTTGACAGGATTGCCTGGGCCCACAAGTCAGCCACTCGGGGAATAGGACCATATAAGGCATCCGGGCCGGTGTCTTTGCATAGTGCGTCCCATTTTCTTCCTTCTTCCTCTGCTTCTCCACTGCATCCGCCTCCGCTCTCGGCGCTGATACGTCTCCATCGTATCTATAATTTTTGATTGTTTCATGTCAATATTCTACAACTTTCATATACTTTTGGCAACTTTTTATACTATTTTTGGGACTAACATATTGATCCAGTGCCCAGTGCCAGTTCCTGTTTGTTGCATGTTTTTTGTTTCGCAGAAAATCCATATCAAACGGAGTCCAAGCGGGATAAAAACTGGCGGATTTTTTTTGGAATATATGTTATTTTTGGGAAGAAGAATCAACGCGAGATGGTGCCCGAGGGGGCCACGAGGCAGGGGGGCGCGCCCCAGGGGATCATGCGCGCCCTGGGCCCTCGTGGCCACCCCGTAAGGCGGTTGGTGTCCTTCTTTCGCCGTAAGAAAGCTAATATCTGGATAAAAATCGTGTCCAAATTTCAGCCCAATCGGACTTACGGATCTCCGGAAATTTAAGAAACGGTGAAAGGGCAGAATCAGGGAACGCAGAAACACAGAGAGACAGAGAGACAGATCCAATCTCGGAGGGGCTCTCTCCCCTCCCATGCCATGGAGGCCATGGACCAGAGGGGAAACCCTTCTCCCATCTAGGGAGAAGGTCAAGGAAGAAGAAGAAGAAGGGGGGCCCTCTCCCCCTCTCTCCCGGTGGCGCCGGAACGCCGCCGAGGCCATCATCGTGTGACGGCGATCTACACCAACACCTCCGTCATCTTCACCAACATCTTCATCACCTTCACCCATCTATCTACAGCGGTCCACTCTCCCGCAACCCGCTGTACCCTCTACTTGCACATGGTGCTCTACGCTTCATATTATTATCCAATTACGTGTTGCCATCCTATGATGTCTGAGTAGATTTTCGTTGTCCTATCGGTAATTGGTGAATTTCTATGATTGGTTTAATTTGCTTGTGGTTATGTTTCTGTCCTTTGGTGCCCATCATATGAGCGTGCGCATGGATCACACCATAGGGTTAGTTATATGTTGATAGGACTATGTATTGGAGGGCAAGAGTGACAGAAGCTTCAACCTAGCATAGAAATTGATGCATACGGGATTGAAGGGGGACCAATATATCTTAATGCTATGGTTGGGTTTTACCTTAATGAACGTTAGTAGTTGCGGATGCTTGCTAATAGTTCCAATCATAAGTGGATAGAATTCCAAGTCAGGGATGACATGCTAGCAGTGGCCTCTCCCACATAAAACTTGCTATCGGTCTAGTACAGTAGTCAATTGCTTAGAGACAATTTCGCAACTCCTACCACCAGTTCTCCAAACTCGCTATACTAACTTTATTGCTTCTTTACCTAAAACAGTCCCTAGTTTTTATTTACGTGCTCTTTATTATCTTGCAAACCTATCCCGTTACACCTACAACGTACTTCTAGTTTCATACCTGTTCTAGGTAAAGCGAACGTTAAGCATGCGTAGAGTTGTATTGGTGGTCGATAGAACTTGAGGGAATATTTTTTCTACCTTTAGCTCCTCGTTGGGTTCGACACTCTTACTTATCAAAAGAGTCTACAATTGATCCCCTATACTTGTGGGTTATCAAGACCTTTTTTCTGGCAACATTGCCGGAGAGTTATAGCGCGGGGTGAATATTCTCGTGTGTGCTTGTTTGCTTTGTCAGTAAGTAGTTTTTATTTTGTGCTCTTGTTTTCTATCTTTAGTTATGGGTAGGAAACGCAAAATACCAAAAAATTAGTGGCACCTACTGAACCAATGGTTGAAGAACCACTCAAAATCTATCACACTACTGAAACTTTTTACTTGGATCATCTTTGATCCCTATGTTCTCGGGCTGAAACCCCAACTAGCTTAGTTGAGGGCAAATCTTTAGATGAGCATGCTTGTTATGTGCGACACCGCATATCTGAAAAAGGGAAACTTTTCCTGGATCAAATTCACCGTTTGCAGTGCTATGCTTGGAATTTATGTGAAATATATGATTGTACTTGTTGTTCTAAAGACCCTAAGAAACACATTCCTTACCAATGTGGGTTTAGTGATAATGGAATCGTATCTTCGTATACTAAGGGTGTTTATAATTACTATGATGTTCAACAAATTGAAGAATTTGTTGCTTTTAGGGGTACTTGTGAAGTTGCTTCTTTTATTGAAGAGTGTGATACTACTCTCTATAAATATGAAAATTTGTCCAAACTTAAATATTGCTATGATAATTATGCTTCTAATACTTATATTAAACCATATATTGAGGACTCCCCCGCTGTCCAAGAAGAGACTAATATTTTGCAGGAGTCTGTGGAAGAAGAAATTAATGACATTGTGAGCTCACTGGATGAAAAAGATGAGGAGGAGAGCAAAGAATAAAAGGAGGAAGAGCGGATTGGTCACCCCTTCCCACCTTCTAATGAGAGTAACTCTTCAACTCATACATTGTTTAATTTCCCTTCGTGCTTACCGAAGGATGATTGCTATGATGATTGTTATGATCCCGTTTATTCTTTTGAAATATCCTTTTTTGATGATGCTTGCTATGCTTGTGGCCAAGATGCCAATATGAATTATGCTTATGGAGATGAACTTGCTATAGTTCCTTATGTTAAACATGAAATTGTTGCTATTGCACCCACGCATGATGGTCCTATTATCTTTTTGAATTCTCCCGACTACACTATATCGGAGAAGTTTGCCTTTATTAAGGATTATATTGATGGGTTACATTTCACTACTACACATGATGATTTTGATAGATATAATATGCATGTGCTTGCTGCTCCTACTTGCAATTATTACGACATCTCCGCCTCTCCATGTTTCCAACACGATAAAATTGCAAGAAACTGTTTATACTATGCATTGGCCTTTACTATGTGTGCATGAATTGTTCTTTTATGACATGCCGATGCATAGGAAGAGAGTTAGACTTCGTCATTGCTTGATATATGTTGCTTTGTGCTCACTACTAATCACAAATCATTGTTAATTAAAATTGGCTTTGATATACCGTGGGATCCGGGTGGATCCATTACTTGAGCACTATATGCCTAGCTTAATGGCTTTAAAGAAAGCGCTGCCAGGGAGAGAACCCGGAAGTTTTAGAGAGTCATTTATTTCTGTTGAGTGCTTTTATAAATTTAAAAACAAAAAAATAAAGAGGGGAACCCAAAACTTTTCAAAAAGGAAAGTAAAAGTGAGAGAGACAAGCATTGTTGAAGTGGGGGAGCTCCTTGAACTTTGTTCATGCTCACGGAAACTTTGTGAATCTTAATTGCAGAAACTTTTCAACAAAAATAATTATTCCATTGTATTATAAAAATAATGTGCCAAGGTTTGCCTTCAGGATGTTTACATTGCTTGTTGGGTTGTGCGATGGAAAACAGAAACTTTGGCTGTAGTGCGTGATTTTACATTTTTTTACTGAAACATCAAACAGTTCTGAAACTTTTTGCAATGTCTTTCTATATATATTTTTTTATTTTTCCTAATTATTTAAGAATTTTTGGATTACCATAGGTGTGGTGAATGTTCAGATTATTACAGACTATCCTGTTTAAGACAGATTCTGTTTTTGATGCATAGTTTGCTTGTTTTGATGAACCTATCGATTTCTATCGGTGGATTAAGCCATGGAAATGTTATATTACAGTAGCTAAAATGCAAAAATAAAATATGAATTGGTTTTCAACAGTACTTAGAGTAGTGATTTGCTTTATTATACTAACGGATCTTACCGAGCTTTCTGTTGAGTTTTGTGTGGATGAAGTGTTCGAAGAACGAGGAGGTCTTGATGTGAGGAGAAGGAGGAGAGGAAAGAGCTAAAGCTTGGGGATTCCCAAGGCACCCCAAGTAAATATTCAAGGAGTCTCAAGCGTCTAAGCTTGGGGATGCCCCGGAAGGCATCCCATCTTTCTTCAACAAGTATCGGTATGTTTTCGGATTCGTTTCGTTCATGTGATATGTGCAAATCTTGGAGCATCTTTTGCATTTAGTTTTCATTTTTATTTTATGCACCATGCCGGTATGAGATAGTTCATGGTTGATTTATAGAATGATCATTGCACTTCACTTATATCTTTTGAGTATGGCTTTATAGAATGCTTCATGTGCTTCACTTATATCTTTTGAAGTTTGGATTGCCTGTTTCTCTTCACATAGAAAACCGCCATTTGTAGAATGCTCTTTTGCTTCACTTATATTTGTTAGAGCGTGGGCAAATCTTTTGTAGAAAGAATTAAACTCTCTTGCTTCACTTATATCTATTTAGAGAGATGACAGGAATTGGTCATTCACATGGTTAGTCATAAAATCCTACATAAAACTTGTACATCACTGAATATGATATGTTTGATTCCCTGCAATAGCTTTGCGATATAAAGATGGTGATATTAGAGTCATGCTAGTGGGTAACTATGGATTTTAGAAATACTTGTGTTGAAGTTTGTGATTCCCGTAGCATGCACGCATGGTAAACCGTTATGTAACGAAGTTGGAGCATGAGGTTTTTATTGATTGTCTTCCTTATGAGTGGCGGTCGGGGACGAGCGATGGTCTTTTCCTACCAATCTATCCCCCTAGGATCATGCGTGTAGTACTTTGTTTCGATGACTAATAGATTTTTGCAATAAGTATGTGAGTTCTTTATGACTAATGTTGAGTCCATGGATTATACGCACTCTCACCCTTCCATCATTACTAGCCTCTTCGGTACCGTGCATTGCCCTTTTTCACCTCGAGAGTTGGTGAAAACTTCGCCGGTGCATCCCAACCCCATGATACGATACACTCTATCACACATAAGCCTCCTTATATCTTCCTCAAAATAGCCACCATACCTACCTATTATGACATTTCCATAGCCATTCCGAGATATATTGCCATGCAACTTCCATCATCATCATATACATGACTTGAGCATTCATTGTCATATTGCTTTGCATGATCGTAAGATAGCTAGAATGATATTTTTCATGGCTTGTCCGTTTTTTCATATCTTTGCTATGCTATATCATCGCACATCCTGGTACACTGCCAGAGGCATTCATATAGAGTCATATCTTTGTTCTAGTATTGAGTTGTAAGTAAATAAAAGTGTGATGATCATCGTTATTAGAACATTGTACCATGTGAGGTTATCAAAATAAAAGAGGCCAAAGAAGCCCAAATAAAAAAGAGGCCAAAGAAGCCCATCAAAAAAAGAAAACAAAAACAAAACAAAAAATGATGAGAGAAAAAGAGAGAAGGGGCAATGTTACTATCCTTTTACCACACTTGTGCTTCAGAGTAGCACTATGTTCTCCATATAGAGAGTCTCTTGAGTTATCACTTTCATATACTAGTGGGAATTTTTCATTATAGAACTTGGCTGGTATATTTCGATGATGGGCTTCCTCAAATGCCCGAGGTCTTCATGAGCAAGCAAGTTGGATGCACACCCATTTAGTTTTCAGTTTGAGCTTTCATACACTTATAGCTCTAGTGCATCTGTTGCATGGCAATCCCTACTCCTCGGATTGACATCAATTGATGGGCATCTCCATAGCCCATTGATTAGCCGCGTCGATGTGAAACTTTCTTCCTTTTTGTCTTCTCCACACAACCTCCATCATCATATTCTATTCCACCCATAGTGCTATGTCCATGGCTCACGCTCATGTATTGCGTGAAAGTTGAAAAGGTTTGAGAACGTCAAAAGTATGAAACAATTGCTTGGCTTGTCATCGGGGTTGTGCATGATTTGAATATTTTGTGTGATGAAGATGGAGCATAGCCAGACTATATGATTTTGTAGGGATAACTTTCTTTGGCCATGTTATTTTGAAAAGACGTGATTGCTTTATTAATATGCTTGAAGTATTATTATCTTAATGTCAAATGATAGACGATTACTTTGAATCACTCGTGTCTTAATATTCATGCCATGATTAGATTACATGATCAAGATTATGCTAGGTAGCATTCCACATCAAAAATTATCTTTTTTTATCATTTACCTACTCGAGGACGAGCAGGAATTAAGCTTGTGGATGCTGATACGTCTCCGTCGTATCTATAATTTTTGATTGTTCCATGCCAATATTCTACAACTTCATATACTTTTGGCAACTTTTTATACTATTTTTGGGACTAACATATTGATCCAGTGCCCAGTGCCAGTTCCTGTTTGTTGCATGTTTTTTGTTTCGCAGAAAATCCATATCAAACAGAGTCCAAACGGGATAAAAAACTGACAGATTTTTTTTGGAATATATGTGATATTTGGGAAGAAGAATCAACGCGAGACGATGCCCGAAGGGGCCACGAGGCAGGGGGGCGCCCTGGGCCCTCATGGCCACCCCGTAATGCGGTTGGTGCCCTTCTTTCGCCGCAAGAAAGCTAATATCCAGATAAAAATCATGTTAAAATTTCAGCCCAATCGGAGTTACGGATCTCCGGAAATTTAAGAAACGGTGAAAGGGCAAAATCAGGGAACGCAGAAACACAGAGAGACAGATCCAATCTCGGAGGGGATCTCGCCCCTCCCACGCCATGGAGGCCATGGACCAGAGGGGAAACCCTTCTCCCATCTAGAGAGAAGGTCAAGGAAGAAGAAGAAGAAGGGGTCCCCTCTCCCCGTCTCTCCCAGTGGCGCCGGAACGCCACTAGGGCCATCATCGTGTGACGACGATCTACACCAACACCTCCATCATCTTCACAA
The DNA here is from genome assembly GCF_056163025.1 of Triticum urartu. Taxonomy (NCBI): domain Eukaryota; kingdom Viridiplantae; phylum Streptophyta; class Magnoliopsida; order Poales; family Poaceae; genus Triticum; species Triticum urartu. The sequence goes on from NC_141879.1 coordinate 156,106,268, forward strand.
CATCTTCATCACCTTCATCCATCTATCTACATCGGTCCACTCCCCTGCAACCCGCTGTACCCTCTACTTGCACATGGTGCTCTACGCTTCATATTATTATCCAATGATGTCTTGCCATCCTATGATGTCTGAGTAGATTTTCGTTGTCCTATCGGTAATTGGTGAATTGCTATGATTGGTTTAATTTGCTTGTGGTTATGTTGTTGTACTTTGGTGCCCATAATATGAGCGCGCGTGTGGATCACACCATAGGGTTAGTTGTATGTTGATAGGACTATGTATTGGAGGGCAAGAGTGACAGAAGCTTCAACCTAGCATAGAAATTGATGCATACGGGATTGAAGAGCGACCAATATATCTTAATGCTATGGTTGGGTTTTACCTTAATGAACGTTAGTAGTTGCGGATTCTTGCTAATATTTCCAATCATAAGTGCATAGAATTCCAAGTCAGGGATGACATGCTAGCAGTGGCCTCTCCCACATAAAACTTGCTATCGGTCTAGTAAAGTAGTCAATTGCTTAGGGACAATTTCGCAACTCCTACCACCACTTTTCCAAACTCACTATACTAACTTTATTGCTTATTTACCTAAAACAGCCCCTAGTTTTTATTTACGTGCTCTTTATTATCTTGCAAACCTATCCCGTTACACCTACAAAGTACTTCTAGTTTCATACTTGTTCTAGGTAAAGCGAACGTTAAGCATGCATAGAGTTGTATTGGTGGTCGATAGAACTTGAGGGAACATTTGTTCTACCTTTAGCTCCTCGTTGGGTTCGACACTCTTACTTATCAAAAGAGGCTACAATTGATCCCCTATACTTGTGGGTTATCAGGCGCCGCCACCCAGCCCGAGCTCAACCCACCGCGATGGGGAAGGACAAGACGGTGGCTCTGGAGCGCGCGAAGAAGGTGACGGCAAAGGCGAAGGGGAAGAAGACGAGCCAAGGAGGGTTGTCGTCGAGAACTGGCCTTCCGCCCGGCTGGATCCAGGGCGACTGGATCCGGTCAACAATCCAGCGGGAAGATCTGGAGGATCTGGTTGAGGGGGGATTGATTCCCCACGGTTCTTGGCGGCTTCCGGAGGACGAGACCAAGCCGCGGCCGCAGGAGGGTGAGTGTGTCCTCACGACCCGCGTCGACCGCAGTTTCTCTTTGCCTCCCCATCCTTTCTTCCGGGGTTGTCTGAACTTTTTTGGTGCCCAACTTCATCACTTTTCTCCCAACACCATCACATACCTTGCTGCATACGTGTCCATGTGTGAGAACTTTCTGGGCTGTCGACCGCATTGGGGTCTCTTCAAACACATTTTCACTTGCCGTTCTCAGTCTGTTAAAAAGGCTAATCCGAGTGATGAGAGGACACACGTGATCCAGATGTGTGGAGGTCTATGGATCCAGATGAGGAGTAAAAGTATTTTCCCTGCTATGATTCTTCCTGATTCAGTCAGAGGGTGGTTGTCGACCTGGTTCTATTGTAAGAACCAACCGACCCCGGGTCAGTCGACTGGCCTTCCCCCGTTTTCCATAGAGTGAGTTGAGAAGTCTTCTCCCTTGAAAGTAACTCCAAATTAGAAAGTGGAGGTGAATATTTTGGTTGAGCGAGTAGTCCAACTTGTCCGCGACGGTGTGACTGGCATGGACTTGTTAGAAGTGTTTCGCAGTCGACGTATCTAGCCACTCCAAGCCCGTGATTGATGACCCACAAGTATAGGGGATCTATCGTAGTCCTTTCGATAAGTAAGAGTGTCGAACCCAACGAGGAGCAGAAGGAAATGATAAGCGGTTTTCAGCAAGGTATTTTCTGCAAGCACTAAAATAATAGGTAACAAATAGTTTTGTGATAGGATAATTTGTAACAAGTAACAAGTAACAAAAGTAAATAAAGTGCAGCAAGGTGGCCCAATCCTTTTTGTAGCAAAGGACAAGCCTGGACAAACTCTTATATGATGTAAAGCGCTCCCGAGGACACATGGGAATATCGTCAAGCTAGTTTTCATCACGTTCATATGATTCGCGTTCGGTATTTTGATAATTTGGTATGTGGGTGGACCGGTGCTTGGGTGCTTCCCTTACTTGGACAAGCATCCCACTTATGATTAACCTCTATTGCAAGCATCCGCAACTACAACAAAAGTATTAAGGTAAACCTAACCATAGCATGAAACATATGGATCCAAATCAGCCCCTTACGAAGCAACGCATAAACTAGGGTTTAAGCTTCTGTCACTCTAGCAACCCATCATCTACTTATTACTTCCCAATGCCTTCCTCTAGGCCCAAATAATGGTGAAGTGTCATGTAGTCGACGTTCACATAACACCACTAGAGGAGAGACAACATACATCTCATCAAAATATCAAACGAATACCAAATTCACATGACTACTAATAGCAAGACTTCTCCCATGTCCTCAGGAACAAACGCAACTACTCACAAAGCATATTCATGTTCATAATCAGAGGGGTATTAATATGCATATAGGATCTGAACATATGATCTTCCACCAAGTAAACCAACTAGCATCAACTACAAGGAGTAATTAACACTACTAGCAACCCACAGGTACCAATCCCGGACTTGGAGACAAGAATTGGATACAAGAGATGAACTAGGGTTTTGAGAGGAGATGGTGCTGGTGAAGATGTTGATGGAGATTGCCCTCTCCCGATGAGAGGAGCATTGGTGATGACGATGGCGATGATTTCCCCCTCCCGGAGGGAAGTTTCCCCGGCAGAACAGCTCCGGCAGAGCCCTAGATTGGTTCCACCAAGGTTTCGCCTCGTGGCGGCGGAGTCTCATCCGGAAAGATGGCTTATGATTTTTTCCTCATCGAAAGACTCCATATAGCAGAAGATGGCCATCGGAGGGCCACCAGGGGGCCCACGAGGTAGGGGGCGCGCCTAGGGGGGGTAGGGCGTGCCCCCACCCTCGTGGGCAGGGTGTGGCCCCCCTGGTGAACTTCTTGTGCTCAGTATTTTTTATATATTCTGAAAACGTCTTCCGTGAAGTTTCAGGGCTTTTGGAGCTGTGCAGAATAGGTCTCTAATATTTGCTCCTTTTCCAGCCCAGAATCCCAGCTGCCGGCATTCTCCCTCTTTATGTGAACCTTGTAAAATAAGAGAGAATAGGCATAAGTATTGTGACATAATGTGTAATAACATCCCATAATGCAATAAATATCGATATAAAAGCATGATGCAAAAATGGACGTATCAACTCCCCCAAGATTAGATCTCGCTTGTCCTCAAGCGAAAGCCGAAATCAAAATATGTGTCCACATGTTTAGAGATAGAGGTGTCGTTAAAAATAAAATACGGACATGAGAGCATCATGATCATTCTTAGAACAACAACTTATATAATTCTTGTCATATGATCTCTTATGCTAGAGTAATAATTCAATTTCAAGTATGAATCATAAACTTCATTGAAAACTAACAAACAATAATCTCAGTCATTGGAGCAATTGCAATTTATCATAACATAGGAAAGAGTCAATATATAAGAGCTTTCCAGCAATTCCACATACTCAACTATCATATAGTCTTTCACAATTGCTAACACTCACGCAATACTTATGGATATGGAGTTTTAATCGGACACAGAGAAAGATAGGGGCTTATAGTTTTGCTTCCCAAAATTTTACCTCAAGGGTAATGTCAACAATAATCTTTCATGAAAACTCACATCCAATTAGCCATATATACCAGGATCTTTCCAACATGTTGTGCTTGCCAAAAGATCAAATGTAAAAAAGGAAGGGTGAAGATCACCATGACTCTTATGTAAGGTAGGAGATAAAGGTAAAAGATAGGCCCTTCATAGAGGGAAGCAGAGGTTGTCATGCGCTTTTATGGTTGGATGCACAAAATATTAATGCGAAAGAACGTCACTTTATATTGCCACTTGTGATATGGACCTTTATTATGCAGCCCGTCGCTTTTATTTCTTCCATATCACACGATCGTATAAAGCTTATTTTCTCCCACACTAATAAGTCATACATATTTAGAGAGCAATTTTTATTGCTTGCACCAATGAAAACTTACTTGAAGGATCTTACTCAATCCATAGGTAGGTATGGTGGACTCTCATGGCCAAACTGGTTTAAGGGTATTTGGAAGCACAAGTAGTATCCCTACTTGGTGCAAAGAATTTGGCTAGCATGAGGGGGAAAGGCAAGCTCAACCATGTTGGATGATCCATGGCAATATAATTTATCTCAGATGTAAGAAGACATAACCCATTACGTTGCCTTCCTTGTCCAACGTCAACTCTTTAGCATGTCATATTTTAATGAGTGCTCACAATCATGAAAGATGTCCAAGATAGTATATTTATATGTGAAGACCTCTATTTCTTTATTACTTCCTATTAATTGCAACGATGACCAAAACTATGTTTGTCAACTCTCAACAACTTTTATTCATCATACTTTTTATATGTGAGCTCATTACTCTCCAGAAGATCCATATGATCTCTTTGTTTCTTTTTATTCTTTCTCTTTTCTTTTATTCACTTAATATCATGGCAAAATAATCAAGCCCTTGACTCAACACTAAGCTTTATTATATATATAGCTCACGGACTCGATTACATAGAAGGATCATAAAGCAAAACTCACAACTAGATCATACTAAAAGCTTTTATTCTACTAGATCAAGATATTATCAAAAGGATCGAACTAAGAAAAATGGTAAAGATAGAAGTGATGGTGATACGATACCGGGGCACTCCCCCAAGCTTGGCAGTTGCCAAAGGGAGTTCCCATACCCATGTGATTATGTCTCCTTTGTTGGTGAAGAATTTGACGGTTTTGTTGATGGCGTAGGCTTCTTCCTTAATTTATGCTTGAGGACAGAATTTTGGTCCCTTAGGTCATTGATCTCCTGCTCTAGGCTCAGTATCTTTTTGCATAGTTCCTGCTTGTTTTCCTGCAAGAGGCGAAAGGGGATAAACTCGATCTTAGGTTTGTTTACTCTATCCGGGAGGCTTGACTTTTTGAACTCCACATGTGAAAGTGCGTCATATCGACTAGAGGGGGGTGAATAGGCGATTTTTATGAAAGTCTTCAAAACGTGGAAGTTATGAAGACAAACGATAGAAATAAACCTATTACCATGCAGCGGAAGGTAGACTACACTAGGTAAGCCATAGTCAAGTGTTCAATGAAGTGAAAGCACAATGACTTAATAGCAGCAATGTAGTAAGGATCAGGTAGGAAGATATTATGAAGCCATACAGAGCATGCAGTCACTTAGTGAAGACAAAAGATAGTGCAAACATACAATGACTTCACAAGGAGCAACAGTAAGTAAAGGGAAGGGAAGATGAAACCAGTGACTCGTTGAAGACAATGATTTGTTGGACCAGTTCCAGTTTCTATGACAACTGTACGTCTGGTTGGGGCGGCTAGGTATTTAAACCTTAGGACACACAGTCCCGGACACCCAGTCCCGAACACACAGCTCAGGACACCCAGTCCTCACCGTATTCCCCTTGAGCTAAGGTCACACAGACCTCGCCCAATCACTTTGGTAAGTCTTCAAGGTAGACTCCCAAACCTTCAGAGACTTCGTTCACCGGCAATCCACAATGTCTCTTGGATGCTTAGAACGCGACGCCTAACCGGCTGGAGGATCCACAGTCCTCAAGTGTAATAAGTCTTCAGATCACACAGACAAGAAGACTTAAGTGATGCCCAATTCTCCCTGGCTCTGGGTGGTTAGGGCTTTATCCTCGCAAGGAATTCTCTCTCAAAGGCTTCGAGGTGGGTTGCTCTCAAACGACAAAAGCCGTACTCTCAATCTGAGCAGCCAACCGTTTATAGTTGTGGGGGGTGGGCTATTTATAGCCACTTGGCAACCCGACCTGATTTGTCCAAAATGACCCTGGGTCACTAAGGAACTGACACGTGTTCCAACGGTCAGATTTCAAACTCACACGACAACTTTACTTGGGCTACAAGCAAAGCTGACTTGTCCGACTCTGGACAAGATTCGCTCTCATAGTCTTCACTCGAAGACATAGGTTTTTGGTTAGGCATCACTTCAGTCAGTCTGACTGGTTCTCTTGGACCCCACTTAACAGTACGGTGGTTCCTATGACTCAACACAAAAGAAAAAGAACTACAAAAGATCTAAGTCTTCGAGCTCCATAGGCTTCATGTGGTGTCTTCTCTTGTCATAGTCTTCAATGTGAATATCTTCATATACGGCATTTGACTTCAATGTCTTCATACATTTTTAGGGGTCATCTCTGGTAGGAAAACCGAATCAATGAGGGACTTCTACCTGTGTTATCCTGCAATTCTCACAAACACATTAGTCCCTCAACTAGGTTTGTCGTCAATACTCCAAAACCAACTAGGGGTGGCACTAGATGCACTTACAATCTCCCCCTTTTTGGTGATTGATGACAAACTAGTTGAAGTTTTCAATGGGGAATATAATCTGTGAAATTGTAAAGGATAAAGAATTGTCTTCATAAGTTGCAAGGGCTCCCCCTGAAGATGTGCATATAGGTAATTTGCTTTTGGAATGCAAATGCACATGGCAGGTTGTACTTGTGGAGATCCACTTCAACTTATGATGACAATCCACTATGCGTGTGAAAGTATATGAAGATAATGACATGCATAATGGAAAATGGACGTCTGCAGAATGATCTAAGTGCGGAATTTATCGTCGCACATGCGGAATTTATCATCGCAAAACAAAGTGGCAGATAAGTAGCAGACGACCATCGAGTTTAAGTGTTACAACTCAAAGAACCAAATGTAGCAAAATGAGAGTTGTAAGCACGACGCAAAATATAAAGCACCCGCCCATATGGACCCGCTTGAAGACTATCAACCTCATATGCTTCTCCCCCTTTTGTCAGTAAGGACCAAAAAGGTTTGAAGACATAGAGCTTCTACTCGTTCCCATGCGGAGTAGGTGAAGTAGCAGGGTCGTTGGTGGTGTTTGGCGGTGCTGAAGAGCTTGGAGCAGAGTTGATGCGTGCTGAAGGAGGTGGTAGTGAAGTAGCATCATCTTCATCCTCGATAACTCTGGCAGTCACTGTTGCAGCAGATGAACAGAACTCAGAGTCTTCAAGGGGTGGAGTTCCTAGCAGCACAGCTCTTCGAGGAGGTGTGGAGTCAAACTTGAATCGCTCAGTGAAGCCATCCTCTTGGAGATCATCTTCAGAACACATCATCGTTAGCCCTTTCCATGTACGGCGACAGGTTTCATGGGCAACGAAAGCATTCTTGGTGGCAAGATTGCGAATCCGATTAACTTCCACCAAGAGGCTTTTCATCTGATGCTTCAGCCAGTCATGATGCCTATCCTGTTTCTGATGAAGAGCCACAAGAAGCTCTCGGTCGTTGAGAACATGAGTGCGCTTCTTGGGTCTTGGAGCAGTTGTACTATCAGTGGCTTCAGTAGATGCAGGGTGTGGTGCACGTGTAGTGCCAGCCAAAGGATACACCCGAGTGACTGCTTCAACTCCTTCAATGTTCTGTGAGAAACTCTGATGCTCTATATTCTGAAGACTTAGAGGTTCCTTTGCAGGCTCAGGATAGATGGCTTCAGTAGAGATATCCACATCAGGCAGAAAAATCCTATGATTGCGAGCAGATGGCTGATATGAGATATCGGAGTGAAGTTTAATTAGCCGCATTACCCATGGGGCGTAGAACTTCAAGCCAAACAGATCAGAGCCTGATGCAGCAAGTTGGCGGATGAATAAGTCCTGTGCATTGAAGCATTTTCCATGAAGAATATAGAAGACCAAAGTCTTCATTGCACCCTCAAGCTTGTCATTTGGAGAGTGCCCTTTGATGGGCCAGAGAGTTTGCCTGATGATGTGATAGATGGTCCTTGGCAGATACTCAAGGTCTTCAACAAAGAACTCTGTTGGATAAGCAGCATCTTGGGGCAATGGCTTCATCATGCTGAGCATCTGACTCATATCAGGTTCCGGCCTCTTAAAGATGCTCTCAATAGCTTCACTATGCAGCTGACAGCCATGCTCGTAGAGATCGCTAGGAGTGGGCAAACCAGTGAGCTCAATGATGTCAAATGCATTGGCTTCGTGATGAACATTTCCGGTCATCCACTCCAGGACCCAAGTCTTCGGATCTCTGCTGTACCCGCGGATATGAAGTGTGGCATAGAATTGGAGCAGCAGCTCTTCATTCCAATGCTCTTGGTTAGTAACGAACGGCAGCAGTCCAACTTCCTTGAAGCAATCCAAAGCTTCTTCCAGACAAGGCAGACCAGCTATGGTTTCAATGTCAAGGCGCTTGTGTGGGAAGATGCAACCTTGGTTGTAAATAATGCATGAGTAATAGCTTCACTGAGGATAGCTCCAGAACCGATCAGATGATATCCTTTCCCTTGAGTAGGGGTTCCTGGAGCTATCGAAGAATGTGTTGTCTGCCCTGAAGCCATTGATATTGAAGGAGCCAGGTGCTGATGCAGGACCTAGGAACCTTGGCAATCTTAGGATTGGCTTCTGTACCTGAGGCCTGTGCTCAACATGATAGTCGAACTATGGACTGGCAGCAGACTCAGGAACAGAAGTGACGGGATCAGTGGCTTCACTGTCTTCTTTTTCCGTTGGGGAGGGCTCCACATTAGCTTCATAGTTGGTTGTGCCAGCCGCAAGATTTTCAAGCACGTTCTCCTTGAGAACTGCTTCTTGGTGGGACAGTGGAGTGGCAACTTGTGGGACTTCATCTTTCGCGGTTGATGTAGCCGGATTGTCTTCAGCAGAGACTTGAGGCCTTGGACCTTTGCGAAGCCTGTGCAACGCGGGCGACGCCTGTGGAGTTGGAGTGGGTTGGGCCTCATAGTCTTCTTCCTCTTGTGGGCGATCTGCCCATGAAGCATCCTGTGCAATTGGCGTCAGTGGACGACCAATGCTGATGAGTTCGCTGTTCTGAGGAAGGACTGCACCATCTTCTACATTGTCATGTCGACCAATGTCTTTAGCAGCGATGGGATCAGCTGCTGGAAAGTCTTCAGCTTCATGAGCCTCTGTGGAAGTAGGCTCATGGATGGTCAGTTGGCGTTCAGCTTCAGGATAGACCATAGAAATGGGTTCAACTATTAAGGGCTCTGTGGAAGTAGCCCGATCTTTCTTGGTCTTCCTCTTCTTCTTGGAGGGGGCAGTTGGAGAGGCTTCAGAATGTTTCCTCTTCCTGGCTTCAGCCTCAGCAGTCCTTGTCTTCTTGAGCTTTGAAGCTGTTGACCGGCTTTTTGGCTTCGAGCCAGTCATTTTAGTTGGGAAGACAATAGGAACTGCTTCCTGCCTTGGTGCGTTAGGTTCAGCCGTAGCAGGCTTCTTCTTCTTCTTTGCGGCCATCCCGGGGTCGATGCCAGGACGCCCAAGGGCCTTGCGCTTCTCAGCCTCATTGTAGGCTTGCACACATCTGTCAGCCAGAGTCTTCATGCGCTCACGCGAACCCTGAGCTTCTGCACGTTTCTTTACAAAGGCTTCCTTGAGCTCGTGCATCATACTCTTGAAGTTCTTCACTTCCTGCACGCTGAGCTTGGCCATATGCTTCCTAAACTGAGCCTTTTCATAGTCAATCTTTTGCTTCAGTTCAACAATGCGCTGGGCAATAGAGAGTTCTGAAGCAATGGCGCCTTGGAAGGCGACACTGAGGCCAATTGGTAGCTGCAGATCTTCAAAGCTGATGTTTGGCGTGTCAAACCACTCGTCAATGAAGTTATGGATGATGGTCACATCAAAGAGAGGCAGATCATTGAAGATTTCTGCTTCTTCTTTGCTCTTGGTGAGTTGCTCAAGAGTGTCATCTGCTAGATATTCATCACTTGACAGATCAATGTCGTCATTGCGCAGAATGGCAGCAGCAGTTAGCTCTTGTCCGGTGTGAGGCAGAGGCATCTTGACTTTCTGGGGCTTGGAGATGCGAGATAAGTCTTCGGACTGCACACTGTCTTCAGGAGGTGCAGTTGCCAGTGGCTTCACCCTTGAGATTTTTGGTGAGGGGGCAGGCTTTGAAGCTTTAGGCTTCTTCATCTTCTTTGTCTTCGGCGCTGCAGGAGCTTCTTCTGATTCAGCATCAGCTGCAGGCTCATTCACTGCAGTCCCTTGAATTAAGATGCGGGTGATGAGGCCTTCAAGGTTGTAGAAAGGACCGATGACATTGGGTTCTGCATCTCGTGTGCCATCTGCCCTTGGTGCTGAGGGACCAGGGTTGAAGTCTAACCCCAAAGTCTTCTTGTTCTGCTTCGCTGAGTTCTGGGCAAACTAGAAGTTGCACTTGAATAGATTGTCGTCACAACACCATAGTAGTGACGATGGGTGTGCATCAGCTGGCTGTGGCCCACGGACCATGCAGGGATAGAAGCCTTGAGCAATGGCTTCATCTCTGGACCTGGGTAGAAGATTCTTGTATTGGATGTCTCCCCACGGTATCTTGATGGCATTTTTCTCAGCATATTCTTGGGTTACAAATCGGTATTTGAACCATTGTTCTGCCCAATATCTTCGAATCCATTGGATTCGGGTCTTGCGCTGATTGTAATCCTCTTCAGGATCTGTCTTGTACAGTTCTGAGAGTTCATCTGGCAGATCTCTGGATGTTTCTCCACGACGCTTTCTGCCACCCTTCCTTGCTGCTTTCTCTGAAGCCATAAACTTTAACTTGAAAGGCTTCAACACGTTCAAAGGCTTCAAAGGTTTTTTCTTGCTGGACCAACAGGAACTGGTTTCGGGAGAATTAATGTGATGCTATAAGAATTCTGCAAATGAATGCAGACTATGAGAACCAAAGGATTCTCCCACGGACATGTACCTGTGACAGCATTAAGGTGCGAGGGAAGGGGAAGAGGTCATATGCATTCTCAGAAGATTTTGAAGATAAATCAGTTTAGAAGACATTGACCTCATTTTGCGAAGACATTCACTCATAGATAAGGAGTTGGTTCCAGATTTGTACGAATCCACAGATCAGTACAAGTGAGGAATCTAACTACTTTGTGAAGCATAAGTGAATATACTAGGCATGTTATGAGATGCAGTATGAGAGAGATCTAACTTGTGTGAATAAAAACTGCTTGTGGTAGAAAGTGACAAATCCATAGGATCAACGGTGCTGTAAAAAGGAAGTTTTATTTACCACACTAAGAACTGCTAGACAAAGTGGAAGATGAGGCCGAGCAGTTCGATCTTCCGTGCCCTAACTTGGCGACGGAGGATACCTACGGCGACGACGGAGAGGACGATGTCCGCGGTCGGCGTGAAGACGGCGTCGGAGAGGTTGCGGCAGCGAAGCGCTTCGTCGCCGGCGTCGTCGAGGACTAGCGGTGGCGCTAGGGTTCGTGCGAGAGTGGAAGAAGAGATAATGACCGCTGTGAAGTGTGTATTTATAGGTACATGGGCGGCACTGCACTATTACACAGGTGCCCCTGGCGATTCGCATCTGAGGAACATGTGGCCATTATGCGGAATTTTGGGGTTTGTTCCACGTCCCACACACGCCTTGATTGTCGGGTGGTCGTTCCTACTTCATGTGGAGGAATGAGCATTGAAAACGGACTTAATGGTTGTCTCTGTATCTTCTGCTGACAAGGACGCAGAGAAGACATTCGACAGTTTTAATAGAATGCATATGATTTGGAGAGATAGAATTTGAGATAGAAAGCATAGAGAGTTTAGGGTCCGATCACATTCACTTAGTTCAAAAGATTCAACAATGAAGACATAGCTATAAGTGAATGTTGTAGAGGACAGAACACTAATATATATATATATATATAATCAACATAGTGAAGATAATCATGAAGATATGTTGAGATCGAAGCCAAACCAAATGTGAAGACATTGCAAGGTAACGTCATGAGTGAAACACTTCAAAATAGAACATTTGGTGGTGGCGTTACCCACGTATAGGAAGTATTAGACCCAGACACGGCGCGCAATTATCGTGGCGCTCCGAAGTCAAATTCCACATTAATGTATTCACACTTAGAATGTATGTCTTCATTGATTGAAGATATAATTTACTTCGTGTGTTGCACATCTAAGTCATCAATCTGCATAATGGTTAGGATGTGTGCCTGATCACAGGACATTTGAGGATTCTAGGATATTTAGCTCACATCGTAACTTGCAAAATCTCTTCTCATCCAAGGGCTTGGTGAAGATATCTGCCAATTGCTCTTCAGTGTTGACGTGTATGATATCAATATCTTCCTTCACAACATGGTCTCTGAGAAAGTGATGACGAATTTCAATGTGCTTTGTCTTCGAGTGCTGAACTGGGTTGTTGGCGATCTTGATGGCGCTTTCATTGTCGCAGTAAAGTGGCACTTGCTTCAGATGAATGCCATAGTCCTTGAGTGTTTGCTTCATCCACAGAAGCTGAGCGCAGCAAGATCCAGCAGCAATGTATTCAGATTCAGCAGTGGAGAGAGATACACAGTTCTGCTTCTTTGAAGACCAACATACAAGTGATCGTCCCAGAAAGTGACATGTGCCTGATGTAGACTTGCGATCAACTTTGTCACCAGCATAATCAGCATCTGAGAATCCAACCAGATCAAACTCTGAGCCCTTTGGACACCATAATCCTAGAGTTGGGGTGTGAGCCAAATATCGAAGAATTCGCTTCACAGCTAAGTGATGTGACTCCTTTGGTGCCGCTTGAAATCGAGCACACATGCAAACACTAAGCATAATATCTGGCCTAGATGCACATAGATAAAGTAAAGAACCAATCATGGAGTGGTATACCTTTTGATCGAACTCTTTACCATTGTCGTCGGGACCCAGATGATGTTTGGTTGGCATTGGTGTTGTGAAGCCTTTGCAGTCTTGCATACCGAACTTCTTCAGGCAATCTTTGAGATACTTCTCTTGAGATATGAAGATGCCGTTGCGTTGTTGTCGTATTTGAAGACCGAGGAAGAACTTCAGCTCTCCCATCATGGACATCTGATATTGCTCTTGCATCATATATCCAAACTCTTCACTGTACTTCTGATTGGTGCAGCCGAAGATAATGTCATCCACATATATTTGGCACACAAACAGTTCACCATCATATGTCTTCGTGAAGAGAGTGGGGTCTAGGGAACCAGGTATGAAGCCTTTGCTCTTCAGGAAGTATTTGAGTGTGTCATGCCAGGCCCAAGGGGCTTGTTTGAGGCCATACAGTGCCTTGTTGAGCTTGTATACCATGCCAGGATGTTTTGGATCTTCAAAGCCAGGCGGTTGTGCAACATACACTTCTTCTTCTACCTTGCCATTGAGAAAAGCACTCTTCACATCCATTTGATATAGAAGTATGTTGTGATGATTTGCATAGGCCAGCAGTATGCGTATGGCTTCAAGTCTAGCCACAGGAGCAAATGTTTCATCAAAGTCAATGCCTTCCACTTGAGTATATCCTTGAGCAACGAGACGAGCTTTGTTTCTGACAACTTGACCATGCTCATCTTGCTTGTTGCGGTATATCCATTTGGTGCCTATTATATTGTGCTTCCGTGGATCAGGATGCTTAACTAGTTCCCATACATTATTTAGCTCAAACTGTTGAAGCTCTTCTTGCATAGCTTGAATCCATTCAGGTTCCATGAAGGCTTCTTCAACTTTCTTGGGTTCTGTTATTGAGACGAATGTGAAGTGCCCATAGAAATTTGCTAGCTGAGTTGCCCTTGAACGAGTGAGTGGACCGGGTGCATTGATGCTATCAATTATTCTTTCAATCTGCACTTCATTGGCAACGCGAGGATGTACAGGGCGAAGACTTTGCTCTTGCTGATCATTGTCATTGTTAGAAGGAATGTCTTCAGGCTGAGCATTGTCTTCATGTTGATCAGGTGCTGAGATGATAAGTTCTTCTTCAGGATGAGCTTCAGAAGGTATAATTTCTCTAGTTCCCATTAGCTTGATTGATTCACTGGATGGAACTTCATCTAGCACATTTGGTAGTTGCTCTCTTTGTGAACCATTGGTCTCATCGAACCGCACATCCACTGTTTCAACCACTTTGTAATGAAAAAGATTGAAGACTCTGTATGAGTGCGAATCCTTTCCATATCCAAGCATAAAACCCTCATGTGCTTTTGGTGCAAACTTTGAGGTGTGATGTGGGTCCTTGATCCAGCACCTTGCGCCAAATACTCTGAAGTAACTGACATTTGGCTTCTTGCCAGTAAGGAGCTCATAAGATGTCTTGTTCAGAAGCTTGTGAAGATAAACACGATTGATTGTATGGCATGCAGTATCAATGGCTTCAGGCCAGAATTTTCTTGGGGTCTTGTATTCATCTAGCATCATTCTGGCCATCTCAATGAGTGTTCTGTTCTTGCATTCGACGACACCATTCTGCTGTGGCGTGTACGGGGCTGAGAATTCATGTGTGATGCCCAAGGTATCAAGATATGTATCAAGGCCAGTGTTCTTGAATTCAGTGCCATTGTCACTTCTTATGTGCTTTATCTTGGCGCCATAATTGTTCATAGCTCGATTGGCGAAGCGTCTGAAGACATCCTGCACTTCAGTCTTGTAAAGGATTATGTGCACCCAAGTGTATCTAGAGTAATCATCAACAATAACGAAGCCATAGAGGCATGCAGTAGTAGTAAGAGTTGAGTAATGAGTGGGACCGAAAAGATCCATGTGAAGCAGTTCGAAGGGTCGAGTAGTGGTCATGATTGTCTTCGAAGGATGTTTGGCCCTCGTCATCTTCCCTGCTTCACAGGCACCGCATAAGTGGTCTTTCTTGAACTTGACGCCCTCGATGCCTATGACATGCTTATTCTTCGCAAGGGTGTGGAGGTTCCTCATGCCAGCATGCCCAAGCCTCCGATGCCAGAGCCAGCATTCTGAAGCTTTTGCTAGAAGACATACGGCAAGCTGTGGTCCTGCTGAGAAATCTACTACGTACAGATCATCTTTTCGATACCCTTCAAACACTAGAGACTTGTCAGATTCCATTAGTACAAGGCAACGATATTTTCCAAATATTACGATCATGTTCAAATCGCTAAGCATTGAGACAGACATTAAGTTGAAGCCAAGGGATTCAACAAACATGACTTTGTCCATGTGTTGATCCCTTGAGATTGCAACTCTACCTAGACCCAATACCTTACTTTTACTAGTGTCAGCAAATGTGATGTGGCTCTTGTCGGATGGACGATTGGTTGAGTCCATAAGAAGACTTCTTTTGCCAGTCATGTGATTTGTACACCCACTATCAATAATCCATTCTGAAGACGCTGGTGTCGTACCCTACAGTGCAGTTAGGGGGATAGGCTTCACCAAGAGCATTGTGAAGCAAAAACATTTGACGAACCAATGGGTTATGAAAGCTTAGATCCAGATTAGGACTAATAGGGAGAGTAGTGAAAGCACAAGTGCTCCCTAGGTGGTTTTGATAATTGATGACAACATATCTCTTGTTGGACTAACACTTCTATCTAGCATGTTTCAGATAAGTTCAACAATGGAGTGGCATGGACTAAAGGTTGTGGGAACTCCTTCAAGATGCTAAGGACAAGGGATTGGCTAAAGCTTCAAGCTCAAGACTCTTCACTTTTACATTTTAGTGATCCAAGATCACATTGAGTCCATAGGAAAAGCCAATACTATCAAGGAGGGATGAGGTGTTGCTTAATGAGCCTCTTGCTTCATGTGCTTAATGATATGCTCCAAAATCCTCAACTACTTTCCCATATCCACATATGACCTAAACCCTAAGCCAAACTCGGTCCTACCGATTCTTCCTATCCGGCGCCACCGAGTTTCACTTGTCATTAGCCACTGCCAAACCCTAGCAATTCGGTCCTACCGATAAGGATCTCGGTCTCACCGAGATGAGGTTGCAAACTCTCTGCTTCCCTTTCGTAACTTTTCGGTCCCACCGAAAGAGCGAATCGGTCCCACCGAGATTGCAATGTAAACTCAGTGTTTCCCCTTTGTAACTTTCGGTCTCACCGAGTTCCACTCGGTCTCACCGAAAGAGCAAATCGGTCCCACCGAGTTTGCCTGACCAACTCTCTGGTTAGCTAATTACCAAATTCGGTCTCACCGAGTTTGTGTAATCGGTCTTACCGAGATTACGTTATGCCCAAACCCTAACCGAATCGGTCCTACCGAGTTGCATGTCAGTCCCACCGAAATTCCTAACGGTCACTAGGTTTACTATTTCGGTCAGACCGAGTTTTCTGATTCGGTCCCACCGAGATTGGAAAACTGTGTAACGGTTGGATTTTTTGTGGAGGCTATATATACCCCTCCACCTCTTTCTCATTCGGTGAGAGAGCCATCAGAACACACATACCATTCCAACTCATATGTTCTGAGAGAGAACCACCTACTCATGTGTTGAGACCAAGACATTCCATTCCTACCATATGAATCTTGATCTCTAGCCTTCCCAAGTTGCTTTCCACTCAAATCTTCTTTCCACCAAATCCAAATCCTATGAGAGAGAGTTGAGTGTTGGGGAGACTATCATTTGAAGCACAAGAGCAAGGAGTTCATTACCTACACACCATTTGTTACTTCTTGGAGAGTGGTGTCTCCTAGATTGGCTAGGTGTCACTTGGGAGCCTCCGACAAGATTGTGGAGTTGAACCAAGGAGTTTGTAAGGGCAAGGAGATCGCCTACTTCATGAAGATCTACCGCTAGTGAGGCAAGTCCTTCGTGGGCGATGGCCATGGTGGGATAGACAAGGTTGCTTCTTCGTGGACCCTTTGTGGGTGGTTGCTTCTTCGTGGACCCTTCGTGGGTGGAGCCCTGTGTGGACTCGCGCAACCGTTGCCCTTGGGTGGAGCCCTGTGTGGACTCGCGCAACCGTTACCCTTCGTGGGTTGAAGTCTCCATCAACGTGGATGTAGGATAGCACCACATATCCGAACCACGGGAAAAACATCCGTGTCTCCAATTGCGTTTGATCTCTCCAAACCCTTCCCTTTACATTCTTGCAAGTTGCATGCTTTACATTCCGCTGCTCATATACTCTTTGCATGCTTGCTTGATATGTATTGTGTGTGTTGAAATTGTGCCTAAACTCCACTTAAACCGAAAAAGCTTAAAAATTGCAACTTTAACACTAAGTGTCTAATCACCCCCCTCTAGACACATCTACTTCTAGATCCTACAAGTGGTATCAGAGCTTTGGTCTCCATTGCCTTGGTTTAATCACCATTGGAGGAAGATGGATGTGTCTACTCTAGGGAGTCTTAGACATAGAGTGCCTATTCTTGATGGAAAGTATTTTCATGAGTGGAAAAATGAGGTGCTTGTAATCTTCAATCAATATCATTTGAACAAGTATATTGCTAGCCCTTGTGCACCCCATATTGATCCCTTGCATCCTACCCTAGATGAAGATATTGACATGATTCGCAATCTTAGAACTATTGAGCTCATCATTAGAGGATTGCCCAAAAATTTGATTGCTAGTTTGCCTACTCAAAATTGCGCCTATACTATATGGAAATTTCTTGAGGAAAGGTTTCCCAATCATTCCTTGAAAACTTTGGATGAAATTCTCCATAAATCTATTGCCTTGAGTAAGATGAACTCTAGTGATCCTAGTTTTAGTAAATGTCTTCTTGAACTTGCCAATCTTAAGCATGTTAAAGGAGATGTTGGAATCATTAATGATATCATATTCAAAGCTATAAGAATTCATAAAAGTAACCACTTTGATCATTTATCTAATGAATTACCGTCTCTAGGAAATGATGAGTCACAAGATCATGATGAACATGAATATTATGATGATGATGATAGTGACTTCGATCTCGATGATGCAATGAGACATTTTGGTCTTATGGCAAATCTTCGGGGATATGAATCAGGAGGAAAGGAATGGGTTCTTGATAGTGGATGTACTGATCATATGACCGGAGATGAAGAGATGTTTCGTGAGCTTGCTGAAAACAACGGCCCTCAAAAATATGTCACCTTTGGTGATAATTCAAAGGGTAAAGTGGTTGGCCTTGGTAAGGTGGCCATCTAACATGATAGTTCCATTCAAAATGTCATGCTCGTTGAATCTCTTGGCTACAACTTACTTTCAGTATCTAGACTTGCTGATTTCGGTTTGAATGTCCTATTTACTGAGGTAGATTGCCAAGTATTTCGTCGAGACAATCATAAAATGGTCTTTACGGGTATGCGTAGAGGTGATCTTTACATTGTCGATTTCTCTAAAAAGGCACAACCTAAAACTTGCTTTGTTGCTAAATCCTCAAAAGGTTGGTTGTGGCATAGACGACTAGGTCACGTTGGCATGAGAAACCTTGACAGGCTTATTAAAGGAAATCATATCCTTGGAGTTAATGATGTCATATTTGATAAGGATAGACTTTGCAGTGCTTGTCAAGCAGGTAAACAGGTTGGAGGAAGACATCCCATGAAGAACATCATGACCACAAGGAGGCCACTCGAGCTACTTCACATGGATCTTTTTGGTCCCAACGCCTACAAGAGTCTCGGTGGAAATTCTTTTGGTCTAGTTATAGTTGATGATTTTTCAATATTTACGTGGGTGTTCTTTCTTAATGACAAGTCGCAGGTCCAGAAGATCTTCAGAAACTTCGCTAGGAAGGCCCAAAATTAGTTTGATGTGAAGATCAAGAAGGTTCGGAGTGACAACGGAACGGAGTTCAAGAACGCAAATGTGGATACCTTTCTTGACGAAGAAGGGATTTCACACGAGTTCTCGGCCACATACACACCTCAACAAAATGGAGTTGTTGAGAGGAAGAACCGGACGCTCATCGAAATGGCAAGAACGATGCTTGATGAATACAAGACGCCAAAGCACTTTTGGGCAGAAGCGGTCGAGACAGCTTGTCACGCAACAAATCGCTTATATATTCACAAGCTACTCGGCAAGACGGCATACGAGCTTCTCACCGGTAACAAACCCCAAGTTGGATACTTTCGAGTATTCGGCTCAAAGTGCTACATTCTTGATAAGCATCGTCGTTCAAAGTTTGCTCCTAAATCTCATGAAGGTTTTCTACTTGGTTATGGATCAAACTCTCACACTTACCGTGTCTACAACAATTTCACCCGAAAGGTTGAAGAGACGGTAGATGTGAAGTTTGATGAATCTAATGGCTCGCAAGTAGAGCAATTTCCAATTGATGTAGGAAACAAACACCCTTCAGAAGCAATTCGGGACTTGTCCATTGGGAAAATTCGTCCAACGGAGGTGAAGGAGAGTACTTCATCCGTCCAAGTGGAAGCTTCTACTTCACGACAAGGTGAACCAAGAATCGACACGGAAGCATCCTCAAGTGGGACACATCAAGATGAAGAAAACGAGGAAATGCGTCAAGACAAACATCAACAACCTCCTTCTCCACCACGACAAGAGAACGACGACGTCAACAATGAAGAAGGCCAAGAAGAAGAACAAGATGAAGAAGATGTTCAACGAAGACCCAAGCAAAAGCTCCCACGAGTTCGAGCAAGAATTGCCAAAGATCATCCCGTCGAGCAAATCCTCAATGATATACAAACCGGGAGAATCACTCGATCAAAAACTCGTTTAGCTAACTTTTGTGAAAACTATTCATTCATCTCTAGCATTGAACAAATGAAGGTTGAAGAAGCATTGGAAGATCCGGATTGGATAAACGCTATGCATGAAGAGCTACATAATTTTGAGAGAAACCAAGTTTGGACATTGGTTGAGAAGCCCGACAACAACCACAACATCATTGGTACCAAATGGGTGTTTCGCAACAAGCAAGATGAAGATGGACAAGTGGTCCGCAACAAAGCACGTCTCGTCGCCCAAGGATACACACAAATCGAAGGTATGGACTATGGTGAGACGTATGCTCCCGTTGCTAGACTTGAGTCCATTCGCATCTTACTTGCCTATGCTAATCACCATAATATCACCTTATACCAAATGGACATTAAGAGTGCTTTTCTAAATGGAGAAATAGAGGAGGAAGTTTATGTCAAACAACCTCCCGGCTTTGTCAATCCTAAGAAACCAAATCATGTTTACAAACTTCACAAAGCTCTTTATGGTCTTAAACAAGCTCCTAGAGCATGGTATAAATGCTCGACCAAGTTCCTTACTACAAGTGGTTTTGAAATTGGTAAAATTGACTCTACTCTTTTTACTAAATGGGTTAATGGAGAACTATTTGTATGCCAAATTTATGTTGATGACATCATATTTGGTTCAACTAACCCTCTCTTTAGTGAAAAGTTTGGAAAGCTAATGTCAGAGAAGTTTGAGATGTCTATGATGAGTGAACTCAAATTCTTTCTTGGGTTGCAAATCAAGCAAACTAAGGAAGGTACATTTGTCTCTCAACCTAAGTACACCAAGGACTTATTCAAGAAGTTCAATATGCAAGAATGCAAAGGTATGTCTATACCCATGCCTACTAGTGGACATAATGATTTAACCAAAGATGGTGAACCAGTTGATCAAAAGGTTTATCGCTCTATGATCGGTTCATTGTTATACCTATGTGCTTCACGTCCCGATATTATGCTAAGTGTATGCATGTGTGCACGATATCAAGCTGCTCCTAAAGATTGTCATCTTAAGGCTGTGAAAAGGATAGTGAGATATTTAATCCATACACCAAATTTTGGCATTTGGTATCCTAAGAGGTCTTCTTTTGATCTTGTTGGCTATTCCGACTCGGATTATGCCGGAGACAAGGTTGATACAAAGTCCACTTCGGGTACTTGTCAATTTCTTGGTAGATCTCTTGTGTCTTGGTCTTCCAAGAAACAAAACTCGGTATCCTTATCCACCGCCGAAGCTGAATACATTGTCGCTGGTTCATGTTGCGCTCAATTACTTTGGATGACTCAAACTCTTAAAGATTATGGGATTCATGTGAAACATGTTCCACTGCTTTGTGACAATGAAAGTGCTATCAAAATTGGTCATAATCCTGTACAACATTGTCGAACTAAGCATATTGAAGTTCGTCATCATTTCATTCGAGATCATGTTGCTAAGGGTGACATCAATCTTAAGCATGTTCGCACCGATAAGCAATTAGTGGATATATTCACTAAACCGCTTGATGAGAAAGTGTTTTGCAGGTTGAGAGGAGAATTGAACATCATTGATGCTTCGAACTTGGAGTAGAAACTCCATTGGATACATGCAAGACATGAGCTTATGACTAATCCATGATGTATCTCTTATGATAACCATCTTATGTCTTGGATATATTTGCACCTTGCATGTTGTCTAACCCATGTAGGTGCTTGGTTGAATCTAATTCCATGAGATTGCGACTCACCCACATCTTGAGCAATCTCTACAAGACCAAGACTATACACAATAGTGGTTGAAGACAAGGAAGCACAAAACCATTCAAACATATCCTTTGACAAATTCTATATTAAGCTTCATAATTGTCATTTTTGGATACACAAGTGCTCTTCCTTGCAAGAACTAACCCATGTAGGTAGATGAACTCAAACTCCAAGTGGTGCTCCCAACTCTTGATGAACTACATCAACCTTGAGCACCCACACAAGTTCAACTACATGAGCAAGAACTACATCACTACCCAAGGTATGTTATTTCATCCTTGAGAAGCTTTACTCCAAGACATGAGTCAAAGCAACTCAACAAGATGTGAATACAACAAAATGCTTAAACGAAAAATGGTAACCCCATTTTGAGCTTAAACGATGAGTATGACCTATGATCAAGTGTCCTCACTTGACTCCTAAGTCAATATACTCTAACATAGGTGACTATGTCACCGCCCAATTCTAGATGAAGTTCTCTTGTGTCCTTTTCTGAGTTATTGCATTTGTTCCTTGCATATTTGTTTCCTTCTCTCTCACAAAAAAAACTTCATCTAGAAACTTTCACTCTTTTCCTTTTTGCTCTTGTTCTGCATATTTCTGCATCAAATTCCTTGCAAATCCTTCAGCTAATTCTTTGCAAATCTTTGTGAGATCTTACTTGCCTAGTGAGCTGAGGTGATAAGTGTTTTTCTCTGTGTAAACTCGGTTTCACCGACTTGCAAATTTCGGTCCAACCGAATCTTTTGGTACCACCGAAATATGCCACTCGGTGCCACCGACTTTGCAATCAGAAAAACAGTTTGCCACTTGTTCTACATTTCTTCGGATCCAGCTCCACTCAATGAATCTTGTCCTCCACAAGCATCACAATTTTATCCTCTGCTTTGTGCTGAATCTCAAGGACCAAACCTATTCGGCGGATTCCAGGAAAAACCTTCTTGGAAATTGATGTCAAAGGGGGAGAGAGAGATCACATCAAAGCTTGTAGGAGAGAGAGATCACATCAAGGGAGAGAAACAGTCTCAAGGACCAAACCTACAAGAGAGAAAGTATTAAGGGGGAGAGAGAGACCTCAAGGGGGAGAGAAAGTCTCAAGGATCCCAGATGTTGTTAAGGGGGAGAGAGAGAAAATACTCGAGGATCCCAGATGCTTGATGTTCAAGAGGAGAGATGCCACATGTCTTTTTGGGGGAAAGACATGTTCATATAAACTCATTTGAATTAAGTTCTATTCATATCCTTCAGCTCTGATTTTCTGTTTCCTATCTTCTCCCAATATCCCATGTAAGATTCAGGGGGAGCAAGACACCTAAGGGAAAAGAAATCAGCCAAATTCATTGCATATCTTTATTCTTGGGGACATGTTGAATCCAATGTGGTACCTTGTACTCACTCTCTACATGTCATCCCAGTCTTGGTATTCTTGTGGTTTCTTTTCTTTGCTCTGGCTAGTGGAAGTACCTGTGTTATCTAACCTTGTTTGTGCAGGTTCATTCCATCCTAATCCAACTCGAGACCACAAGGTAAGTATATGCATCAAAATCATGAGTATGAGGAGTTCTTGCTTATGTACATACTGTTTGCAAGAAGGACTCATGAGCATGAAGGTATTTTCCTTGATAATCTTTTGCTCTGATGCATATGGCCAAGATACATGTAACACATTGCCTACTCTGTCATGATTATGCTCTCACATGCCTCTATATTTCATATTTACATGAGTGCATACATGTAGGGGGAGCCTATGCTTGCTACATGTTCTTCCAAAGCTTTACTTGCTGTTCTTTATATCTTTATCTAAAGCTTTGATGTATGTTGCCATCAATTACCAAAAAGGGGGAGATTGAAAGCACAAGTGCTCCCTAGGTGGTTTTGATAATTGATGACAACATATCTCTTGTTGGACTAACACTTCTATCTAGCATGTTTCAGATAAGTTCAACAATGGAGTGGCATGGACTAAAGGTTGTGGGAACTCCTTCAAGATGCTAAGGACAAGGGATTGGCTAAAGCTTCAAGCTCAAGACTCTTCACTTTTACATTTTAGTGATCCAAGATCACATTGAGTCCATAGGAAAAGCCAATACTATCAAGGAGGGATGAGGTGTTGCTTAATGAGCCTCTTGCTTCATGTGCTTAATGATATGCTCCAAAATCCTCAACTACTTTCCCATATCCACATATGACCTAAACCCTAAGCCAAACTCGGTCCTACCGATTCTTCCTATCCGGCGCCACCGAGTTTCACTTGTCATTAGCCACTGCCAAACCCTAGCAATTCGGTCCTACCGATAAGGATCTCGGTCTCACCGAGATGAGGTTGCAAACTCTCTGCTTCCCTTTCGTAACTTTTCGGTCCCACCGAGATTGCAATGTAAACTCAGTGTTTCCCCTTTGTAACTTTCGGTCTCACTGAGTTCCACTCGGTCTCACCGAAAGAGCAAATCGGTCCCACCGAGTTTGCCTGACCAACTCTCTGGTTAGCTAATTACCAAATTCGGTCTCACCGAGTTTGTGTAATCGGTCTTACCGAGATTACGTTATGCCCAAACCCTAACCGAATCGGTCCTACCGAGTTGCATGTCAGTCCCACCGAAATTCCTAACGGTCACTAGGTTTACTATTTCGGTCAGACCGAGTTTTCTGATTCGGTCCCACCAAGATTGGAAAACTGTGTAACGGTTGGATTTTGTGTGGAGGCTATATATACCCCTCCACCTCTTTCTCATTCGGTGAGAGAGCCATCAGAACACACATACCATTCCAACTCATATGTTCTGAGATAGAACCACCTACTCATGTGTTGAGACCAAGACATTCCATTCCTACCATATGAATCTTGATCTCTAGCCTTCCCAAGTTGCTTTCCACTCAAATCTTATTTCCACCAAATCCAAATCCTATGAGAGAGAGTTGAGTGTTGGGGAGACTATCATTTGAAGCACAAGAGCAAGGAGTTCATTACCTACACACCATTTGTTACTTCTTGGAGAGTGGTGTCTCCTAGATTGGCTAGGTGTCACTTGGGAGCCTCCGACAAGATTGTGGAGTTGAACCAAGGAGTTTGTAAGGGCAAGGAGATCGCCTACTTCGTGAAGATCTACCGCTAGTGAGGCAAGTCCTTCGTGGGCGATGGCCATGGTGGGATAGACAAGGTTGCTTCTTCGTGGACCCTTTGTGGGTGGTTGCTTCTTCGTGGACCCTTCGTGGGTGGAGCCCTGTGTGGACTCGCGCAACCGTTGCCCTTGGGTGGAGCCCTGTGTGGACTCGCGCAACCGTTACCCTTCGTGGGTTGAAGTCTCCATCAACGTGGATGTAGGATAGCACCACATATCCGAACCACGGGAAAAACATCCGTGTCTCCAATTGCGTTTGATCTCTCCAAACCCTTCCCTTTACATTCTTGCAAGTTGCATGCTTTACATTCCGCTGCTCATATACTCTTTGCATGCTTGCTTGATATGTATTGTGTGTGTTGAAATTGTGCCTAAACTCCACTTAAACCGAAAAAGCTTAAAAATTGCAACTTTAACACTAAGTGTCTAATCACCCCCCTCTAGACACATCTACTTCTAGATCCTACAAGTAGCAAGCGATTCAGGAACGAAGTACATAGTAAGACCATTCGGGCATTTGATCTTGCTCCCTACAAGATGTTTAAGGTCCCCAGCAATGGCGTCAGACGATTTTGGTTTTCTGCTGGTGACCTTTCCCTGCAAAAGAGAGTTAAGCTTTCTTAGCCACCCACATCTTCAAGGGTGGCTGAGAAGCAATAAGTCTAAGTGCAGCATCTGAGAATTTTGGCTTTGGAGCCCTAGCAAACAGTCTTGTAGGCAGACAATAGTACTCATAAGAATAAGCAGAATAGTTCTTGGTCTTATGAACATGGCGGTTTGATGAACCGCTCTCATATTCATATGCCTGAGTATGGTTTCCCTGCAAAACATTTGCGTTAGTGCGACTCAGGTGAGTCCTCTGTCTGTATGAAGCCTTTGGACCGTATGAAGCCTTTGGTCTGAGGTTTGTCTTCTTCACGTGAGGTGTCATGATGACATTCATAGGAAGATTCTCCAGACACCTTTTCGGAACCCAGATCTTCTTCATAGGCGGTCCATTCCTGCAGTTAGTACCAATGTACCTGGCAAACACTTCACCATTCTGATTCTTAAACAGTATATAGTTTGCATCAAAGGATTCATCAATGATAATGGGGTTATCACAGGTGAAGCCAGATAGATTGGATGGGTCTGCTGAAGGTTCCTTTGCAGCAACCCACATGGTTTTGGGGTACTGCTCAGGTTTCCAGTAAGAGCCATCAGCATTCATTTTCCTTATGAACCCAACACCCTCTTTCCTCGGGTTTCGGTTCATAATCTGCTTTTTGAGGACATCACATAGTGTCTGATGCCCTTTAAGACTTTTGTACATCCCTGTTTCAAGCAATGTCTTCAACCTAGCATTCTCATCAGCAATAGCAGTGGTATCCTCAACAGAGGGGTTAGTTACCACATCAACAGTTGAAGATATTGCAACAGTAGTAGCAGTAGAACATTCAGCAACAGAAGTAGCATTATCACGCTCAATGCATTTAAGACATGGTGGTTCAAATCCTTCCTGAGCGGGACTGATCTGTTTGGAGTGAAGTGACTCGTTTTCTTTTTGAAGATCTTCATGAACCGCTCTCAATTTCTCAAGATCTTTCTTCCTTTGAAGATAATCATAGGAAAGCTTTTCATGAGTTGTTGAGAGAGTTTCATGACGACTTTCAAGTTCCTGATACTTAACGTGAAGATTTTTTATGTCTTCAATTAAGGATTCAGATCGAGTCATTTCAGCACCTAACAGATCATCGCTTCTGTCTAACAGTTTTTGAATATGTTCCATAGCTTTCTGTTGTTCAGTTGCAATTTTAGCAAGTGTTTTGTAGCTGGGTTTTGAATCACAATCAGAGTCATCGTCACTAGATGTTTGATAGTGAGTAGTGCGTGTGTTTACCTTGGCACCGCGAGCCATGAAGCAGTAGGTAGAAGCGGAGTAGTCCTTGTCATTTGCATCGGTGTCGGTGACGAGGTCATTGTCTTCAGTATTGAAGATGGACTTGGCAACATATGCTGTAGCCAGACTTGTGACACCTGAATCGGACTCCTCCTCAGACTCCACCTCTGCCTCCTCAGAAGCGGACTCCTCCTCCGAGTCCATTTCCTTGCCAACAAACGCACGTGCCTTGCCAGATGAGCTCTTCTTGTGTGATGAATACTTTGAGGAAGACTTGGACGAAGACTTTGAGTATTTCTTCTTCTTGTCGTCAGAGTCATATTCCTTACTCTTCTTCTTCTTTTTGTTCTCATTATCCCACTGTGGACACTCAGAGATGAAGTGGCCAGGTTTCTTTCACTTGTGACATGTTTTCTTCTTGTAGTCGTGAGCAGAAGCTTCATCATTCCTTGAGCTTGATCGGGAAGACTTTCTGAAGCCTTTCTTCTTGGTGAATTTTTGGAACTTCTTCACAAGCATAGCAAGTTCTCTTCCAATGTCTTCAGGATCATCAAAACTGCTGTCAGATTCTTCTTCAGATGAGGATACAGCTTTTTCCTTCAAGGCACGAGTTCGCCCATAGTTTGGACCGTAGATATCTCTTTTTTCAGAAAGCTGAAACTCATGTGTGTTGAGCCTCTCAAGTATGTCAGATGGATCGAGTGTCTTGAAATCAGGACGTTATTGAATCATCAGGGCTAGGATGTCAAACGAACTATCAAGTGATCTCAATAGTGTCTTGACGACTTCATGTTTGGTGATCTCAGTAGCGCCGAGGGCTTGAAGCTCATTTGTGATGTCAGTGAGTCGGTCAAAAGTGTGCTGGACATTCTCATTGTCATTTCGCTTGAAGGGGTTGAAGAGGTTGCGAAGGACACTGATTCTCTGATCTCTCTGGGTTGAGATGCCTTCATTGACCTTGGAGAGCCAGTCCCAGACCAGCTTAGATGTCTTCAGAGCACTCACACGGCCATACTGTCCTTTGGTCAGGTGACCATAGATGATATTCTTGGCAGTAGAGTCCAGTTGAACAAATTTCTTGACGTCAGCAGCAGTGACACCTTCTCCAGCCTTGGGAACGCCGTTTTTGACGACATACCATAGGTCGACATCAATGGATTCAAGATGCATGCGCATCTTATTCTTCCAGTAGGGATATTCAGTTCCATCGAAGACGGGGCACGCAGCGGAGACTTTAATTATCCCTGCAGTCGACATAGCTAAAACTCCAGGTGGTTAAACCAAATCACACAGAATAAGGGAGCACCTTGCTCTGATACCAATTGAAAGTGCGTTATATCGACTAGAGGGGGGTGAATAGGCAATTTTTATGAAAGTCTTCAAAACGTGGAAGTTATGAAGACAAACGATAGAAATAAACCTATTACCATGTAGCGGAAGGTAGACTACACTAGGCAAGCCATAGTAAAGTGTTCAATGAAGTGAAAGCACAATGACTTAATAGCAGCAATGTAGTAAGGATCAGGTAGGAAGATATTATGAAGCCATACAGAGCATGCAGTCACTTAGTGAAGACAAAAGATAGTGCAAACATACAATGACTTCACAAGGAGCAACAGTAAGTAAAGGGAAGGGAAGATGAAACCAGTGACTCGTTGAAGACAATGATTTGTTGGACCAGTTCCAGTTGCTGTGACAACTGTACGTCTGGTTGGGGCGGCTAGGTATTTAAACCTTAGGACACACAGTCCCGGACACCCAGTCCTGAACATGCAGCCCAGGACACCCAGTCCTCACCTTATTCCCCTTGAGCTAAGGTCACACAGACCTCGCCCAATCACTCTGGTAAGTCTTCAAGGTAGACTCCCAAACCTTCAGAGACTTCGTTCACCGACAATCCACAATGTCTCTTGGATGCTTAGAACGCGATGCCTAACCGGCTGGAGGATGCACAGTCCTCAAGTGTAATAAGTCTTCAGATCACACAGACAAGAAGACTTAAGTGATGCCCAATTCTCTCTGGCTCTGGGTGGTTAGGGCTTTATCCTCGCAAGGAATTCTCTCTCAAAGGCTTCGAGGTGGGTTGCTCTCAAACGACAAAAGCCGTACTCTCAATCTGAGCAATCAACCATTTATGGTTGTGGGGGGTGGGCTATTTATAGCCACTTGACAACCCGACCTGATTTGTCCGAAATGACCCTGGGTCACTAAGGAACTGATACGTGTTCCAATGGTCAGATTTCAAACTCACACGGCAACTTTACTTGGGCTAGAAGCAAAGCTGACTTGTCTGACTCTGGACAAGATTCGCTCTCATAGTCTTCACTCGAAGACATAGGTTTTTGGTTAGGCATCACTTCAGTCAGTCTGACTGGTTCTCTTGGACCCCACTTAACAGTATGGTGGTTCCTATGACTCAACACAAAAGAAAAAGAACTACGAAAGATCTAAGTCTTCGAGCTCCATAGGCTTCATGTGGTGTCTTCTCTTGTCATAGTCTTCAATGTGAATATCTTCATATACCACCTTTGACTTCAATGTCTTCATACATTTTTAGGGGTCATCTCTGGTAGGAAAACCGAATCAATGAGGGACTTCTACCTGTGTTATCCTGCAATTCTCACAAACACATTAGTCCCTCAACTAGGTTTGTCGTCAATACTCCAAAACCAACTAGGGGTGGCACTAGATGCACTTACAACATGCATGTCCCCAAGTTGAGGTAATGGGACTTTGTCTTCTTCTGAGCTCGTCTCCTCCCTTCCCTTGGGTTCATAGTCCTCTTCTTCTTCGGTAGTCCAACCACAATACTCCACATCCCCATAGACCTTAGGATCTGCAAGGTAATCAGCCACATAGCTTTCTCCTTCCGAATCCTGGGACAACATTTTGCTCTAATCTGCAGCAGGACAGCTCGAAACAAAGACATGAGATTTTTGCGTGATACGGGAGTCAAAACCTCCGGGAGAATATATAATGAATTTTTACCGACCAAAATACGTGTCGTGTACGAAAAAGGAGTCCGGAGAGCACACGAGGTGCCCACGAGGTAGGGGGGCGCGCCCTCCACCCTCGTGGAGCCCTCTTGTCCTTCTCGGACTGATTCTTATTTTTCTATTTTTCTAAATATTCCAAAACGGAGAAATATTGCCATAAAACTGTTTTGGAGTCGGTTTACTTACTCTACCACATACCTATTCCTTTTCTGAGTCTGAAACGTTCCGGAAAGTGTCCCTTATGTATTCCTCCAGGGTTATGGTTTCAATAACATTGGTTTCAACATTTATAGGATTACCTGAGATATAATGTTTAAATCTTTGACCGTTCACCACCTTCGGATTTGTGCCTTCGAAGTTATTGATTTTTGTGGCACCGGAACGATAGACCTCCTCGATAACGTAAGGACCTTCCCATTTAGAGAGAAGTTTTCCTGCAAAAAATCTTAAACGAGAGTTGTATAGCAATACATAATCACCTACATTAAACTCATGCTTTTGTATTCTTTTGTCATGCCATCTTTTAACTTTTTCTTTAAATAATTTGGCATTCTCATAGGCTTGGGTTCTCCATTCATCAAGTGAGCTAATATCAAATAACCTCTTCTCACCGGCAAGTTTGAAATCATAATTGAGCTCTTTAATAGCCCAATAAGCCTTATGTTCTAGTTCGAGAGGTAAGTGACATGCTTTTCCATAGACCATTTTATACGAAGACATACCCATAGGATTTTTATATGCAGTTCTATAGGCCCATAATGCATCATCAAATTTCTTGGACCAATTCTTTCTAGATCTATTAATAGTCTTTTGCAAAATTAATTTGAGTTCTCTATTACTCAATTCTACTTGACCACTAGACTGCGGGTGATAAGGAGATGCAATTATATGATTAACATCATATTTAGCAAGCATTTTACAGAAAGCACCATGAATAAAATGTGAACCACCATCAGTCATTAAATATCTAGGGACTCCAAACCTTGGAAAAATAACTTCTTTAAGCATTTTAATAGAAGTGTTATGATCAGCACTACTAGTTGGAATAGCTTCTACCCACTTAGTAACGTAATCAATAGCAACTAAAATATGTGTATATTCATTAGAGGCAGGAAAAGGTCCCATATAATCAAAGCCCCAAACATCAAATGGTTCAATAACAAGTGAATAATTCATAGGAATTTCTTGATGTCTACTAATATTACCAATTCTTTGACATTCATCACAAGATAAGACAAACTTACGGGCATCCTTGAAGAGAGTAGGCCAATAAAAACCGGATTGTAATACCTTATGTGCAGTTCTATCTCCAGCGTGGTATCCTCCATAAGCCTCGGAGTGACACTTGCGTAGGATCTATTCCTGCTCATGCTCAGGTACACAATGTCTAATAACACCATCTAGTCCTTCCATATAAAGGTGTGGGTCATCCCAAAAGTAATGTCTCAAATCATAGAAGAACTTTTTCTTTTGCTGGTATGTGAAACTAGGTGGTATAAATTTAGCAACAATGTAATTAGCATAATCAGCATACCATGGAGCAGTATGAGAAGCATTTATGACATTTAATTGTTCATCAAGAAAGCTATCATCAATAGGTAGTGGGTCATCAAGAACATTTTCTAACCTAGACAAGTTGTCTGCAACGGGGTTCTCAACTCCCTTTCTATCAATAATATGCAAATCAAATTCTTGTAGCAAGAGAACCCATCTAATAAGTCTAGGTTTAGCATCTTTCTTTTCCATGAGATATTTAATAGCAGCATGATCAGTGTGAATATTTACTTTAGAATCAACAATATAAGGTCCGAACTTATCACAAGCAAATACAACTGCTAAGAATTCTTTTTCAGTAGTAGCATAATTTCTCTGAGCATTGTCTAGAGTTTTACTAGCATATTGAATAACATTTAGTTTCTTATCAACTCTTTGCCCTAGAACAGCACCTACAGCATAATCACTAGCATCACACATAATTTCAAAAGGTAAATTCCAATCAGGTGGCTGAACAATAGGTGCAGAGATTAATGCTTTCTTAAGTATTTCAAATGCTTCTACACAATCACCATAAAAACAAATGGTATATCTTTTTGTAATAAATTAGTCAGAGGCCGAGAAATTTTTGAGAAGTCCTTAATGAACCTCCTATAAAAACTGGCATGACCAAGGAAACTTCTTATACCTTTGATGTCCTTGGGACATGGCATCTTTTCAATAGCATCAACCTTGGCTTTATCAACCTCAATGCCTCTTTCAGAAACTTTATGCCCTAAGAGAATACCTTCATTAACCATAAAGTGGCACTTCTCCCAATTCAAGACAAGGTTAGTTTCTTCACATCTCTACAAAACTCGATCAAGGTTGCTTAAGCAATCATCAAAAGAGGATCCATAGACGGAAAAATGGTCCATGAAAACCTCACAAATCTTTTCACAAAAGTCAGAGAATATAGCCATCATGCATCTTTGAAAGGTAGCAAGTGCATTACATAAACCAAAAGGCATGCGTCTATAAGCAAAAGTACCAAAAGGGCAAGTAAAAGTAGTCTTTGATTGATCATTGGCTGACACAGGTATTTGAGAGAAACCAGAATAACCATCTAGAAAGCAGAAATGTGTATGTTTGGATAATCTTTCTAGCATTTGATCGATAAAAGGTAAAGGGTAATGATCTTTTTAGTAGCTTTATTTAATTTGTGGAAATCAATTACCATCCTATAACCTGTAATAATTCTTTGCGGGATCAACTCATCTTTATCATTAGGAATGACAGTAATACCTCCCTTCTTAGGGACACAATGGACAGGACTTACCCACTGACTATCAGCAATGGGATAAATTATACCTGCCTCAAAGAAGCTTTAGTATTTCCTTTCTTACCACTTCCTTCATCTTAGGATTCAGCCGTCATTGATGATCACGAACTGGTTTGGCATCTTCCTCCAAATTTATTTTGTGTTGACACAGGGTGGGACTAATGCCCTTAAGATCATCAAGAGTATATCCAATAGCAGCACGGTGCTTATTCAGAGTTTTCAATAATCTCTCTTCTTCATGCTCTGAAAGGTTAGCACTAATAATAACAGGATATATCTTTTTCTCATCAAGATAAGCATATTTAAGAGTATCAGGTAACGGTTTAAGCTCAAACATGGGATCACCCTTGGGTGGAGGAGGATCCCCTAGGATTTCAAAAGGCAAATTGTGTTTCAGGATGGTTCCTGTTTAAAGAATACTTCATCTATTTCCCTTCTTTCATTCATAAACATATCATTTTCATGGTCTAGCAAATATTGTTCTAAAGGATCACTAGGAGGTACGACAATAGAAGCAAGACCAATAATTTCATCTTTACTAGGTAATTCCTCTACACGGTGTTGTCTACGAAATTTAGAGAAATGAATTTCATGTCATATCACCTAAACCAACAGTAACAACATCCTTTTTGCAATCTATCTTAGCATTAACAGTGTTCAAGAAGGGTCTACCAAATATAATGGGACAAAAACTATCTTGTGGGGAACCAAGAACAAGAAAATCACCAGGATATTTAGTTTTCCCACACAAGACTTCAACATCTCTAACCATTCCAATTGGTGAAATAGTATCTCTATTGGTGTCGGTGTCAAAACCGGTGGATCTCGGGTAGGGGGTCCCAAACTGTGCGTCTAAGGCGAATGGTAACAGGAGGCAGGGGACACGATGTTTACCCAGGTTCGGGCCCTCTTGATGGAGGTAAAGCCCTACGTTATGCTTGATTGTTCTTGATGATATGAGTAGTACAAGAGTTGATCTACCACGAGATCAGAGAGGCTAAACCCTAGAAGCTAGCCTATGGTATGATTGTATGTTGTCCTACGGACCTAAACCCTCCGGTTTATATAGACACCGGAGGGGGCTAGGGTTACACAAGGTCGGTTACAAAGGAGGAGATATACATATCCGTATTGCCTAGCTTGCCTTCCACGCCAAGTAGAGTCCCATCCGGACACGAGACGAAGTCTTCAATCTCGTATCTCCATAGTCCAACAGTCCGGCCAAAGGATATAGTCCGGCTG
Organism: Triticum urartu; assembly: GCF_056163025.1. Taxonomy (NCBI): domain Eukaryota; kingdom Viridiplantae; phylum Streptophyta; class Magnoliopsida; order Poales; family Poaceae; genus Triticum; species Triticum urartu. The sequence continues at coordinate 156,139,619 of NC_141879.1, forward strand.
TCCGGAGACCCCCTAATCCAGGACTCCCTCAGTAGCCCCTGAACCAGGCTTCAATGATGATGAGTCCGACGTGCAGTGTTGTCTTCGGCATTGCAAGGCGGGTTCCTCCTCCGAATACACCATGGAAGAGTTTGAATATGAGGATAGTGTCCAACCCTGCAAAATAAGTTCCACATACCATCGTAGAGAGAATAATATTTACACAAATCTAATCTGCTGACACGTTTCGACAGCATGACATCACGCCACGACCCGGTCCTTATTTGAACCGTTTTCTTTAACCAGCCCCGCACATAACGCGAGGCGGTTTCCTTGACACGTCTTGTCAAAGCAGAGATCGTGTTCCCCTTATCACGGGATTCTCATCAATACAGACGTGGGTAACCAAACCGTGCCTATTGGTATGACTCCTAGATCTTAGGTAAGTCTCAAACGGCCATGAGGAGGACGCCTGATATTCACCCTCTTTATAAAGGGGACAGGGCTTTTTTGTTTTTTTCCCTCCCGTGTTCAATCGAATCCTTCCCCCGCCTCAAGTTCTAACACCCAAAATTCAGGTCAGGTGCTTCGGACCTTCAACTATGTCCGGATCCAACCTTCAAGGTCGGTGGATGCCTTCCTCCGTCACAAAGGACGACATCAAGAAGTTGAGAGAGGCCAGATATCTGACCACCGAAATTTCGCACAGGCTGCCTGCCCGAGGGCAGGTCGTCCCTACTCCCGAACCCAACGAGAGTGTTCTGTTCATCTCCCACTTCCTCCGAGGACTAGGCCTCGCTCTGGATCCCTTTGTTAGGGGTCTTATGTTCTATTACGGGCTGGATTTTCATGATCTGGCCCCGGATTCCCTTCTTCACATCTCGCCATTTATTGTCGTATGTGAGGCCTTCCTCCGCATTACCCCTCACTTCAGCCTGTGGCTCAAGACCTTCGATGTGAAGCCGAAGATGATCGAGGGGCAGCCGCAGCGTGCGGAGGTGCTTTGATAAGCAAAATCGCTGACGCTCCTTGGCCAGAGGGTTCCTTCCCAGAGGTATCCGGATTGTGGCAGCGGGAGTGGTTCTACATCATAGCTCCCCGAAGTGCCAAGTGGGTAGCTGCCCCTACCTTTCGCTCGGGCCCCCCACCACAACTGATGTCATGGATCAGCAGGGGGCTGAGCTGGGGTCCAGCCAAGGACGTGCCAATGCTGCAGAGCCGTATCCGACATCTCTTCGAGGGAGATTTCAGTCTGGTTATGGTAATGCAAGTTATGCTGGTTCGTCGAGTCCAAGCTTGCAAACGCCGGCCCCTCCGCATGTGGGAATTCAACCTAGAAGGACCACGTACTATTCAGCATTTCCTCGGCATGACGCACGAGGAGATGTACAAATCGTTCTTGGGACCCCAAATAGAGTGTCCGGACACCACCGAGGACGTGGGCCTGAGCTGCAACTGCCCCGCTGCCCAAGTAAGTAATCCCGTTGCCGAACACACTGTCCTTTTATTTATCATGACATCATTCTGAAGATTCGCTCTTTGACCAGGACTGGATAACAAAGGTGAAGATGATCCGGTGTTCGGCCCCCCTTCCTGAGGGCTTGGACAATCCGGTGTTGGAAAAGATGCTCGAGCTAGCACCTTATCTAGTGCCCTCAAAGGAAGATGAAGGGGGGAATAAAGAGGGAGAAAGCAGGCCTCCTTCGCTATTTATTCCAACCGAGGAAATGAGCGCCTCCGCGAGGGAGGATAACCAAGGGGAAGAATCAGACATTCTCTCTCCCCGGGGAAGGAAGAGGACTACCTTTGAAGATCCGGAAACTAAGGTTTCCAAACGGAGAAAAAATCTCCAGCAGAGGGTCCTGCCTCGGAGGGTATTCTTGCCACACAATGTCCACGCGGGGATCAGCCCTCTGCCAAGCTGTAAGTAATCGAAAAGTACTTAATAATCAAAACATCCTACCATACTTCGAAGACAATAACTGATGCTTATAAATTGTAGTCCGGATCGCAGCCCTTCTCAACAAAGCTCATCTTCGGGGGATCTTCTTCCGGAGATGATGGAGAGCGAAACGCCTCCCACGGACACCCCGGCTCAAGAAGCGGGCGACCTTGAAGTGTCGTCGCGAAGGGTATCTCCTGATCCACTAGGGCCAGAGGGTAGCCCTTTGGCTGCTCGGAGTCCCCAGTATCCGGCTCCTAAGGAGAGCGACAGCAAGGGTCCGTATAGTGTGCGGTCAGACGCGCTGAAGGATCTTCTGGGGCAAGCTGGCGTCTCGGAGGCGCATCGTACGCTAATGGGTACGGTAATTGAAAGGATTTCATCCGCTGAAAGCGGTTTGCATGAAGCTTTTATGAGTCTGCTGAAAGGCTTCGAGGTATGTGAACTAGTGTATGTTTTTAATAGTACCACATACGTTAGGTATGCCCTATGCAGATAGTATCCCATGAGACTCTGGTTGTCGTCGAAAACGGCGGCAAACAGAGGATCATAGTCCTAGGTAACAACCAGACCGCCTTTATGTGCAAGTGGCTGAAGCTCCGGTGGCTAGCCGGACTGATGGGTTTGCTGAGCTAAAGCGGCAACTGGATACGGCAGATGTCGATAGCGTGCTTGTCAACAAGCGGCTTGACAAGGCACAGGGTGAGTGATTTTTCTGGTGGTTGTCACATAATAAGAGTAGCATGATGCCAGTATCTTTAATGTGTTGTGACTGCAGATGGAGCTGCCACCATGGAGACCCTTCGGGTGGATCTTGCCCGGGCCAAGGAGTAAGCAAGGAGGAGCAATGCGGTCGCTTTAAAGGCGGCCGAAGAATTAAGGGCCGAATAGGCCGCGCATTGCAAGAGCAAGGAAAAAATAGCCAAGATGGCTGTAGAGTTAAGAGATGCCGCTGACCGTTACCAGCTTCTTGAAGAAGAGAACCGTGCGAAGGCGACGGACCTGGAGAAGGCCCGGGTGGCTGCCAAGGAAGCCCGCTCCAAAATTAGAGCGACGAAGGAGGAGCTGAACCAAGCTGCAGATATCGTGTCTGGGAAGCCCTTCTTATTGCGGACTAAGTTCGGAGGCTCCTCTGGACCGGCTATGGAGCTCTGCGGATGCCTACATGGATTTGGCTGCAAGTGCTGCTGATGCAGCCGAGTACTTCAAGGATCAGAAAGGTCCCGAAGTGGAAAAGCCATTCTGGTCACAGTTCCATGCTCCAGTCCGTCCGTTGCTGTTAAATGAGCGATTGGCCGAGTGGGCCGAGCTCCATAGGTTGTCCGGACTTGCCATGAGGTCCGTTGTGGGTCACCTGTGGCCGAGAGGGCCAAGGCCGAATAGCTACTTTAGCTTAGTGCAACAATTCCTTGGTGTTGTGCCACGCATCGATGATGTAAAGAGATCGGCGTGCATAGAGGGTGCGCAGATGGCCTTTGCCCGTGTCAAGACATACTGGGCGGAGATGGAGGCCACCACTATTGCGACGCAGGGTTCGGCCGTAGGCCGAGTGGCTGCCGAGCACTACTTTGAAGAAGTTCTTGAAGGCGCTCGTTTGATAGAGGCTCAGTGCTCAAAGAATATTATGTTCAAGTGACATGTATTCCCATTGTATAAACAATGTTTTATTGAATTGTCAAGGCCGTATTTATACTTTTGCCCGAAAGTACTATGGTGCCTCCTGTGCGGCCGTTTATGTATATATGTGTATAACCTGAAAGTTTGTAGTCATCGGCTTCCGCCCCCACGCATATAATGTGGGGGTGTTCGCAAAAGATGCATATCCACAATTGATCCAACGTCTTGGTCTGTTAAGGTGGTGATAGCGTAGTGAACTAGGCAATTGGACTATATTGCTTTAACACTTTCACTTAGCCATAGGAGTTTGACAATGGGGCTACTATGTAGCCCTGGTACCTCTGTGCTCGTCCGAATACGGGGTGTGTACGTACATGATCGGGAAACGGCCCTTCGTTAATGCGGAGGAATCCTGAAGATTCTGATGAGTCATCGAGTGCTTGACCAGTCTCTCGCTATATCATGATAGTCAGTTTTCGGCTTTCTTTACTGAGGTGCTCATCCGGATGAACCAGGGCACAATCACAGTAGTTCTCCCAGTGCTACCTTAGCCAACATAATGGAACGTAAGGTATCAAAACGTGAGAGCCGGGCAAACCCAACATTTGACCAAAGACATGATTCGGAGCTGATGCATATAAGTCCAAACTCGCGACGCCGAACACTCCCTAAGGTGTTCGATCTTTATAACATATATCGGGCTAAACAATGCCCTTAATAAGAAACCCCATGTGTCCAGGTACGTGCAAAATCCTGGCGTGGCCACATGCCAATGACGCCAGCATCCTACTCGGTTGTGTGGAGTATCCGGAGGATGTGAGTGACAAGAGACAGTAAAAAAGGTTTACACAGGGTCTTAATCTAAAAAGAAACCTTTGGGTGGGTCCCTGCTGCATGTCTGCGCCTGTATCTCCGTTGTGCCGTGTCCTGGACGGGTGCGGCATGATTGTCATCTGCAAAAGGAAAGAACTTAGGTGAAAGTTGCCGTGCCAAAAAAAAGAGAAGAGTTGGTTATTATCAATGAACTATCAAAATTTAAGAGAAACCAAGTTGAGCCGGGCTGGCCCTGATTACACGCGGGAAGCCCCTGGTGTCATTTTATGAGGGTTCGAAAACCAATCTCATGTATATATGATGGAACGCCGGATTCATCTTACCGTGTTCGTGGTCTTGACGACCTGCCATTTTTCTGGTTGATGAGGCCATCTTAGTTTGCGGTTGCTAGAGCTGCCGCATCCTCTTCCGTACGTAAAAAACGTTCGGTATTTCCGCTAACTGTGATGATGCCTCGTGGAGCGGGCATCTTGAGCTTGATAAAAGCATAATGCGGTACTGCGTTAAAACGAGCGAAAGCCGCCCTTCCGAGTAGTGCTTGATAATCACTTCGGAATGGAGCGATGTGAAAAGTTAACATTTCGCTTCGGAAGTTATCGGGAGAACCGAATACTACCTCTAGTCGTAGAGAGCCCGTATAGCAGGCCTCTTGGCCTGGTATTACTCCCTTAAGGTAGTATTATTGTGGATTATTTGTGTCGGGTCTATCCCCATTTTGCGGACTGTGTCCTGATATATCATATTTAGGTCACTGCCGCCGTCCATGAGGACCCGTGTGAAATGGTACCCATTCACTATTGGGTCTAGCACCAAGGCCGCCAGTCCTTTGTGCCGGATATTTGTAACGTGATCCCGACGATCAAAAGTGATCGGGCATGCCAACCAGTGGTTGAACCTAGGGGTGACGGGCTCTATGGCGCGTGTGCATCGGAGTGCATGATTGCTTCTCCTCTTTGTCACATGGATTACGTTTACTATTTTAACCTCTGGTGGGAACTTTTTCTGTCCTCGGGCGTTTTGCTGGCGAGGTTCATCCTCGTCTTCGCTTGGTGTCTCTTCCCCTTTGTATTCGGCGTTTAGCTTACCGGCTTGCTTGAAGACCCAACATTCTCTATGGGTATGATTTACAGGTTTGTCTTGGGTGCCGTGAATCTGACAGAGTTTGTCAAGAATTTTGTTCAGGCCAGATTGTCCTTCTCTGCTGCCTTTAAAAGGCTTTTTCTGCATACCTGGTCGGGAGCCCCTGAATCCGGCGTTTACCGCCGTGTTATCTGGGCTACCTTCTTTATTTCGACGCTTGTTTTTGTTGCGTCGTGCTTGGGTCGCTGGTGCTGCTATGGGCCAACCAGCTGTCCTTGCCCGCACAAAAGCGGGTCATGAGGCTTGTTAGGGCTGCCATTGTTCTTGGTTTTTCTTGACCGAGGTGTCTGGCGAGCCATTCGTCTCAGACACTGTGTTTAAAAGCTGTTAAAGCTTCGGCGTCCGGACAGTCGATGATTTGGTTCTTCTTGGTGAGGAACATGTTCCAAAGCTTTCGGACGGACTCTCCGGACTGTTGGATTATATGACTTAAATCGTCTACATCTGGAGGTCGGACATAAGTCCCTTGAAAATTGGCCCGGAAAGCGTCCTCGAGCTCCTCCCAACATCCAATAGAGTTTTTGGGGAGGCTTTTCAGCCAGTGCCTAGCTGGCCCTTTAAGCTTGAGGGACAAGTATTTAATGGCATGGAGATCGTCTCCACGAGCCATATGAATATGGAGGATGAAGTCCTTATCTAGACTCCAGGGTCTGTGGTTCCGTCGTACGCCTCTATGTTCACTGGTTTGAATCCCTCTGGGAATTCGTGATCCAGCACCTCATCAGTGAAACATAAGGGGTGTGCGGCACCCCTGTATTGGGATGCGCCATGGTGTTCGAACGGTTGTAGTATTCAGCGTTGGTTGTGTACCATAGCGTGCTTCCTAGATCCATATATAGATCTGGTCGCGTCGGATTTTTGACGCAAGTTCTCATGTGAATCGTGTGTTGACTTATGCGTGACTTTGTTAGCCGCTCTATCGCGTTCACAGGGTGGTGGATCCTGCTGGTTGGCCGTATCACTTTTCGGCTGTATGGGCTCTAAGGCCTCATCATCGAATTCCGGTAATAGCTTGCGCTTTGGATAGCTATTTTGATGGTAACTTCCACCATACTTCGTTACTTTGTTCCACTTGCTGTTGACGTATCTTGTGCAACCTTGAGCCTTTGTTTCTGTTTCTTTAGGCTCCTCGCTATGGCAATAAGCCTTCTGCGGAGGTTTTCTTGCTCCAAGTGTGTTTCCAGGCAGATGTGTGCATCTTCGTCAGGACTATTTTCTTCCCTAGACGGGGATTGATGAGGCTTATCTTTGGCGTCATCATGTTCGGACGTCGGATCCGTGCTATGTGTGTAGTTTGCATCTTGATCGTGTTCTACCACCAGGGTGGTGCAGTTGTCGTTTCTTCTAGAGTCACGTGCACTATTATTATCGCTGTTTTTGCTATCGCGGGACTTAGAGCGGCCCCGTTGATGTCGAGGCTTGGGTTGCTTCTTGGAGGGGTCATCCTCCATTGTCTCGTCGCCGTTGGGTTCTTTTGGGGTGTCCACCATGTATATATCGTATGATGAGGTGGCGGTCCAATGCCCCGAGGGCGGTGGATCCTGTTCGTCTCCGGCTTCGTCATCCATACCGTCGAAGTCTTCAGAGCCGAAGTCGATCATGTCGGTTAAGTCATCGACAGTGGCTACTATGTGGGTGGTGGGTGGGCAGTGAATTTCTTCGTCGTCCGCATCCCATTCTAGCCGGACATAGTTCGGCCAAGGTTCTCCTGACAGGGAGAGAGACCTTAATGAATAAAGCACATCTCCGAAAGGTGAGTGTTGAAAGATATCCGCGGAGGTGAACTCCATGATCGGCGCCCAGTCGGACTCGACGGGCGCGGATATGAGCGGCTCGGAGTCCGTGGCCGGAGATGAATCCAGTGGTTCGGCAACACGGCTCTCGTAAGGGGTGAAGTCAGTATCCGGCTCTATCGCCACTGAGAGTGCGGCCTCCATGGCGGGGTCCATCCCTCCGCTCTCGGATGGCGCGACTTGCTCTGGATTGATGGATGGAGTAGTTACGGCGCGTCCGACATGGGCCCAAATCCGTCGAAGATCAAGTCTCCGCGGATGTCGGCCGTGTAGTTCAAGTTTCCAAATCTGACCTGATGGCCAGGGGCGTAGCTCTCAATCTGCACCAAATGGCCAAGTGAATAGGCCTGCAGTGCAAAGCCGTCAAATATGAAGATCTGTCCGGGGAGGAAAGCATCACCCTGGACCGCATCGCTAGCGATGATCGAAGGAGCCATCAAGCCTTATGGTGACGACACAGTGGAACTCTCAATGAAAGCACCAGTGTCAGTGTCAAAACCAGCAGATCTCGGGTAGGGGGTCCCGAACTGTGCGTCTAAGGCGGATGGTAACATGAGGCAGGGGACACGATGTTTACCCAGGTTCGGGCCCTCTTGATGGAGGTAAAACCCTACGTCCTGCTTGATTGTTCTTGATGATATGAGTATTACAAGAGTTGATATACCACGAGATCAGAGAGGCTAAACCCTAGAAGCTAGCCTATGGTATGATTGTATGTTGCCCTACGGACCTAAACCCTCCAGTTTATATAGACACCGGAGGGGGCTAGGGTTACACAAGGTCGGTTACAAAGGAGGAGATATACATATCCGTATTGCCTAGCTTGCCTTCCACGCCAAGTAGAGTCCCATCCGGACACGGGACGAAGTCTGCAATCTCGTATCTTCATAGTCCAACAGTCCAGCCAAAGGATATAGTCCGGCTGTCCGGAGACCCCCTAATCCAGGACTCCCTTAATTGGCAAGTTTAATTGTGACATCAATGTCTTCTATCTCAGCAGGTGCAATATCATGCATAATTTCTTTGCATAAGTCATGAGGCATAGCACTAGCACTGGCACCCATATCACATAAGCCATGCTAACAATGATCTCCTATTTTAACAGAAATAATCAACATGGCTACCAAAGATCTAGGTTTATCTTTAGCACAAGGTTTAGCAATTCTAGCAGTCTCATCATGGAAATGAATAACATGCCCATCAATATTATCAGACAAGAGATCTTTAACAATAGCAATATTAGGTTCAACTTTAATTTGCTCAGCAGGTGTATAAGTTCTAATATTGCTTTTACGAACCACAGTTGAAGCTTTAGCATGATCCTTTATCCTAACAGGAAAAGGTGGTTTCTCAACATAAGCAATTGGAATAATAGGATCATTATAAGTGACAGTCTTTTCTTCAACTTTAATAGGTGCAGCTACTTTTACTTCTATGGGAGGATGATATTTAAACCACTTCTCCCTAGGGAGATCAACATGAGTAGCAAAAGATTCACAGAAAGAAGCTACTATCTCAGAGTCAAGTCCATATTTAGTGCTAAATTTACGGAAAACATCGGTATCCATAAAAGATTTAACACAATCAAACTTAGGTGTCATACTTGACTCCTTACCTCCGTCGAGGTCCCAATCTTCAGAGTTGCGTTTAATTCTTTCCAATAAATCCCATTTGAATTCAATAGTCTTCGTCATAAAAGAGCCAACACAAGAAGTATCGAGCATGGTGCGATTGTTATCAGAAAGCTGAGCATATAAATTTTGAATAATCATTTCTCTTGAGAGCTCATGATTGGGGCATGAATATAACATTGATTTAAGCCTCCCCCAAGCTTGAGCGATGCTTTCTACTTCGCGAGGCCAAAAATTATATCTATAATTGCGATCACGATGAACAAGATGCATAGGATAAAACTTCTAATGAAATTCCAATTTCCATCATTTGTAGTTCCATGACCCCGTATCATCACATAGCCTATACCATGTCAATGCATCTTCCTTCAAAGATAAAGGGAAGACCTTCTTCTTAATAACATCTCCGGGTACACCTGCAAGCTTAAATAATCCACAAACTTCATCCACATATATTAGGTGCTCATCAGGATGAATTGTTCCATCTCCTGCAAAAGGATTAGCTAGCAGTTTTTCTATCATACCCGAAGGAATTTCAAAGCAGACATTTTCATTTTCAGTAGCTTCACTAGGTTGAGGAGCAACTCTTTACTCTACTGGTCGGGGTGAAGATACCCCGAACAAGCCCCTCAAAGGATTACTTTCCATCGTAACAAGTGACAGTAAATTTCAGCACACTATATAAATTTTTCCTTACCAAATTCCACCTACCATAGGCGCTTCACTCCCCGACAACGGCGCCAAAAAAGAGTCTTGATGACCCAAACGTATAGGGGATCTATCGTAGTCCTTTCGATAAGTAAGAGTGTCGAACCCAACGAGGAGCAGAAGGAAATGATAAGCGATTTTCAGCAAGGTATTCTCTGCAAGCACTGAAATAATAGGTAACAGATAGTTTTGTGATAGGATAATTTGTAACAAGTAACAAGTAACAAAAGTAAATAAAGTGCAGCAAGGTGGCCCAATCCTTTTTGTAGCAAATGACAAGTCTGGACAAACTCTTATATGATGTAAAGCGCTCCCGAGGACACATGGGAATATCGTCAAGCTAGTTTTCATCACGTTCATATGATTCGCGTTCGGTACTTTGATAATTTGGTATGTGGGTGGACGGGTGCTTGGGTGCTGCCCTTACTTGGACAAGCATCCCACTTATGGTTAACCTCTATTGCAAGTATCCGCAACTACAACAAAAGTATTAAGGTAAACCTAACCATAGCATGAAACATATGGATCCAAATCAGCCCCTTACGAAGCAACGCATAAACTAGGGTTTAAGCTTCTGTCACTCTAGCAACTCATCATCTACTTATTACTTCCCGATGCCTTCCTCTAGTCCCAAATAATGGTGAAGTGTCATGTAGTCGACGTTCACATAACACCACTAGAGGAGAGACAACATACATCTCATCAAAATATCGAACGAATACCAAATTCACATGACTACTAATAGCAAGACTTCTCCCATGTCCTCAGGAACAAACGTAACTACTCACAAAGCATATTCATGTTCATAATTAGAGGGGTATTAATATGCATATAGGATCTGAACATATGATCTTCCACCAAGTAAACCAACTAGCATCAACTACAAGGAGTAATTAACACTACTAGCAACACACAGGTACCAATCCCGGACTTGGAGACAAGAATTGGATACAAGAGATGAACTAGGGTTTTGAGAGGAGATGGTGCTGGTGAAGATGTTGATGGAGATTGCCTTCTCCCGATGAGAGGAGCGTTGGTGATGACGATGGCGATGATTTCCCCCTCCCGGAGGGAAGTTTCCCCGGCAGAACAGCTCCGCCAGAGCCCTAGATTGGTTCCGCCAAGGTTCCGCCTCGTGGCGGCAGAGTCTCGTCCGGAAAGATGGCTTATGATTTTTTCCTCACTGAAAGACTCCATATAGAAAAAGATGGCCATCGGAGGGCCACCAGGGGGCCCACGAGGTAAGGAGCGCGCCCAGGGGGGTAGGGCGCGCCCCCACCCTCGTGGGCAGGGTGTGGCCCCCTGATGAACTTCTTGCGCTCAGTATTTTTTTATATATTCTGAAAACGTCTTCCGTGAAGTTTCAGGACTTTTGGAGCTGTGCAGAATAGGTCTCTAATATTTGCTCCTTTTCCAGCCCAGAATCCCAACTGCCGGTATTCTCCCTCTTTATGTGAACCTTGTAAAATAAGAGAGAATAGGCATAAGTATTGTGACATAATGTGTAATAACAACCCATAATGCAATAAATATCGATATAAAAGCATGATGCAAAATGGACGTATCAGTGATCATCCAATGTGGATGTACTCGGGTATTGATGACAACACTCGGATCCACCCGGAGGAAGTTGACGAGGAGACGGCGGCGCAATGGCTGCAGGGCATTACTGGAAACAAGGACAACCCCAGGGGGTCTAGGAGGATTCCTCCACTCGACAATACCAATGAACCCGACAAGGTCTGACTCTTTTCTTCCGAGTGTCTATTGTTCTGATATGTATTTGTTCTCGAAACTAATTGATATCCACTCGACTTGGTGCCTTGTAGATCTGCACTGAGATGTATTCGACGCCCAACGGAGAGCAGGAGCGGGAGGGAGAGGCGAGCGGGGTGATAGTGGTGACTGGCATTTTGACGGAGGTGAAGACGAGGAGAGTGAAGACTCGAGCATTGGTGAGGAGGTCGACTCTCCACCTCGCATGGAAAGACGTTCCAAGCAGAGGCAGGACCCGACAAGTGTTCGTGGCAAAGCAACTCCACCGACCGGACATACCTCAAAGCGCACTCGAACATCTTCTCCTGTGCCGACCGAGAAAGCTCCGAAGGAGCCCAAAGTCGCATCATCAAAGCCCCAGAAGGCCTTGCCCAATATTAAAGTGGCCGTCCCCATCGCTTCTGGGTAATTATTGTGTTCGACCTCTTAGTTTTTGCATAACTCGATCTTCGGTCGACTCACTTTCCTGTTTTGACCGAGTGGATTCTGAAATTTGCAGTGCTGCTACCTTTGGGACTTCTATTTAGCAAGATGACGATGATGAGGAGATGGAAGACGCAGTCACCTCCAACGCGGGTATAACTCTTGTCATTTTGTCTCTACTTTACCAGCCATTTTGATGGTCGACTGAACTCTTGCAATTGATTGCTTTGCAGCTCCTCCCAATGTTATTGATCTTCCATATGACGACGAAGATGTGTGATACGTCTCCATTGTATCTATAATTTTTGATTGTTCCATGCTATTATATTATCAACTTTGGATGTTTTATATGCATTTATATGCTATTTTATATGATTTTTGGGACTAACCTATTAACCCAGAGCCTAGTGCCAGTTTCTGTTTTTTCGTTGTTTTTGAGTATCGCAGAAAAGGAAAACTAAACGGAGTCCAATTGACCTGAACCTTCATGGAACTTATTTTTGGACTAGAAGAAGGCCAAGAAGTAAAAGAATTGGGCCACACGAGTCTCGGGCTGCCCATGAGGGTGGGGGCGCGCCCACCCCCTGGGCGCGCCCCCCTGCCTCGTGGACAGCCCGAAGACCCCCCTGCCTTGTTCCTGACTCCAACACCTCTTATATAACCCAAAACATCCAGAAAGAAACCTAGATCGGGAGTTCCGCCGCCAGAAGCCTCCGCAGCCACCGAAAACCAATCTAGACCCGTTCCGGCAACCTGCCGGAGGGGGGAATCCCTCTCTGGTGGCTATCTTCATCATCCCGGCGCTCTCCATGACGAGGAGGGAGTAGTTCACCCTCGGGGCTGAGGGTATGTACCCGTAGCTATGAGTTTGATCTCTCTCTCTCTCGTGTTCTTGAGTTGGCACGATCTTGATGTATCACCAGCTTTGCTATTATATTTGGATCTTATGATGTTTCTCTCCCTCTACTCTCTTGTGATGAATTGAGTTTTCCCTTTGAAGTTGTCTTATCGGATTGAGTCTTTAAGGATTTGAGAACACTTGATGTATGTCTTGCACGTGCTTATCTGTGGTGACAATGGGATATCATGTGATCCACTTGATGTATGTTTTGGTGATCAACTTGCGAGTTCCGTGACCTCGTGAACTTATGCATAGGGGTTGGCACACGTTTTTGTCTTGACTCTCCGGTAGAAACTTTGGGGCACTCTTTGAAGTTCTTTGTGTTGGTTGAATAGATGAATCTGAGATTGTGTGATGCATATCGTATAATCATACCCACGGATACTTGAGGTGATATTGGAGTATCTAGGTGACATTAGGGTTTTGGTTCATTTGTATCTTAAGGTGTTATTCTAGTACGAACTCTATGATAGATCGATCAGAAAGGATAACTTTGAGGTGGTTTCGTACCCTACCATAATCTCTTCATTTGTTCTCCGCTATTAGTGACTTTGGAGTGACTATTTGTTGCATGTTGAGGGATAGTTATATGATCCAATTATGTCATTATTGTTGAGAGAACTTGCACTGGTGAAAGTATGAACCCTAGGCCTTGTTTCAACACATTGCAATAATGTTTGTGCTCACTTTTATCATTAGTTACCTTGCTGTTTTTATATTTTCAGATTACAAAAACCTTTATCTACCATCCATATTGCACTTGTATCACCATCCCTTCGCCGAACTAGTGCACCTATACAATTTACCATTGTATTGGGTGTGTTGGGGACACAAGAGACTCTTTGTTATTTGGTTGCAGGGTTGCTTGAGAGAGACCATCTTCATCCTACACCTCCCACGGATTGATAAACCTTAGGTCATCCACTTGAGGGAAATTTGCTACTGTCCTACAAACCTCTGCACTTGGAGGCCCAACAACGTCTACAAGAAGAAGGTTGTGTAGTAGACATCAATGTGCCACGGAGACCCATTGGAAGGAGAGGCACGACTTCGAGCAGGAAGGCACCAGCTAGCAAGACGTCCCAGTCGACGCCGGCGACGAAACCAGTGATTTAGCAGTCCGAAGACCTCAACCAGACTTCTGTTACTTTTGTCATTCCAGTGTCAAGTGAACGTCCTTCATCGTCGACTGCTCAAGTCCCTGTTTCGTCTGTACAACACCACACCTTGGATCCTCAAGCTGTCGCGACTGTTCCACCGTCTCCGCTATTCGTCACCCATCATGTTCCGAAGGATCAGGCTGATGTCTACTACACAGCCTTCTTCTTGTAGACGTTGTTGGACCTCTAAGTGCAGAGGTCAGTAGGACAGTAGCAAATTTCCCTCAAGTGGATGACCTAAGGTTTATCAATCCGTAGGAGGCGTAGGATGAAGATGGTCTCTCTCAAGCAACCCTGCAACCAAATAACAAAGAGTCTCTTGTGTCCCCAACACACCCAATAGAATGGTAAATTGTATAGGTGCACTAGTTCGGCGAAGAGATGGTGATACAAGTGGTATATGGATGGTAGATAAAGGTTTTTGTAATCTGAAAATATAAAAACAGCAAGGTAACTAATGATAAAAGTGAGCACAAACGGTATTGCAATGCTAGGAAACAAGGCCTAGGGTTCATACTTTCACTAGTGCAAGTCCTCTCAACAATAATAACATAATTGGATCACATAACTATCCCTCAACATGCAACAAAGAGTCACCCCAAAGTCACTAATAGAGGAGAACAAACCACCTCAAAGTTATTCTTTCCAATCAGTCCGTTGGGCTATTCCTATAAGTGTCACAAACAGCCCTAGAGTTTGTACTAGAATAACACCTTAAGACACAAATCAACCAATACCCTAATGTCACCTAGATACTCCAATGTCACCTCAAGTATCCGTGGGTATGATTATACGATATGCATCACACAATCTCAGATTCATCTATTCAACCAACACAATAGGACCTCAAAGAGTGCCCCAAATTTTCTACCAGAGAGTCAAGACGAAAACGTGTGCCAACACCTAAGCATAGGTTCATGGGCGGAACCCGCAAGTTGATCACCAAAACATACATCAAGTGGATCAATAGAATACCCCATTGTCACCACGGGTATCCCACGCAAGACATACATCAAGTGTTCTCAAATCCTTAAAGACTCAATCCGATAAGATAACTTCAAAGGGAAAACTCAATCCATTACAATAGAGTAGAGGGGGAGAAACATCATAAGATCCAATTATAATAGCAAAGCTCGCGATACATCAAGATCGTATCACCTCAAGAACACGAGAGAGAGAGAAAGAGAGATCAAACACATAGCTACTGGTACATATCCTTAGCCCCAAGGGAGAACTACTCCCTCCTCATCATGGAGAGCACCGGGATGATGAAGATGGCCACCGGAGAGGGGTTCCCCCTCCGGCAGGGTGCCGGAACAGGTCTAGATTGGTTTTCGGTGGCTACGGAGGCTTCTGGCGGCGGAACTCCCGATCTATTCTGTTCCTCGAAGTTTTTAGGGTATATGGGTATATATAGGAGGAAGAAGTACGTCGGTGGATCTCCGGGCTGTCCACGAGGCAGGGGGCGCGCCCAGGGGGTGGGCGTGCCCCCCACCCTCGTGGGCAGCCCAGGACTCTCCTGGTCCATCTCCGATACTCCGTGGGCTTCTTCTGGTCCAAAAATAAGTTTCATGAAGTTTCAGGTCAATTGGACTCTGTTTGGTTTTCCTTTTCTGCGATACTCTAAAACAAGGAAAAAACAGAAACTGGCATTGGGCTCTGGGTTAATAGGTTAGTCCCAAAAATAATATAAAAGTGTATAATAAAGGTCGTAAACATCCAAAACAGATAATATAATAGCATGGAACAATCAAAAATTATAGATACGTTGGAGACGTATCAGCATCCCCAAGCTTAATTCCTGCTCGTCCTCAAGTAGGTAAATGATAAAAACAGAATTTTTGATGTGGAATGCTACCTAACGTATTTCTCTATGTAATTCTTTATTGTGGCAAGAATATTCAGATCCATAAGATTCAAGACAAAAGTTTAATATTGACATAAAAATAATAATACTTCAAGCATACCAACAAAGTAATCATGTCTTCTCAAAATAACATGGCCAAAGAAAGCTATCCCTACAAAATCATATAGTCTGGCTATGCTCCATCTTCACCACACAAAATATTTAAAATCATGCACAACCCCGATGACAAGCCAAGCAATTGTTTCATACTTTTGATGTTCTCAAACTTTTTCAATCTTCACGCAATACATGAGCGTGAGCCATGGACATAGCACTATAGGTGGAATAGAATGGTGGTTGTGGAGAAGACAAAAAGGAGAAGATAGTCTCACATCGACTAGGCGTATCAACGGGCTATGGAGATGCCCATCAATAGATATCAATGTGAGTGAGTAGGGATTGCCATGCAACGGATGCACTAGAGCTATAAATGTATGAAAGCTCAACAAAAGAAACTAAGTGGGTGTGCATCCAACTTGCTTGCTCGCGAAGACCTAGGGCACTTGAGGAGGCCCATTGTTGGAATATACAAGCCAAGTTCTATAATGAAAATTTCCCACTAGTATATGAAAGTGACAAAACAAGAGACTCTCTATCATGAAGATCATGGTGCTACTTTGAAGCACAAGTGTGGAAAAAAGGATAGTAGCATTGTCCCTTTTATTTTTATTTTTTATTTGGCCTTTCCTTTTTTTGGACTTTCTCTTTTTTTGGGGACAATGCTCTATTATTGATGATCATCACACTTCTGTTTATTTACAACTCAATGATTACAACTCGATACTTAGAACAAGATATGACTCTATATGAATGCCTCCGGCGATGTACCGGGATGTGCAATGACTCATGAGTGACATGTATGAAAGAATTTTGAACGGTGTCTTTGCCACAACTAAAATGTCAACTACATGATCATGCAAAGCAATATGACAATGATGGAGCGTGTCATAATAATGGAACGAAGGAAAGTTGCATGGCAATATATCTCGGAATGGCTATGGAAATGCCATAATAGGTAGGTATGGTGGCTGTTTTGAGGAAGGTACATGGTGGGTTTATGATACTGGCGAAAGGTGCACGGTATTAGAGAGGCTAGCAATGGTGGAAGGGTGAGAGTGCGTATAATCCATGGACTCAACATTAGTCATAAAGAACTCACATACTTATTGCAAAAATCTATTAGTTATCGAAACAAAGTACTACGCGCATGCTCCTAGGGGGATAGATTGGTAGGAAAAGACCATCGCTCGTGCCCGACCGCCACTCATAAGGAGGACAATCAATAAATAAATCATGCTCCGACTTCGTCACATAACGGTTCACCATACGTGCATGCTACGAGAATCACAAACTTCAACACAAATATTTATCAAATTCACAAATACTCAACTAGCATGACTCTAATATCACCATCTCCATATCTCAAAACAATTATCAAGTATCAAACTTCTCTTAGTATTCAATGCACTATATATGAAAGTTTTTATTATATCCCTCTTGGATGCCCATCATATTAGGACTAGTTTCGTAACCAAAGCAAACTACCATGCTGTTCTAAAGACTCTCAAAATAATATAAGTGAAGCACGAGAGTTCATCTATTTCTTCAAAATAAAACCACCACCGTGCTCTAAAAAGATATAAGTGAAGCACTAGAGCAAATGACAAACTACCCCGAAAGATATAAGTGAAGATCAATGCGTAGTCGAATAATTATGCAACTTTATGAAGACTCTCTAACATTTAAGAATTTCAGATCTTGGTATTTTATTCAAACATCAAGCAAAAAAAGAAAATAAAATGACGCTCCAAGCAAAACACATATCATGTGGCGAATAAAAATATAGCTCCAAGTGAAGTTACCGATGAACGAAGACGAAAGAGGGGATGCCTTCCGGGGCATCCCCAAGCTTAGGCTTTTGGTTGTCCTTGAATATTACCTTGGGGTGCCTTGGGAATCCCCAAGCTTAGGCTCTTTCGCTCCTTGTTCCATAATCCATCAAATCTTTTTCCCAAAACTTGAAAACTTCAGAACACAAAACTTAAAGTAGAAAATCTCTTGAGCTCCGTTAGCGAAAGAAAACAAAACACCACTTCAAGGTACTGTAATGAACTAATTATTTATTTATATTGGTGTTAAACCTACTTTATTCCAACTTCTCTATGGTTTATAAACTATTTTACAAGCCATAGATTCATAAAAATAAGCAAACAACACACGAAAAACAGAATCTGTCAAAAACAGAACAGTCTGTAGTAATCTGTAGCTAACGCAAGTTCTTGAACCCCAAAAATTCTGAAATAAATTTATGGACGTAAGGAATTTATCTATTAATCATCTGCAAAAAGAATTAACTAAATATAACTCTCTAATTAAAATGGTAGCAATTCTCGTGAGCGCTAAAGTTTCTGTTTTTTACAGTAAGATCAACAAGACTTTCCCCAAGTCTTCCCAACGGTTCTACTTGGCACAAACACTAACTAAAACATAAAAGCTCAATAATAACAGAGGCTAGATGAATTATTTATTAATAAACAGGAGCAAAAAGCAAGGAACAAAAATAAAGTTGGGTTGCCTCCCAACAAGCGCTATCGTTTAACGCCCCTAGCTAGGCACGATGATTTCAATGATGCTCACATAAAGGATAAGAATTGAAACATAAAGAGAGCATCATGAAGAATATGACTAGCACATTTAAGTCTAACCCTCTTCCTATGCATAGGGATTTTGTGAGCAAACAACTTGTGGGAACAAGAATCAACTTGCATAGGAAGGTAAAACAAGCATAACTTCAAAACTTTAAGCACATAGAGAGGAAACTTGATATTATTGCAATTCCTACAAGCATATATTCCTCCCTCATAATAATTTTCAGTAGCATCATGAATGTATTCAACAATATAACCAGCACCTAAAGCATTCTTTTCATGATCTACAAGCATAGAAATTTTATTACTCTCCACACAAGCAAAATTCTTCTCATGAATAATAGTGGGAGCAAACTCAACAAAATAATTATCATGTGAGGCATAATCCAATTGAAAACTAAAATCATGATGACAAGTTTCATGTATATCATTATTCTTTATATCATACAAGTCATCACAATAATCATCATAGATAGCAACTTTGTTCTCATAATCAATTGGAACCTCTTCCGGAATAGTGGATTCATCACAAAATAAAGTCATGACCTCTCCAAATCCACTTTCATCAATATAATCATCATAAATAGGAGGCATGCTTTCATCATAATAAATTTTCTCATCAAAACTTGGGGCACAAAAAATATCATCTTCATCAAACATAGCTTCCCCAAGCTTGTGGCTTTGCATATCATTAGTATCATGGATATTCAAGGAATTCATACTAACAACATTGCAATCATGCTCATCATTCAAATATTTAGTGCCAAACATTTTAATGCATTCTTATTCTAACACTTTGGCACAATTTTCCTTTCCATCATACTCATGAAACATATTAAAAAGATGAAGCATATGAGGCAAACTTAATTCCTTTTTTGTAGTTTTCTTTTATAAACTAAACTAGTGCTAAAACAAGCAACAAAAAGATTCGATTGCAAGATCTAAAGATATACCTTCAAACGCTAACCTCCCCGGCAACGGCGCAAGAAAAGAGCTTGATGTCTACTACACAACCTTCTTATTGTAGACGTTGTTGGGCCTCCAAGTGCAGAGGTTTGTAGGACAGTAGCAAATTTCCCTCAAGTGGATGACCTAAGGTTTATCAATCCGTAGGAGGCGTAGGATGAAGATGGTCTCTCTCAAGCAACCCTGCAACCAAATAACAAAGAGTCTCTTGTGTCCCCAACACACCCCATACAATGGTAAAATTGTATAGGTGCACTAGTTCGGCGAGGAGATGGTGATACAAGTGGTATATGGATGGTAGATAAAGGTTTTTGTAACCTGAAAATATAAAAACAGCAAGGTAACTAATGATAAAACTGAGCACAAACGGTATTGCAATGCTAGGAAACAAGGCCTAGGGTTCATACTTTCACTAGTGCATGTCCTCTCAACAATAATAACATAATTGGATCACATAACTATCCCTCAACATGCAACAAAGAGTCACTCCAAAGTCACTAATAGCGGAGAACAAACGAAGAGATTATGGTAGGGTATGAAACCACCTCAAAGTTATTCTTTCCAATCAGTCCGTTGGGCTATTCCTATAAGGGTCACAAACAACCCTAGAGTTCATACTAGAATAACACCTTAAGACACAAATCAACCAACACCCTAATGTCACCTAGATACACCAATGTCACCGCAAGTGTCCGTGGGTATGATTATACGATATGCATCACACAATCTCAGATTCATCTATTCAACCAACACAATAGGACCTCAAAGAGTGCCCCAAAGTTTCTACTGGAGAGTCACGACGAAAATGTGTGCCAACCCCTATGCATAGGTTCATGGGCGGAACCAGCAAGTTGATCACCAAAACGTACATCAAGTGGATCAATAGAATACCCCATTGTCACCACGGGTATCCCACGCAACACATACATCAAGTGTTCTCAAATCCTTAAAGACTCAATCCAATAAGATAACTTCAAAGGGAAAACTCAATCCATTACAAGAGAGTAGAGGGGGCGAAACATCATAAGATTCAATTATAATAGCAAAGCTCGCGATACATCAAGATCGTATCACCTCAAGAACACGAGAGAGAGAGAGAGATCAACCACATAGCTACTGGTACATACCCTCAGCCCCGAGGGATAACTACTCCCTCCTTGTCATGGAGAGCACCGGGATGATGAAGATGGCCACCGGAGAGGGGTTCCGCCCTCTGGCAGGGCGTCGGAACGGGTCTAGATTGGTTTTCGGTGGCTACGGAGGCTTCTGGCGGCGGAACTCCCGATCTATTCTGTTCTTCGAAGTTTTTCGGGTATATGGGTATATATATAGGAGGCAGAAGTACTGCGGTGAATCTCCAGGCTTTCCACGAGGCAGGGGGGCGCGCCCAGGGGGAGTGGGCATGCCCCCCACCCTCGTGGGCAGCCCGGGACTCTCCTGGTCCATCTCCGATACTCCGTGGGCTTCTTCTGGTCCAAAAATAAGTTCCGTGAAGTTTCAGGTCAATTCGACTCCGTTTGATTTTCCTTTTATGCGATACTCTAAAACAAGGAAAAAACAGAAACTGGCACTGGCTCTGGGTTAATAGGTTAGTCCCAAAAATAATATAAAAATGTATAATAAAGCCTGTAAACATCCAAAACAGATAATATAATAGCATGGAACAATCAAAAATTATAGATATGTTGGAGACGTATCACAGGCAAGCGATGCTAAGGAAGCCATACGCCAAGCAGGCCTGATGATGGAGCGGATGAAGACGGTGCATGAGACCAGCCAAGCTACCTATGATGCCAGTGCAGCTCTCCAAGCCAATGTCCAGGTTAGTTGATTTCCGACTGACCTTCCAACTTGATTCTTATTCTGTTAGGATATGCTACCTGAAGACTTTCATTGTGCATCATTTGTCAGTCTGCACTTCGCATCTGTACACCCAGTGGGTGTTTCGATTTATGCTGAGTAGTTTTTCCAATTGAGTCGATTGTATCTTTGGACTAGTGGGGGCACGCAGAGTGCACCCACTCGGTGTAGTCTCCGAGGCCACCTTCGAATGTGTGATTCCGCGGGGGTCTTGATAAAAAATATCTTGTTCTTCAGTTCTTCCACTCGGTCTAGGCGGACCCCGTCGAGTGGAACCTAAACCAATGGGGGCACGCTGAGTGCACCCACTGGGTGTAGTCCCCGAGACTGCGGTCGACTGCGGACAATCGGTTGTGGTCTGAGAATATCCATTTCTTTTCTTCTTCTTTTTTTGACATTCTTCCACTCGATCTGGACGGACCGTGTCGAGTGGAACCTGGACCAGTGGGGGCACGCTAAGTGCACCCACTGGGTGTAGTCCCCGAGACTACTGTTGAATGTTTGATTCTGCAGTAGTCTTAGAATTCTTTTCACTCGGAAGCGAATAATCTTTGATTCTGTCCAGTGATATATATTTTTACTGACTTCAGAAATCTTGTGAGCTCATCTCCCAATTTGCTGAATTCGAGAGGAAGCAGATACAGCTCAATCTTGACTTGGAGTTGGCCAAGCAGAACTTGCCGAAGGCCAAAGACGAAACAGCTGGTATGGAAGGTAAAAACTTGTCGACTGTGGGATTGGGCTGTCTCTCAAGTCATCTCCTCATTCTTCTCTGTGAACCGAGTGATGTATATATATTTTTAGAGAAAATGAGGCAGGCTCTGGCGCAGAAGGACCTTGATCTTGTCGCAGCACAGAAGGAGGCTCAGGAGAAAACAACACTCGCCGATAAGAAGCTGGCTTCAGTCGGGGCACTAGAGGAAGACTACGCCAAGCTGAAGACTACTCTTGCCGAAGCTAATAGAGAAGTGACCCGTCTAAAGAAGGAAAAAGTAGACTTGAACGACCAGATTGAAGACATTTCTTGGAAGAGAAATGACCTAGAGGCTTATCTGGGGGGACTTGCTAAGAAGTTATTCCTTATGCTCGAAGGTACCTTTCCTTGTCCGACTGTTTCGCTATCGTCGATTCACCATAAAGATATTGACTCATTAGTTCTTTGTGGTTGTAGAATTCTGTCAAAACTTTGAGGAAGAAACTGGGCGAATCGAGACAAGCTTGGACCCCATCAATTCCCCTATCAAGGATGAAGCTGCCATGAACGTGATTTGGCTGGAATCCCATCTTGCCAGCGTTACAGATTACCTCACTCGACTGAAGATTGTGGTGTCGCGGATTGACACGACGCTTTGGCCAAAGGAGACGCTCCAAAATGACCTCGTGTCTTTGATGACTCGACTCAATGAGATCTTGGTCGAGTGCAGGAATGGAAGAAATCGTCTGCTCGATGCGGTGCTAACGTAGCTCTGTCTCTTGTTCGCGTCCATTGCAAGGAGGCCAAAGAAGAGAAGTTAGTAGCGATCAAGGTTGCTAACACCAAGAGACTTGACTTCCAGTCTTTAATGGAGACCTTCATTGCTGCTGCTACTCGAATTGCAGATGGAATCGACCTAGATGAGTTCGTCGAGCCTGCCAGTCCTCCTCCTGTGGAGTGAACAAACTTTTTACAATCCGGTTAAATTTGCCTCGGTATGCCGAGTGGTTTTGTAACCATTAAACTCCTTCAGGCTTGCTGCTCGAGTACTTTAATCTGCGGTCTAGAACCTCGTAGGATTTATCTGAACTTTGTTGTTTTTGAATCTCTTGGCTCTGAGTGGAACTTGATTCTTCAGTCTGAATTGTTACTGACTCTGTGATGCAGCTCTATCGAGTGGACCATGGACAAGGGCACCTGATGCCGTCCATGACTTGCACCTCGTCGTCCTTGCGGATCGGGATGGAGCGGACGTTATACTTGTGTCGTAGCTCCGTCGAGTGGGTTGTGGACAAGGGCACTTGGTGCTATGCACGACCTACACCTCATCGTCCTTGCGGATCGTGATGGAGTGGACGTTATACTTGTGTCGCAGCTCCGTCGAGTGGGTCGTGGACAAGGGCACTTGGTGTTGTGTACGACCTGCACCTCATCGTCCTTGCAGATCGTCATGGAGCGGACGTTATACTTGTGTCGCAGCTCCGTCGAGTGGGTCGTGGACAAGGGCACTTGGTGCTGTGCATGACCTGCACCTCGTCGTCCTTGCGGATCAGGATAGTTTTTAACTTAGGCGAGTACGGAATTGCAGCTAAGCCCCCGAGTAGGAGGATTGCTCTCCACCTAGTAGGATTTTTTAAAACTTAGGCGAGTACGGGACTGCAGCTAAGCCCCCGAGCGGGAGGATTGCTCTCCACTCGGTAGGATTTTTTAAACTTAGGCGAGTATGGGACTGCAGCTAAGCCCCTGAGTGGGAGGATTGCTCTCCACTCGGTAGGATTTTTTAAACTTAGGTGAGTATGGAACTGTAGCTAAGCCCCCGAGTGGGAGGATTGCTCTTCACTAGGTAGGATTTTTTTAAACTTAGGCGAGTACGAAACTATAGCTAAGCCCCCGAGTGGGATAATTGCTCTCCACTCGGTAGGATTTTTTAAACTTAGGCGAGTATGGGACTGGTGCTAAGCCCCCGAGTGGGAGGATTGCTCTCCACTCGGTAGGATTTTTTAAACTTAGGCGAGTACGGGACTGCAGCTAAGCCCCCGAGTGGGAGGATTGCTCTCCACTCGGTAGCATTTTTTAAACTTAGGCGAGTATGAGACTGCAGCTAAGCCCCCGAGTGGGAGGATTGCTCTCCACTCGGTAGGATTTTTTCAAACTTAGGCGAATCGGATTCGCAGCTAAGCCCCCGAGTGAGAGGCTTGCTCTTCACTCAGTAGGATTTTGTTTTTGAAACTTAGGCGAATCGGATTCGCGGCCAAGCCACCCACTGGGGGATTTTGAACACGTGTATAAGTAATAACAATCATTTAGGAGACTGTAAAACCATGTCTTTGATAAACAAACTGAAAGGTACTTCTTATTACATCTCAATAGTCTGAACTCTTAAGTATAAAAGTGGCGGAGCGGTTCCGCATTCCAAACACGTGGTTCGTCTTTCTTGTGCTCCACATCGTATAGGTGATATGCTCCATTGTGAAGCACCTTGGTGACGATGAAGGGGCCTTCCCAGATGGGAGCAAGCTTGTGGGTCCGCTGTTGATCCACTCGGAGAACAAGGTCCCCTTCCTGAAATGCTCGACCTCTCACATTTCTAGCATGGAATCGACGAAGGTCTTGCTGATAAATAGTCGACCTGATCAGGGCCATCTCTCTTTCGTCTTCCAGAAGATCAACCGCATCTTGCCGGGCTTGTTCTGCTTCTGCTTTTGAGAAAAGTTCTACTCGTGGAGCATTGTGGAGTAAATCAAATAGCAGCACAGCTTCGGCTCCATAGACCATGAAGAAGGGAGTCCGGCCAGTCGACCGATTTGGCGTTGTTCTCAGGCCCCACAGTACTGATGGTAACTCGTCCACCCAAGCACCTGCTGCGTGTTTGAGGTCACGCATCAACCTGGGTTTCAGACCTTGTAGGATCAAACCGTTTGCCCTTTCTGCTTGTCCATTCGACTGCAGGTGGGCGACTAAAGCGTAGTCAACCCGAGTACCTTGGGAAGCGCAGAAAGCTCTGAACTCATCTGAATCAAAGTTTGAACCATTGTCCGTGATGACGTTGTGCGGGACCCCATATCTGAATGTCAACTCTCTGATGAAGCTAATAGCAGTACTTGAATCGAGGCTTTTGATGGGTTTGGCTTCAATCCACTTAGTGAACTTGTCGACTACAACAAGCAGGTGAGTGAATCCACTCATGCCAGTCCCCAGAGGTCCAACCGTATCCAATCCCCAAACTGCAAAGGGCCAGACGAGTGGAATGGTCTTCAGGGCTGACGCAGGCTTGTGAGACATGTTCGAGTAAAACTGACAACCTTCACACTTGTCGACTATGTCTTTTGCCATTTCATTTGCTCACGACCAATAGAATCCCGCTCGGTATGCTTTGGCCACAATGGTCCGAGAGGACGCATGGTGACCACAGGTCCCCGAATGGATGTCGTTGAGAATCATTCGACGTTTTTCTGGCGTGATGCACCGCTGAGCAACACCAGTCACACTTTCTATGTAAAGTTGTCCACCCATTACCGTGAAGGCTTTAGATCGACGGACAATCTGACGTGCCTCATGTTCATCTTCTGGAAGCTCTTTCCTGAGAATATATTGTTGGAGATATGCCCTAGAGGCAATCATGTATGATGATATTTCCTATGTGAATAAATATAGTCCTTGGACATTATCAATGATGTGTATCAGCAAGTACGTGACTCGTTTGTGGGTGTCGGTGTCAAAACCGACGAATCTCGGATAGGGGGTCCCGAACTGTGCGTCTAAGGCGGATGGTAACAGGAGGCAGGGGACACAATGTTTACCCAGGTTCGGTACCTCTTGATGGAGGTAATACCCTACGTCCTGCTTGATTGTTCTTGATGATATGAGTATTACAAGAGTTGATCTACCACGAGATCAAGGAGGCTAAACCCTAGAAGCTAGCCTATGGTATGATTGTATGTTGTCCTATGGACTAAAACCCCCCGGTTTATATAGACACTGGAGGGGGCTAGGGTTACACAAGGTCGGTTACAAAGGAGGAGATATACATATCCGTATTCCCTAGCTTGCCTTCCACGCCAAGTAGAGTCCCATCCGGACACGGGACGAAGTCTTCAATCTCGTATCTTCATAGTCCAACAGTCCGGCCAAAGGATATAGTCCGGCTGTCCGGAGACCCCCTAATCCAGGACTCCCTCAGTGGGACTATGCACTGTATGATGACTGTCCTAAAAGGTCCCTAGTCGAAAGGGTTGTGTGGACGCGCAACCGACTAGACTAGCATATGACACGGTCGATGTCTTGGTCTCACTAGCCATGGAGCATTGGATGCTAATCGGATAATATGGACTCGGAAGGATCTGGTCGGATTCAACGTAGTCGGATCCGAGTTGAGAGGTCCGAGTCAGACAAACCCAACTATGAGACACAGCGATATGTCATCTGTAAGTCTCTAGTACAACATATGTTCTATGTCCTATGACCTGAGCTGGCGCATGTACTCGGGATGGTGACAGACTTGCTTTGGTCCAACCAAACTCTACTCCGTGACTGGGTAGTTACAAAGGTAGGTTTCGGGCTTGTCCAGACCCATGCTGCGAGACATGGTCGAGCAAGATGGGATTTGCCCCTTCGATCAGGAGATATATATTCTAGGCCCCTCGTGTGATCCGACCAAGATAAGCATGGCCATGCAATTAGGATTATGAGATAATCCGGTTTGTGGTCGACATCACTGGAACGAGAAAGAGGTCGGGCTAGCACAAGGATGACAGACTCGCCTTGAGCCCGACAACATATATCATGTGGCAAAAGGAATGGAAGTATGATGTACAGGTTCACCTAACTAGCTTCATAGTCTGCTTGGTGTTCGGCATGCCTTGCTAGGGGCCGCTACAAACCATGCAGTTCGGAGGTGATCCGAACTGCGACCAAGCCGGCTTGAACCTAAGGGGTCGCGCGCTTAAGGGAAGGAACCTACGAGGTTGAATCCAAGGACACTGGTCGGATGTGATCCGAAATGTATTCGGATTGTGGCCGAGTAGACTTATGGGCTTTAGGGTCCGTGTGAGGCCCAAGTGTTGAGCCCACGACGAACCCCTATATAAAGTGGATGTGCCGCACAGTCAGGCGATTGATTGCTTCGGTGTTGTCACTAGGGTTTGCATGTGTTGCGAATAGACACCTCCACTCGCTGCCGGTTGTGTGATCGAACCTAGCAGTCCGCCGCATGACATTCCTCCTGCATGCGCAGATACCATTAGAGGCGATGCACTTGCACCGCTCCGGCGAACCAGCACGTGGGAACCGATAACCGGTTGTTTGAGGGAGATTGGACAAGGAGGAGACGACCTATGCGGACGCGCTGCCCCAACTCTTCTTCCGCTGCACGGCACTGCGCGTCTAGTGGTAACGAACTGTGATCCATCTCCCGTAGCATGTTCTTGGTTGTTCTGCGCGTAGGAATTTTTAATTTGCAGTTGAGGCACCCTACCGTAGAACCCAACATATATGCGATATGGGGCACTGTCCAATCAGGAATGACGACCAAAACCTCCATGATTAAGTCGACCACGGCTGGGATTTCAACTTCAGTCGGATCAGTAGAACTCTTAGGCTATGGAGGCTCTTCTGTGAAGGGATCCTCTTGAACTGACGGTGTGTGAAGATGTTCCAAGAACACATTGCTGGGAATTGGCTCCCGTTTGCAACCTATCTTTGCCAGGTCATCAGTTGCTTAGTTCTTCAGTCGAGGAATGTGGTGGAGCTCTAGCCCTTCAAACTTCTTTTCTAATTTTCTCACCACATTGCAAATAGCCAGTCATAGCTGGGCTCCTGACGTCCCACTCCTTCATCACTTGATTGACCACCAAATCTGAGTCGCCATAGACCATTAAGCGATGGACGCCGAGTGAAATGGCCATACACAACCCATACAGAAGTGCTTCATACTCAGCTTCATTGTTGGAGGAATCAAAGTGAATCTGGAGAACATAACTAAGCTTGTCACCTCGGGGGGATACCAGTACTACCCTAGCACCAGAACCATTCAGCATCTTGGATCCATCAAAAAACATAGTCCAATGTTCCGAGTGAATCTGAGTCGATTGTTGCTGCTCGACCCACTCGGCGAGGAAGTCTACTATGGCTTGGGACTTGATAGCTTTCTTTGCCTCAAACTTGATATCCAATGGAAGGAGTTCAATCGCCCACTTTGCCACTCGCCCAGTTGCATCTCTATTGTTCAGAATTTCTGACAATGGAGAGTCGCTGATGACTGTAATCGAATGGTCTGAGTACTAATGTGCAACCTTCTTCGTGGTTAAGTAGATTCCATAAACAAGCTTCTGATAATGTGGATATATCTGCTTGGATCGAGTCAAGACTTTAGAAATATAGTACACTGGGCGCTGAACTTTATAGGCTTTACCTTCTTCTTCCCGCTCGACCGTGAGTACTGCACTGACAACTTGTCCAGTGGCTGCAATATAAAGCAGTAAAGGCTCTTTGCTGATTGGAGCAGTGAGCACCGGCTGGGTGGAAAGCAGGGTTTTGAGCTCTGTAAACGCTGTGTCAGCTTCGCAAGTCCACTCGAACTTATCTGATTTCTTCATCAGTCGGTAAAGAGGCAATGCTTTTCACCGAGACGAGAGGTGAATCGACTCAAAGCGGCCAAGCAACCAGTGAGCTTCTGAACGTCATGCACACGCACGGGGCATTTCATTCGGAGGATGGCGCCAACCTTCTCTGGGTTTACGTTGATCCCTCGTTCGAAAATGAGGAAACCGAGTAACTTTCCACCTGGAACTCCGTATGTGCATTTCAACGGATTAAGCTTGATATCATACCTCCTCAGGTTGGCAAAGGTTTCGGCGAGGTCAGTCAGTAGGTCGGAACCTTTACGTGACTTGACCATGATGTCATTCATATATGCTTCCACATTCCGACTGATTTGAGTGAGCAGGCACTTCTGAATCATCCTCATAAATGTGGCACCAGCGTTCTTGAGACCGAATGGCATGGTAACATAGCAAAAACACCCGAATGGGGTGATAAAAGTTGTTTTATTGCATCGGGTTCATATAGTCGGATCTGATGGTACCCGGAATACGCATCCAAAAAAGACAAATGCTCACACCCCACAGTTGAGTCGACAATCTGGTCGATGCGGGGGAGAGGGGAATGATCTTTTGGGCAGGCCCGATTGATATGCTTGAAATCAATGCACATACGAAGTGAATCGTCCTTCTTAGGGACCATGACAACATTGGCGAGCCACCCGGAGTGGTAAATTTCATGGATGAAGTCAGCTGCCAGAAGCCGAGCCACCTCCTCGCCGATTGATTTTCTCTTCTCCACAGCGGACCAACGAAGATGTTACTTAACGGGTTTTGCTTTTGGATTGACTCGCAAACGGTGCTCAGCCAGTCCCCTGGGTACACCCATCATGCCAGAAGGTTTCCATACAAAGATGTCCCAGTTCTCACAGAGGAACTGGATGAGCGCTTCTTCCTATTGCTGTCGAGTGTTGTTGAGATATGAGTCGGAGCAGCATTGGGATCGGTCGGGTGAGTATGAACCGACTTTGTTTCACCGGACGACTGAAATGCAGAATCTGAGGAAGGCTTCTTGGCTCGTAACAAATCACTTGGATCTGCATTCTTCTGGTATTCCTACATTTCAACTGCTGCCATTTGTTCATCATCAATTTTTGAGCCCTTCTAAAGGCACTCTTCTGCTTTCTGCCGATTACCAGTGACTGTGATCACCCCTCTGGGACCAGGCATCTTCAATTTTAGATACACGTAACATGGTCGAGCCAGGAAACAAGCATATGCAGGCCTTCCCAGAATAGCATGATAAGCACTTTGGAAATCCACCACTTCAAATGTCAACTTTTCCTTATGGTAATTGTTCGAATCACCGAAAAACACGTCAAGAGTGATCTAGCCGAGTGATTCAGCTTTCTTTCCAGGGATAACACGATGGAAACTCATGTTGCTCTCGCTAAGCTTGGACATCGGAATGCCCATCCCCTTCAGGATTTCAGCATAAAGAATATTCAGCCCACCGCCACCATCCATCAACACTTTGGTCAGTCGAGTGCCTCCAACAACTGGGTCGACTATCAATGCTTGCCTCCCTGGAGTGGCAACGTGTGCTGGATGATCGGACTGGTCGAATGTGATTGCAGTTTGTGACCACATCAAATATGTCGTCGTTGCCGGGGCAACCATGTTTACTTCTCTGTTTATGACTTTCAGTCGACTTTTGCTCTCAATGTCAGCAAAAATCACCAAGGTGGAATTGACATTGGGGAAACCATCATCTTATTCTTTGTCCTCATCCTTATCAGACTCCTTCTCTTTCTCATTGGGTTGTTTGTCTCAGAATTGCTGGATAAGGAGTCGACACTATCGAGTGGTATGCTTGGGATAAATCAGATTTCCTTCTTCGTCTTTCTTGGTGTGAATGTGACATGGCAAATCCAACACATCATTCCCTGCCTGATCTTTCACCTTCTTGGGGGTCCAGGGCGCCTTAGGTTTTCCCTTAAATTTTCCATGCATCACAGCTGCAGTTTCACCGGGTCCTGCAGGCTCATCTTTCTGTTTCTACTTCCGATTGGAATTACCTCCTCCGGTGTCTTGACCGACTGGTTTGCTCTTGCCACTACGGAGTCGGTCTTATTCTTCACCATTTGCGTACCGAGTGGCTATTTCCATCATTCGGGTCAGGGTCATGTCTCCTGTCCGACCGAATTTCAGGTTAAGCTCACGATACCGAACACCCTCCTTGAAGGAGCAAACTGCTTGATGCTGAGATACATTCTCCACTGTGTGATGCAAAGTGGTCCACCTCTGGATATAATCTCTAAAAGTTTCATTCGGTTTTTTCACACAATGCTGTAATTCTGCCAACCCTGTAGGTCGTTTGCATGTACCCTCAAACATTCGGACAAACACTCGGGCTAACTCTTCCCAGCTGAATATACTACCTGGAGTCAACTGATTCAACCAAGCTCTAGTTGATCCTTCGAGCATTATGGGGAGGTGCTTCATAGCCACCTCATCATTGCCACCACCAATCTGCACGGCCACTCAGTAATCCTCAAGCCAAGTGTCAGGCTTCGACTCACCGGTGAACTTACTAACTCCAGTAGCCAACCTGAAGTTGGGAGGAATCTCAGCAGCTCTGATGGCTTTGCTGAAACATTCTGGACCGGAAACATGAACTCTGCTACCAGTCGGACGATCTCTGTCAAGTCCTTCTCTGTGCACTCTATTCCTGTCGACCAGACCTTGAATGAGGATCGGCCTCGCGTTAAAACCTGGCTCCCTTGGGTCGACTGGTACCCTTCATTAGCCAATGTGCAGGTGCCTGTCCTTATATTGCCGGGGCACATATGATCCATTCCTCGGAGGAGGTGTAGGCACTCGACGGCGGTCAGCCGAGTCGGTGATCATACTGCTCGTGGTTCCGACCCACGTACTGCTCTTGGCGATGCCCGCCTCCTTCACGCCGTAGGGGTGATCTTGGGCTGTGAGCCGACTGAACTGTGTCAGCCATCACAAATCTACTGTGTATTCTGTTACGCAACTGAGATATTGCCGTGTTCTGCTCTCCTACTGCTCGCAGCAACGCTCTGAGTTGCATCAAACCTCTTCTAGCCTTCGACTGAGACGGCTGAATAGACTCTGCTATACGGGCAGCGGCTGTAAGATTCTGAACCGGAGTGCGGTACACATGTGGTTTAGGCGAGAACAATTGTCGCTGCCGTTGACTGGATTCAGGGATCTGCCACCGAGCGCGCTCGTCGAGTGCATGTTGTAGGTTCTCTAGTCGAGTGCGCTCAGCCAAAGTGGCCAAGCGCGCCGCCTCCAAGGCCTGAGCCTCAGAGGTTTCTCCGATGATGGGCGTGCGGAGCGCCTCCACGTTACGGCGGTGAAGTTCCTCCCTCTGCTGTGAGGTGAGGGCTTTGAGATGATACTCCTCATGAACACGCGATGGATCGTCGCTGCCGTCACCGCCGTTGTCACGATGAAAACCAGGTGGCCTGTGCGGCGTGTTGACCACCAAGACTTCCGCCGCAGGGTCGCTGCTGTCACACTCGGAAAGGGTCTCAACAGAGCCAGTCGAACAGGCCATAGAGAGATTCGCCGGGCTCGATTGCCACAACTTGAGGGGTGGCCGACTGATGTGCCACCGCGTGTTTCACCCACCGCTGAAGCTGCGACTGACCGGATCGCTTGCGCCGGCGAACTACGGGGAGCGAAGACATCACGGGAGCCAACCGATACTGGGTCAACGGCTACCGCAGAAGGATTCCGCGAATGCATGCGCGAAAGTGTGTCGCCCTGCAGACGGGGAGTGTCTCGACGTCGAGGGGGGCCTCCTGGAGCCAGGAGGAGTCATCGGCGACGAAGACGAGCGCGCCGAGTCGGATCTCGCGGCCCTCGGGCAATCCACCGCCGAAAACCATGATGATGGGAATCAGATAAATCGCAACCTCACCGAAAAGTCGCTAAGACACCTGCCCCATGGTGGGTGCCAACTGTCGTGGGAGTAAACCTGACAATAGAATAAGGGGTATGTATGGAGAGGCAAGATCCTAGCTATGGTGAGGTTGTGCATGCAAGATTTACGAGTTCAGGCCCTTCTCGGAAGAAGTAACAACCCTACGTCTCGGTGCCCGGAGTCGGGTCGATTGGATTATGCGTGAAGTTATAGGGGGTGTGAACCCTTGTGCCAGAGGAGGGGGCGGATTATATAGAGTGCCCCAGAACCCCAGCCATCCCCCGTTACATAAGGTTCGATGTACATAAAGAGGTGACATTACTGGTAACGTCAGTATTAAAGTCCTATAAATGATCATTAAGACTACAGAGTTGATACGTCTCCAACGTATCTACTTTTCCAAACACTTTTGCCCTTGTTTTGGACTCTAACTTGCATGATTTGAATGGAACTAACCTGGACTGACGCTGTTTTCAGCAGAATTACCATGGTGTTATTTATGTGCAGGAGCAAACTTTCTCGGATGACCTGAAACTTCACGGAGACACTTTTTAGAAAATAAGAAAAATACCTGCCAAAGATGAAGGCCAGGGGTCCCACCGTCTTGCCACGAGGGTGGGGGGCGCACCCCCTACCTCGTGGGCCCCCCTGTTGCGTCCGACTCCAACTCCACCTCCATATATTGAGTTTTGATGAGAAAAAAATCAAGGAGAAGAAATCATCGCGTTTTACGATACGGAGCCGCCGCCAAGCCCTAAAACCTCTCGGGAGGGCTGATCTGGAGTCCGTTCGGGGCTCCGGAGAGGGGAATCCGCGCCATCGTCATCATCAACCATCCTCCATCACCAATTTCATGATGCTCACCGCCGTGCGTGAGTAATTCCATCGTAGGCTTGCTGGATGGTGATGGTTTGGATGGGATCTATCATGTAATCGAGTTAGTTTTGTTAGGGTTTGATCCCTAGTGTCCACTATGTTCTGAGATTGATGTTGCTATGACTTTGCTATGCTTAATGCTTGTCACCAGGGCCTGAGTGCCATGATTTGAGATCTGAAGCTATTATGTTTTCATCAATATATGAGTGTTCTTGATCCTATCTTGCAAGTCTATAGTCACCTATTATGTGTTATGATCCGTTAACCCCGAAGTGACAATAATCGGGATACTTACCGGTGATGACCGTAGTTTGAGGAGTTCATGTATTCACTATGTGTTAATGCTTTGTTCCGGATCTCTATTAGAAGGAGGCCTTAATGTCCCTTAGTTTCCGTAAGGACCCCGCTGCCACAGGAGGGTAGGAAAAAAGATGTCATGCGAGTTCTTTTCCATAAGCACGTATGACTATGTTCGGAATACATGCCTACATTATATCAATGAACTGGTGCTAGTTCTGTGTCACCCTAGCTTATGACTGTTACATGATGAACCGCATCCGGCATAATTCTCCATCACTGATCCATTGCCTACGAGCTTTCCATATATTGTGCTTCGCTTATTTACTTTTCCATTGGTATTGCTATCATCACTACAAAATACCAAAAACATTACTTTTACTGTTGTTACATTTTGCTACCGTTACCACTACTATCATATTACTTTGCTACTAAACACTTTGCTGCAAGTATTAAGTTTCCAGGTGTGGTTGAATTGACAACTCAGCTGCTAATACTTGAGAATATTCTTTGGCTCCCCTTGTGTCGAATCAATAAATTTGGGTTGAATACTCTGCCCTCGAAAACTGTTGCGATTCCCTATACTTGTGGGTTATCAAGACCTTTTGCTGGCGCCGTTGCCGGGGAGCATAGCTCTATTCTTTGAGTCACTTGGGATATATATCTGCTTATCATTATGAAGAACTTGAGAGATCCAAAAACCAAGATCTATCCCTCAACTACGAGGGGAGGTAAGGAACTGCCATATGGCTCTACACTTGATTCACCTTCTGTTATGAGTAAGTTTGTGACACCTACACCTGCTTCTGCTATTCGTTCTGATATGTCGCATGTTATTGATGATGCCACTTCTGCTATGCATGATACTTATGATGAAACTACCTTTATGCTTGATACTACTATGCCACTTAGTGCTTTTCTTGATGAACAACTTGCTAGGGCTAGAGAAATTGAAAATATTGAATCTGATGATACTGATGAAAGTGATGATGAAGAACCACTTGCTATTCCTAAGGGTTATGTATTTGATCAAGATGCTTCTTTAGCCATTTTAGCTTGCAGAAATAGAACTGAACTTCAAAAATTATTAGCTAAATGGAGTAAGCAATCCCTAAATGATAGAATGAAACCTGACCCTACTTTTGTTACTTCACCTATCTTTGTTACTGATAAGGATTATGAATTCTCTGTTGGTCCTGATATAATTACTTTGGTTGAATCTGATCCTTTTCATGGTTATGAATCTGAAACTGTTGTGGCACATCTTACTAAATTGAATGATATAGCCACCCTATTCACTAAAGATGAGAGAACTCGCTACTTTTATATCCTTGAAATATTTCCGTTCTCATTAAAGGGTGATGCTAAGATATGGTTTAATTCTCTTGATCATGGTTGTGTGTGTAGCCCCCAGGATATGATTTATTACTTCTCTGCTAAATATTTCCCTGCTCATAAGAAACAAGCTGCTTTAAGAGATATATATAATTTTGCGCAAATTGAAGAAGAGAGTCTCCCACAAGATTGGGGGAGGCTTCTCCAATTACTTAATGCTTTGCCTGATCATCCTCTTAAGAAAAATGAAATACTTGATATCTTTTATAGTGGACTAACCGATGCCTCCAAAGATTACATGGATAGTTGTGTTGGTTCTGTTTTCAGGGAAAGAACATCGGATGAAGCTGAAATTCTATTGAATAATATGTTGGCAAATGAAAATAATTGGACACCTCCGGATCCAATTCCCGAGCCTATTCCTAAACCAACTCCGAAGAAGAGGGGTATTCTATTCCTCAGTCTTGAAGATATGCAAGAGGCAAAGAAATCTATGAGGGAAAAAGGTATTAAAGCTGAAGATGTTAAGAATTTACCTCCTATTGAAGAAATACATGGTCTTAATTTACCGCCTGTTGAAGAAACATATAATCTTAATCCTTTACCTATTGAAGAAACTCATGGTCTTGATAACCCGACACAGGTAGTAAAGGTAAATTCTCTCTATAGATATGATAAAGCTGTAATCCCATTTACTAAAATTGCTAGCCCATGCTTAGATGAGTTTGATAGATTTATGGCTAAGCAAGAAGATTTTAATGCTTATTTTGGTAGACAATTAAAATACAACTCAAATATGCTTGGACACTTGGGTGATTATATGGCTAATGTTAAAAGTGAACTTAAACTTATTAGTAAACATGCTTCTATGGTTACCACTCAAGTAGAACAAGTACTTAAAGCTCAAAATGATTTGCTCAATGAATTGAATAGTAAGAATAATGATAATGCTGTTAGAGTGGCTACTAGAACTGGTAGAATGACTCAGGAACCTTTGTATCCTGAAGGCTATCCTAAAAGAGTTGAGCAAGATTCTCAGAGAAATAATATAGATGTACCTAGCTCTTCTAAAAAGAAGAAAAACAAAAATGATAGGACTTTGCATGCTTCTAGTGATCCTATTGTTGAAACACCTGAGAATCCAAATGATATTTCTATTTCTGATGCTGAAACACAACCTGGTAATGAACCTGAAACTAGTGATAATGCTAATAATAATGTTCATAATGATGCTCAACCTAGTAATGATAATGATATAGAAATTGAACCTGCTGTTGATCTTGATAACCCACAATCAAAGAATCAACGTTATGATAAAAAAGACTTTGTTGCTAGGAAACATGGTAGAGAAAGAGAACCATGGGTTCAGAAACCCATGCCTTTTCCTCCCAAACCATCCAAGAAAAAGGATGATGAGGATTTTGAGCGCTTTGCTGAAATGATTAGACCTATCTTTTTGCGTATGCGATTAACTGATATACTCAAAACCAATCCTTATGCTAAGTATATGAAAGATATTATTACAAATAAAAGAAAGATATAGGAAGCTGAAACTTCCACCATGCTTGCTAATTATACTTTTAAGGGTGGAATACTAAAGAAACTTAGAGATCCAGAAGTACCCACTATACCATGCTCCATTAAAAGAAATTATGTTAAAACTGCTTTATGTGATCTTGGAGCCGGTGTTAGTGTTATGCCTCTCTCTTTATATCATAGACTTGATTTGAATAAGTTGACACCTACTGAAATATCTTTGCAAATGGCTGATAAATCAACTGCTATACATGTCGGTATTTGTGAGGATGTGCCTGTTGTAGTTGCAAACGTTACTATTTTAACGGACTTTGTTATTCTTGATATTCCCAAGGACGATAGTATGTCTATTATTCTTGGAAGACCCTTTTTGAATACTGCAGGGGTTGTTATTGATTGCACTAAAGGCAATGTCACTTTTCGTGTTAATGGTAATGAGCATACGGTACACTTTCCGAGGAAACAACCTCAAGTTCATAGTATCAACTCAATTGGAAAAATTCCATCGATTATATTTGGAGGTTTTGAATTTCCTCTTCCTACTGTCAAGAAGAAATATGATATTCTTATTATTGGGGATGTGCATATCCCCGTTGAGGTAACATAGTGTTATTCGAAATTTCTCTGGTTCCATGTTATTCGGAATGAGTTCGTTAACAAGACTTGATCAACCTTGTTAGTGGATTCCTTTTGATGATCATGAGATGGATGAAACTAGAAGGCACAACCTTCTGTACCCCACTTTTACTTTCTGTTATTTATATTAAATAAAATAAAAATAAATATTTTTCTGTCTGTTATCTGATTATCCGTGCAATATAAAAATACCTAGAAAATAAAAGTTCTCCAAATGCCCTGAAAATTAAATATGATTTTTTCTAGAATATTTGAGGATTTATGGAACAAAGAACACACCAGGGGGCCAGCCACCTTGCCACGAGGGTGGAGGGCGCGCCTACCCCTCTAGGGCGCGCCCCCCTGCCTCGTGGGCCCACGGTGGCCCTCCTCCACTAATTCCTGCGCCCACACACTTCATCTTCCTCCCCCAAACACGAAAAACCAGCTCTAATCCGAGTCCAAGCTCGTTTTGCTGCCATTTTCGATCTCCTTGCTCAAAGCACCTCTCACAAAACTGCTTGGGGAGATTGTTCCTTGGTATGTGACTCCTCCATTGGTCCAATTAGTTTTTGTTCTAGTGCTTTATTCATTGCAAATTTGTGTTGTTTAGGTGACCCTGTTCTTAAGCTTGCATGTCAAATTTATATGGTCAAAAGTAGTTTTGATGCATGATATAGGCCCTAGGCACTTCTAGGAGTAGTTGCTATCAATATTACTAAGTTTGGTTTACTTTTATTTTGAAGTTACTAAAAATTCAGAATTTTTCAGAAAATGATGAGGAGACTTTTGAGGGGCTCATCGAGCCAAAGCTCGAAGGAAAAGGCACCGAAGCCTAAGTATAATCTGCCTCGCACCACGGAGGTTCGGGCGTGTGAATGGCCTTCCGAGGATTTCTAAAGAGCAGTCGGGATTTATGAAGATTTTCATGAGTTGGCTCAGACTGCAGGCCTTACCGCTTTCCTCCATGACCAATGCGACCAGTATCTCTTGCTCACAAATACCTTTGTGCAAAACTTTCATTTTCATTCTAGGAGCTCACCACCTATGGTGGAGTTTTATTTATATGATGAGCACAAGGAGATGTCACTTTATGATTTCTGTCGGATTTGTTTAGTCCCTTTTGGGGGCAAGACAGAAGAACCACATCGTGATGATGTTGAGGGATTTATTGACACTATCACTATAGGGGAAACAAGGAAGGTTTTCGATGCACGAATCACTAGCATACATTTTCCTGTTTTACACTACTTTGCATTATTTGCTAGTCGTTGCTTAATTGGTCGCGGAAACTATGGAAACCTGAGTATCCCTGATATTATTATTTTGCACCACGGTTTATACGGTGATAACTCTTTTAGTATGGGCGACATTATTGCCAAACGGTTAAGTCTGAACCGTACCAAGGGCCCCATCTTTGGAGGCATCTATGCTACACGCCTAGCTGCACATTTTAACATACCTATTAGGCATGCTGAGAAGGAAGAAAAAGTGATGCCCCGTGTTTATCTAGATTATAAAAGTATGGTGGCACATGATTTTATTGTTAAGAATAGGGAAGGAGAGCTTAAATATCAATTGTTCTTTAATAAACATCATCCTGAGACTATTACCTTACCTGCTCCTTCTTTGTTTGATCTGACTGTAGGCACGTACCTTGTTCCGTTGACGGCTATCCATGCCAACCGGAACCCTGCACCAGCCGAGGAGCCAGAGCCGGAACCACAATTTGATCCTTCACGGCAGTCTAATTACCAGTGGGATCAGGAGATGATTGTCAGCCAGTGGCAATCTGAGCCTTCTTCTTCCTCATCACAGTACGACCCCAACAACTATTATTATGGATATCCGCCAGCCTAGCCATGGCCACAGACCAACTTAGGCCAAAAGCCTAAGCTTGGGGGAGTACGTATTTCCCACCGACATTACATTTATGTTCACACACTCATTGCTAGATGTCGGTGCTCATACTTTTTCATTGTATCATCCATGCTAGGTTATTTTCCTTTTTATGCTTTCTTCTTGTGTGTTTAATAAACCTTAAGAAAAACAAAAAACAAAAAAAATTGTTGTAGCTTTTAATTAATTTACTTTTCATGCTTGTAGTAGTAATTAAAAAGAAAACCCAAAAAGATTTCCTGTTCTTCTTTTGCTTGTTGGGAGCTTTCCCGTGTAACTAGTTTTATTTATTTTCTTTTCTTTGGGGGTCGATAGGAGAAGACCATAATTAAATTGTTGAAGTGGCTCTTATATGCATTATTGTTGACCTGACAAAAGAGCCCATATTGCCTTGTCTTCTCCTGTTTATTGAATGCCTGCAGATTCCAGCTTAGTCCAATGCACGTGCACTATTATTATTATTCACATCGTTCGGTCGTGCGAGTGAAAGGCAATTATGATGATATATGATGGACTGACTAAGATGAGAAAAGCTGGTATGAACTCGACCTCTTTTGTTTTTGTAAATATTATTAGTTCATCGTTCCTGATTCAGCCTATTATGAATAAACATGTTTGCAATGACAACTAGAGATCATAGTTTCTTGTACCATGCTTGATTAGCTATGAGTTATAATGGTTTACCTTGCGTGCCAACATGCTATTAAAATGGTTATGATGTGGTATGATAGGGTGGTATCCTCCTCTGAATGATTTAAGTGACTTGACTTGGCACATGTTCACGCATGTAGTTGAAACAAAATCAACATAGCCTTCACGATATTTATGTTCATGGTGGATTATATCCTACTCATGCTTGCATTCGGTGTTGATTAATTTTAATGCATGTTCATGACTGTTGTCGCTCTCTAGCTGGTCGCTTCCCAGTCTTTTGCTAGCCTTCACCTGTACTAAGCAGGAATACTGCTTGTGCATCCAAATACCTTAAACCCCAAAGTTATTCCACATGAGTCCACTATACCTACCTATATACGGTATCTACCTGCCGTTCCAAGTAAATTTGTATGTGCCAAACTCTAAACCTTCAAATAAATATCCTGTTTTGTATGCTCGAATAGCTCATGTATCAACTAGGGTTGTCTGTATCTTCCATGTTAGGCGGGTTATTATCACGAGGAGTGGACTCCGCTCCTCACTCACGAGACAAATGGCTGGTCACCGGGATGGCCAGTCCCATGCTTTATGCAAACTAAATCAAAATAATTGCAAACAAAACTCCCCCTGGGACTCTTGTTAGTTGGAGGCACTCGTTGTTTCGAGCAGGCCATGGATTGATGCTTGTGGTGGAAGGGGGAGTATAAACTTTACCATTCTGTTTGGGAACCGCCTATAATGTGTGTAGCATGGAAGATATCGCCATCTCTTGGTTGTTATGTTGACAATGAAAGTATACCGCTCAAAATATTATTCACCTCTATTTCAAAATCGAGCTCTGGCACCTCTACAAATCCCTGCTTCCCTCTGCGAAGGTCCTATCTATTTACTTTTATGCTGAGACATCATCCTCTTATTAAAAAGCACCAGTTGGAGAGCACTGCTGTCATTTGCATTCATTATTGTTAGTTTACATTGAGTATGACTTGACTGGATCTCTTTTACCATGAATTACAATGTCTAGTCAGTCCTTGGTCTTTAAAGGTGCTCTGCATTTATGTTTTGCGGTCTCAGAAAGGGCTAGCGAGATACCATCCTGTTATATCATATTATGATTGTTTTGAGAAAGTGTTGTCATCCGAGTTTTGTTGTTATGGCTCGCTAGTTGATTATGCTATTGATATGAGTAAACTTGAGACTTATGCGTTATTGCAAATGTGGTTAGTTATAATCTTTACTGAAAACTTGAATGCTGGCTTTACATATTTACAACAACAAGAGCAAACAGAGTTTGTAAAAGTTTTTCTTTATCACTTTCAGTTTGTCAACTGAATTGCTTAAGGACAAGCAAAGGTTTAAGCTTGGGGGAGTTGATACGTCTCCAATGTATCTACTTTTCCAAACACTTTTGCCCTTGTTTTGGACTCTAACTTGCATGATTTGAATGGAACTAACCCGGACTGACGTTGTTTTCAGCAGAATTACCATGGTGTTATTTATGTGCAGGAGCAAACATTCTCGGAATGACCTGAAACTTCACGGAGACACTTTTCATAAAATAAGAAAAATACCTGCCAAAGATGAAGGCTAGGGGGGCCACCGTCTTGCCATGAGGGTGGGGGCGCGCCTGCCCCCCTAGGGCGCGCCCCCTACCTCGTGGGCCCCCTGTTGCGTCTCCGACTCCAACTCCAC
The DNA here is from genome assembly GCF_056163025.1 of Triticum urartu. NCBI lineage: Eukaryota > Viridiplantae > Streptophyta > Magnoliopsida > Poales > Poaceae > Triticum > Triticum urartu. Next base: position 156,180,998 of record NC_141879.1, read on the forward strand.
CTCCATATATTGAGTTTCGATGAGAAAAAAATCAGGGAGAAGAAATCATCGCGTTTTACGATAAGGAGCTGCCGCCAAGCCCTAAAACCTCTCGGGAGGGCTGATCTGGAGTCCGTTCGGGGCTCCAGAGAGGGGAATCCGTCGCCATCTTCATCATCAACCATCCTCCATCACCAATTTCATGATGCTCACTGCCGTGCGTGAGTAATTCCATCGTAGGCTTGCTGGACGGTGATGGGTTGGATGGGATCAATCATGTAATCGAGTTAGTTTTGTTAGGGTTTGATCCCTAGTGTCCACTATGTTCTGAGATTGATGTTTCTATGACTTTGCTATGCTTAATGTTTGTCACTAGGGCCCGAGTGCCATGATTTCAGATCTGAACCTATTATGTTTTCATCAATATATGAGTGTTCTTGATCCTATCTTGCAAGTCTATAGTCACCTATTATGTGTTATGATCCGTTAACCCCGAAGTGACAATAATCGGGATACTTACCGGTGATGACCGTAGTTTGAGGAGTTCATGTATTCACTATGTGTTAATGCTTTGTTCCGGTTCTCTATTAGAAGGAGGCCTTAATATCCCTTAGTTTCCGTAAGGACCCCGCTGCCACGGGAGGGTAGGACAAAAGATGTCATGCAAGTTCTTTTCCATAAGCACATATGACTATGTTCGGAATACATGCCTACATTATATCAATGAACTGGAGCTAGTTCTGTGTCACCCTAGGTTATGAATGTTACATGATGAACCACATCCGGCATAATTCTCCATCACCGATCCATTGCCTGCGAGCTTTCCATATATTGTGCTTCGCTTATTTACTTTTCCATTGCTATTTCTATCATCACTACAAAATACCAAAAACATTACTTTTACTGTTGTTACATTTTTCTACCGTTACCACTACTATCATATTACTTTGCTACTAAACACTTTGCTGCATATATTAAGTTTCCAGGTGTGGTTGAATTGACAACTCAGATGCTGATACGTGAGAATATTCTTTGGCTCCCCTTGTGTCGAATCAATAAATTTGGGTTGAATACTCTACCCTCGAAAACTGTTGTGATTCCCTATACTTGTGGGTTATCAAGAGTGAACCTTTGATCTTCTATACTCTGAGTGGTTTTTGATGTGGTCGAATGATTATATTCTTGGTCGAATAGAATCGAGTTATTCGAGTGGAACCCATGGTCGAGTGAGTTGCATCCTGAGGTGATTTCAGTCGGTCGAATTTTTGGAGTCCTTTGAATGTCTTTGACTGTAGGGCAGTGTCCTTGGGAAGGGTGCTTAGATCAGGTCTGTTTCCCTACCCTAGGTACATGTCATCGTCATGGCCCACAAAGGGGAAGCTCAAGTATTCTTTCGGGCTGCACAATGAAGCCCAAGACTGCCCCGACTCGAGTTTTTCTTCAAGTCCCTCTTAGACGTCTCTCCCACAATCCAAGTTGTTTCTCCTCTCCCATCACATTCCACTCTCCTTATCTCTCTTTATCTGTCACACCAATAGCATGAGTGGTTGAATATTCCATGATATGAAAGTTATGTGCCAAGGCGTCTTTTTTACGTAGGCCTCTGGTTATTAGTCGTGGAAGAGAAGTCAGTCGTTGATCGTTAGAGACTATCCAAACTACCTTTTTGGCACAGCTTCACAATAAGTCCATATGCGTTTGTTCATCCCCACCTATGTGTAAATCCTGCGATTCTCCCCAATTTGTGTCATCCAATCGACCAACTCGACGTTGTCGACCAAGGAGCTCAGTGGAGGTCAGAAACAGGAGCAAAGTTTCATCCGCTCTCAAACTTTTAGCACGATGCACCTCACCTCTCTCTCTCTCTCTCTCCTCTCCTCTCCTCGCCCCCGTTCCTTCATATCTCAGCTCGGCTCAGCGGCGCTACCAGAGCAGGCTCAAAGGCATATATACGAGTGAATCCCTCAAACAATGTTGTTCTCAACTCGAGAGGTGATGAGTGATACTTTTACACTCATTTACCCTTAGTTTAAATCGAGATATTTTATTTAAATAGAGATATTCGCTCTGTATTGCTACTAATGACTAATGAATGCAAAGGATTCCACAAATCCTCTCTTTGATGTGTTCCCATAGAAAATGGGCTAAAAAGGGAGAAATCACGTGAGAACATGGAAAGGAATGGAAATGAAGGAAGAAGCAATCACCTGGAGGCGCGCCAGCGGCCACAGCCCAAAAGATGGTGTTCCGCACCTGTATAAGCATGTGTATCGCATGGATTCTGAGGTAGCTCATCTACCTAAACAACATTTATAATGGGGACCCCATCAAAATGCAGAGGAGCGTTGAACGAAGCCAGACTAGAAACATCATCATCCCCTTTCATCAACCCTAGTCGTCGCCACTTTCATCTCCATGGCCGCCATCATCACCATAGTCCAACACCTTCTGGTTCATACTTGTAATCATCCATCGCACACGGCATCCATTGTAAGACATATTTGCAATTAATGAATCTTCAAGACGTGTTCTCCAATGTTTACTTCTTGTGATCTGATCTCTATGTGTGAGTAGTTCGGTAAGGTATGGGTTGAGGCATAGGCCTTGCAACCCTCTGTATTTGTTGTGGGAATTAATGGAAGAGTTTTGAATTAACATCATGTATGTGTGAAATAAAATAATTCCGTAGATGTCTGTAGATGTCTCTTGTCTTGTCCGCGATCTTCATCCCTGCGGGTACCCAGGATCATGAAGATCAAGCAACGGTGAGGCTAAGTGCAAGGAGAATATGAACTTTTATTCTGACAGTGACAAAAGGGTTTAGTACGGTAACACAGATCCAATCCTTGGGGATTCATGAGGTGTAGTCATTAAATATCCAAAGCTCTTGTCTGATATTTATCATCTTAATTATTGAGGCAACCCCACGCGACGGATAGGGCATGTGGTAGGACAATTGATTCTTGATGCAGGACTCATGCTGGTCAAGATGTTATTTGGACACATCCTCAAGCACATCTCGATGGGTGACTTCTAGCACACAAATTAAGATCATATCTGGTCCCAACAACAAATACATGGTTGTAAGCATTAAGACCTCATACCCATACCTCTTTTTATTAGTGTATGGATCATCGTTTGCTTGATTGATTCGGTGAAAAGGTAGAATTGATCCTTTAACAAAAGCTTGCTAGAGACCATCGCTTTAAGGGAATGTTCCTCTTGTGGGTTTGATAATCCAAGGTCACCTCTGAGGAAATAGGTGCAGGATACCTTTCTATTCCTTTGCCAGATCACTTAAAAAGAAAGTATCAAGCCCTTTTTCTAGCGCCGTTGCCATGAAGGAGATTAGTATGTTTAGAGTTTTTGTTAAAATTGATTTTTAGTTTTTTTTGCTCTAGTTTAAGTTTTATTTTTGCTGCCAGTCTTGTTAGTTGAAAAAAATACAAAAAGATTACCATGGCTCGTAATCTTGGAAGTTTTGCTACTCCCAGCAACTTCATGTGTGAACCAATAGCACAACTTGAGGTTGCAGCCGCTGAGTATGAGATCAAACCGAAATTAGTTTCCATGGTTCAACATGACCAATTTGAAGGCTCTGCTTCTGAAGATGCCGGTATGCACTTGCATAATTTTACTGAATTGCGCAACATGAAACACAATAGAGATTATGACCCTGACGCTTTGAAGTTGCGTCTATTTCATTTTTTAGAGGAAAAGCAAATGGCTTCTAGCTCTACCTAGAGGCAATATAACTTCCTGGGCTGATTGTTGCGACAATTTTTATCTAAGTTATGTCTAGTTGAAGATGTTAAGATGGTGAGAAGCAATGAAGAGAAGACCGAAGAACTAGACACAAGCCATGTGACAGAGTATAATTACACCGTTGTAGCTTTTGTGAAGATGATATCAATGAAGTACCCGATACATGAGATAACTAATAACAAAGCATATAATGTCTTTGTTGAACAAGTTGCAGCCAAGGTACGCGAACTTGATGATGAAAGGAAAAAGCTTTATAGTAAGTTACCAGCTAAGCAAGAAGATGCTTTAGAACCTACTATAGAAATTGAGATTGGATTGAATAAATTCAGTGCTTTATGTGATCTAGGGGCTAGTGTTTCCACTGTCCCTAAGTCTGTTTATGATAGTCTCAATCTAGGTCCTTATGGAACTACCGATATTATATTGAATATGACTAATTCTACTTTTACTCAGGCAGTAGGTGAGGGAGTCTTGGACTAAGGGGTCCTCGGGCGTCCGGCATGTTGGCTATGGGACGGACTGATGGGCTGTGAAGATACGAAGACTGAAGATTGTACCCGTGTCTGGATAGGACTCTCCTTGGCGTGGAAGGCAAGCTTGGCGTCGAATATGTAGATTCCTTTCTTTGTAACCGACCTTATGTAACCCTAGATCCTCCCGGTGTCTATATAAACCGGAGGACTTAGTCCGGATAGAGGAGACTCATCATCATAGCCATACAAGCTAGACCTCTAGGGTTTAGCCATTACGATCTTGAGGTAGATCAACTCTTGTAATACTCGTATTCATCAATATCAATCAAGTAGGACGTAGGGTATTACCTCCATAGAGAGGGCCCGAACCTGGGTAAACATCGTGTTCCTTGTCTCCTGTTACCATCAACCTTAGACGCATAGTTCGGGACCCCCTACCCGAGATCCGCCGGTTTTGACACCGACATTGGTGCTTTCATTGAGAGTTCCACTGTGCTGTCGCTAAAAGGTTTGATGGCCCCTTGAATCGTCCATAATGAAGTTGTCCAAGGAGAAACTTTCCTCCCCGGACAGATCTTCGTGTTCGGCGGCTTCGCACTGCGTGCCAATTCGCTTGGCCATCTAGAGCAGATCGAAAGCTACGCCCCTGGCCATCAGGTCAGATTTGGGAGCTTGAACTACATTGCGGACACCCGAGGAGACTTGATCTTCGCCGGATTCGAGACCGCGGTAGCCGCTCCCGGTCGCCCCGATGATCATGGCCTAAATCTGTCATCAGGCTGCATCCAGGAGATTGCTCCTATAACCGCTCTGGCCCTAGATCCGGAGCAAGCTGCGCCACCCAAGGACGGGAGGATCAACCCCACCTTAGAGGCCACAGATTCCACGGCATTGGAGACGCATATAGACTTAACCTCTCACGACGTCTTTGTCAGCAGAACTCCGGACTCGTCTCCGGCCGTAAGTTCCGAACCACATGAGGCCGCGGATGCCGATCTTGATCGTTTATCGATCTTCGAATTCAACGCTGTAGACATCTTCCAGCACTTGCCTTTGCGCGATGTGCTAAACTCGTTAAAAAACCTATCCTTGACAGAGGACTCACAGCCGAACTATATCCGGCTCAAACTAGGGGCTGACGATGGAGAATTTTGCTTCCCACCCACCACCCACTTCATAGCCATGGTCCAGGATTCGACCGATACACTTGATTATGACTCCGAGAACATTGACGGTATGGACGACGATGCCAAAGACAGCGAAGACCCCATTGATACAGCTAATGACCAAGATGAACGGGAAGATGGACAGGTTAGTCCTGGTAAATAGGCCACATACGAAGATTCAGAGGACGACAATTACCTTCCTCTCTCTGAGGATGAGGTGAGCCTCGGCACCAAGGATTTCATCGTGCCTGAGGAACCTCTTGAGCAGGAGCGCTTCAAGCGCCAACTAATAGCCACTTCAAGGAGCCTGAAAAAGAAGCAGCAGCAACTTCAAGCTGACCAAGATCTGCTCAACGATAAATGGACCGAAGTCCTAGCCGCCGAAGAATACGGCCTTAGTGACCCAGCCAAAAGCTACCCAAAGAGTAGATTGCTACCCCAGGGCGACGACAGGGTGCTCGAGCCCGTACCATTATCGCGCAGAGCGTCAGGTCAGCCACAACCTGGTCCGGGTAAAGCGGCAACTCAAGCCGAACACCAGACCGCCCCATCTCGCCGCAAAGGCAAGAACAAAACAGCTCGGGATTGTGTACACGATCGTTAACAGGACCTGGGTAGTAGAGCAGGACACCCAAAAGCGACCTACGGATCGCAAGGACATACCTCAACACGCGACGACGGACACCTATTCTGACGTGACAAACCTAGCCACGCCCAGGCCGAAAACCGCAAACGGACTCCATCGGAGGTACGTCGCAGTGTGGCCCAACATAGAGGCGCCACACACCCTCTTTGCTTGACAGACGAAGTAATGGAGCATCAATTCCCAGACGGGTTCAAACCTATGAATATTGAATCATATGATGGAACAACAGATCCCACGGTATGGATCGAAGACTTCCTCCTCCATATCCACATGGCCCGTGGGGACGAACTTCATGCCATTAAATACCTACCACTAAAACTCAAAGGACCAGCTCGGTACTGGTTAAACAGTCTGCCAGAAAATTCCATTGGCATCTGGGAAGATTTGGAGGATGCCTTTCGCGACACCTTCCAAGGAACATATGTCCGGCCACCGGACGCTGATGACTTAAGTCATATTGTCCAGTAGCCCGGAGAGTCAGCCAGGCTGCTCTGGACTAGGTTCTAAGTTTAAAAAACCAAATCGTCGACTCTACGGACGTGGAAGCCCTTGTGTCCTTCAAACACAGCGTCCGGGATGAATTGCTTGCACGCCACCTCGGTCAAGAAGGACCTAGATCCATGTCAGCCCTTACCGCTCAAATGACCCTCTTTTGCGTGGGAGAAGACAGCTGGCTCGCTCGTAGAAGCAATAGTACTAGCGACTGGGGCACTTTCGAAATCCGAGACGGTAACGGCAAGCCACGACAAAGAAAACACAACAGTCGCAATAATAATGAAAGATCACGCGACACAGCGGTTAACGCCGGATTCAGCAATCCCAAGCCTGGTCAACATAAAAAGCCATTCAAGGCGAACAGAGATAGACCATCCAACCTAGAAAGGATACTAGACCGACCTTGCCAGATTCACAACCACCCCAATAAACCAGCTAATCATACCAACAGAAACTGTTGGGTCCTCAAGCAGGTCGGCAAGCTCAACGCCGAACACAACGGAAGGGGGCCGCCAGGCAACAGGGACGACGGAGCGGTTCACTAGCCAAATGCCGAGGGCCAGAAGCAATTTCCCGCCGAAGATCGATCAAATCCAAAGCAGAAATAGCAGTTCGGCTTGCGTCGCCCATCTCATATACCTGTTAAAACTATACCGCGCATACATAACTACGCACTGAAGATACCATGGGCATTGGCGGAAGCATAATACGGACAAGTCGGCAAGCACTCCGGTAACATTTTTATTTACTTTCCTTTCTCTTTCTTCATTATCCCTTAAAAACAGGTGGCGCAAAGGAGAAACATCTAAGACCGACTCCATCAGAGTTCGAATCCGTACACTCACCTATGGGGTTATTTCCTTCAAGGATTCCCCTTGCCGAGGACAGGCGGCGCAGACGTGCGATAGGAGGTCCAAAATAACTTTTTGTAGACCGCACTCTCTTTTCGAGCCTATAACATGCCTTTTTCCTCTGCCTTCGACCCAGGGCATATCAGATAGCTGGGGTCATGGCCTTTATATATATCAAGTAATCTTTGGCATATCGCTTAGGTCCCAGTTCACATTACCCGAATCAATCATCCGCGTCTTTCCGCAAATGAACACACCCTTTATGGTACAAATATACCTTGGGCTTAAATCGCCAGGGGCTCGGTACGGGAACAAATGAGTTGCCAACAAAGTCTGAACATCTTTTACAGCGTACTTCGGTGTCGCGAGTTTGGCCTTATATGCATCAGCTCCGAATCATGTCTTGGGTCAATAGTTGGGTTGCTCGGCTCCTGTGCTTGCTATCCTATGTTCCGCTCTATCGGCTAGGGTAGTAAAGGGAGAACCACTGCGATTGTGCTGCCGGTTCACCTGGATCAGCACCTCGGTAGAGAAAGCTGAAAACTGACTGTCATGATGCGGTGAGAGATGGTCAACCACTCGATGACTTATCAGAATCTCTAGCGATTCCCCCGTGTCACACGAAGGACCTCTTTCCGGTCAAATATGTACACGCATCGTATGAATAAGCCGCATACATACCAGGGGCTATGTCGTAGACCCACCATAAAACTCCTATGGCTAAGTGAAAGTGTTAACGCCCTATAGTTTGGTTGCCTGGTTCGCCGCATTGACACCTCCTTCACGGACCAAGACGTTGGGTCAAGAGTGATCAAATGCTTTTCCGAACACCCCCGTACTTCCAATGAGGGGGCTGAAGCCAACGGCTGGAAAACTTTCAGATTATATTAAAACGGCCGCATAGGAGGAACACAAACTTTCAAGCAATATATAAAAACAGATTAACTATAACATTGTCTCGTACAATTCTCATACACCTCACTCGAACATTATGTCTTTCGAGCATTGACCCTCTATCAGGCGGGCGGCCACTAGGACATCTTCACAATAATGCTCCGGTTCGTAGCGGTCCTTGCCCTTGGGTGGATCCTTCACCGCAACATCGATGGCTTTCATCTTCCCCCAGAATGTCTTGACTCGGGCAAAGGCCATCCGTGCACCTTCGATGCACACCGATCGCTTCACAGCGTCGATACATGGCACCGTGTCAACAAGCCGTTGCACCAAGCCGAAGTAGCTATTTGGAACAGGATCAGTTGGCCATAACCGGATTATGACGTTCTTCATGGCAGCGCCGGATATCCTATGAAGCTCGGCCCACTGGGTCTGCTCATTCAGCAAAAGGGGGCGCTTCAACGCGCCGAATTGTGACCAGAAAAGCTTCTCCGTTGCATACCCCTTTCGCACCTGGTAAAACTGCGCTGCATCAGAAGAACTCTTCGGCAGGTCTAAAAACTCATCTGAAGAACTCCACAATTGGTTAAGCTGAGCATAGTTCGGATCGCCGAACTTAGTCTGCAGCAAAAATGGCTCACCAGGCGCAATCTCCCTAGCTTGCCGGATCTCCTCACGGGCGGCTCTGGATTCAGACCGCGCTTCTCTCGTGTCTCATAAGGCCTTGTCAATTTCAGCTGTCTTGGCTTCATTCTCCTTCTCAAGGAGTTCACAGCGGCCAGCAGTATTTTTTAGTTCGAGCGCCATCCTCGATATGTTCTCCTCATCTTGACGCCGAGCAGCTCGTTCAGCTTTTAAATCAGCCGATGCCTTTTCGGCAGCCGCATTACTACACCGAGCCTGCTCCTTGGCCCGGGCCAGCTCCGCCCGAAGAATTTCAACGGCGGCAGCACCATCTGCAGCCATGCATATTACAGTATATAACTTTCAGCATAGTGCTTATATCATAATAATGTATGTGAAGGGACTGCCCCGAATACATACCTTGTGATTCGTCAAGACGCATACTGATTAACACAATATCATCCCCGGCCACATCAAGCTTCCATCGAAGCTCGGCCATATCCGTAGTCTGGGAAGTAGCCAGGGGGAAGCAGCCTGCGTTCAAGTTAATCAGGTTAGTCCTTGAATATCTCTTCTTGATCCTCCATTCGTCTCCCATGGAAAGCCAACCTGAGTCTCAGGGGCTACTACATATACACAGGTGTATTTTGCGAATAAAACACAATTGTACATATTACAGTACAAACCTCGAAGCCTCATCCAATCCGCTCTTCGCGGACAGGACCTTTTCAACCACCGTACCCATCAAGGTACGATGTTCCTCTGAGACGGACGCTTGTCGCAGCATGTTCGTCAAGATATATGGCGCCTCTGGGTCTCCGGAGGCCGCCGTAGGAGTACGGCCACCCTTTGAAGGGCATTCATTCGTATCCGGTTGTATACCAGATTGTTCGGGGCCCTCATTGTTGTTCCCCGGACCCTGGGCCACCGAAGTATCGCCTTCGAGTAGCATCTTCATCATCCCTTGTGCCACTTGTTGGTCGGGAGAGACCCTCCGCGATGACACCTCGAAGTCGTCCGCCCTATTGGACGGAGAGACCGGTTGAGGCGTCTCGCTTTCCATCATCTCTGGGAGTAGGTCCCTCGAGGAAGAGGATTGTTGAGGAAGGGTGCGTGTTGAGCTGCAAAAAATATATATCCCAGACATTATAAGAAAAGAATGGGACATGTTTAAAATAGCCTTGTTCACTTACGATTTGGCCGGAGGCTTGTCCTTGTCATGAGACTGCGCTTCGATGTCCTCCAAGCCCGAGCCACCCACATGAGGCATATTGCCTCGCTTAGGAGCTTGTTTCTCCCAATCTTCGGAGGCGACCCTTTTCCTAGGAGGGAGGGAGACAATGCCCCCCCTTCACTTTTGTCTTCGGATGAGGGGATTTTGATCCCCCGGGGTACAAAGTCCGATGCATCCTCGGAATAGGGGCCATCTTTGGTCCTATCATTCTCTGCCTCGCCCTCCTTCATAGGCATCTGGTATGGTGCCAGAGCCAGCATTCTTGTTTGAACAGGATTCGTTTGGCCCTCGGGCAGATGAGCCGAACACATAATTAGTTCCGCCTTCTTTGTCCAGCCCTGGAAGAATATAGCCTACTCAGTACCATATTACGGTATACATAATTACAAAGTGTTCGGGAGCCAAGTGCTTACTGGGGTATCTGGACGGTTGCAGTTGAGGCCAGCGTCCTCGGTGGTGTCCGGCCAATGTTTTTGCTTCCCAAAAAATAATTTCCACATCCCTTCGCATGTGGTGCCGAAGAAGTGTTGGAGGGTTTGTGGTCCTTCTGGATTAAGATCCCACATGCGGCAAGACCTGCACTGGCATGGCAGGATTCGGCGAACTAACATCACTTGGATCACGCTGACAAGATCGATGTCTCTCTCAAGGAGGGTTCGGATGCGGCTCTGTAAAGTTTGTACTTCATCAACTGATCCCCAATCCATCCCCTTGTTGACCCATGATGCAAGCTGTAACGATGGGCCAGGACGGAATGTGGGTGCAGCTACCCACTTGGTGTTGCGGGGCTCCGTAACGTAAAACCACTCCCGCTGCCAGTGATTGGAAGTTTCGGTAAAAGAACCTTTTGGACAAGGAGTGCTGGTGAGTTGGCTGATCGTAGCACTGCCACACTCCACCTGTTCCCTATCGACTACCTTCGGCTTCACACTGAAGGTCTTGAGCCATAAGCCGAAGTGTGGAGGGATTTGGAGGAAGGCCTCGCATGTAATGATAAACGCCGAGACTTGAAGAATAGAGTCCGGGGCTGGGTCATGAAAATCTAATCCGTAATAAAACTTTAGCCCCCGAACGAAGGGGTGAAGAGCAAACCTTGGCCCCGGAGGAAGTGGGAGATGAATACGACCCTCTCACCGGATTTGGGGGTCGGAATAACCTGTCCTTGAGCAAGAAGCCTGTGGTAGACCTCCGCAGTCAAATATCTAGCTACCCGAAGCTTTGTGATATCCTCCTCTGTAACAGAGGAAGCCGCCCATCAGCCTTTTGAGATGGGTTCGGACAGGGTGGGGAGGCTTGAAACAATGAAATCGAACCTTGGGTGCTAGAGCTCGAGGTTGGGAAGGCTGAGGAGAGCTTTTGCATAGAAGGACGGCCCTTAGTTCCTTTATAAAGGCCACGGGTATTGAACGCCTCCTCCCAAGCCTAAGAACCTGCCTATTCCTAAGGGATCTTTCCCGCAGGACGGTTGGGTTACCCACGCTCGTATTGATGAAAATCCCGTAATAAGGGGACACGATCTCTGCTTCGACAAGACGTGTCAATGAAGATCACGCCCCAAAATGTGGAACGGCGGGACAGGAAACGGTTCGAAATAATGACCGAGAAGCATGAAGTTATGTTACCAAAATTGTCAGCAGATTGGATTCATGGAATACTATACTCTCTACGGTTGTGTGTTACAGGTCCGGACACGATCAATTCGTCCGAAGACTATTTTGGAGTTCGGAAGGAGGAACCCGCCTTGCAATGCCTAAGACAGCACTACGCGCCGGATACCTTGTCATTGAAGCCAGGTTCAGGGGCTACCGAGGGAGTCCTGGACTAAGGGGTCCTCGGGCGTCCGGCCTATTGGCTATGGGCCGGACTGATGGGCTGTGAAGATACAAAGACCGAATACTGTACCCGTGTCCGGATAGGACTCTCCTTGGCGTGGAAGGCAAGCTTGGCGTTGAATATGTAGATTCCTTTCTTTGTAACCGACCTTATGTAACCCTAGATCCTCCCGGTGTCTATATAAACCGGAGGACTTAGTCCGGTTAGAGGAGACTCATCATCATAACCATACAAGCTAGACCTCTAGGGTTTAGCCATTATGATCTCGAGGTAGATCAACTCTTGTAATACTCGTATTCATCAATATCAATCAAGTAGGACGTATAGTATTACCTCCATAGAGAGGGCCCGAACCTGGGTAAACATCATGTTCCTTGTCTCCTGTTACCATCAACCTTAGAGACACAGTTCGGGACCCCCTACCCGAGATCCACCGGTTTTGACACCGACAGTAGGCATTAAGCATGGAGTTATAGTTCAAATAAATGATTGCCCTATCATGATTGATCTGATAATAGTAGATATGCCTGAAGATCATATTGCTCCTATAATTCTTGGTAGAACCTTTTTAAGGACTATCAAAGCTGTGATAATGTGTTTGAGGGAAATGTAAGATTTGACTTACCCGCTAAAGATCCTTTTGTGAGACATTTCCCCAGGAAAAAGAAAATTAAGACACATACAGGAGAAAGCATCATTGTGAATGTCAAAATCCATGGTCTCGATGTGTTTGCGTCACCTTGATCACCACTACGGTCGAGCTAACCGACCGTAAACAAGCGCTTCGTGGGAGGCAACCCACGCGAATAAATTAGACAAGTGAGGTTCTATTTTCGTTTTAATAAAAAGAGTGATTGAAGTTCTAGATAAAGAATTAAGTTTGGAAGAGATGTTCTAATGAAGGCTTTGCTATGTGAAAATTAATTTACATGTTGTATTGACATTTGGATGCCTGGAAATATGTTTATGTATTGTGTTGGAACTAACCTCGCAGAAAAACGAGGAAAAAAAGAAGTCTCAGAAGAGAAGGGTCAAAAGAAGGTCTTTCAAACGACCACAACAGTCGTTTGGATGGTCGCATGACTTCCTAGAGGTTCCAATGCAAAACAACCAGAGGCAACAGGGTGATCGACAGCAGCCCTCTCATGTGCGGACTTTTGATATCTCTGCAGAAACAAGAAAAAAGTCCACATCATTTGCGGCGTTCCATACGGGCGAAGCTGCCCGTTTGAGCGGTTGTATGAGATCCTCAACCGGAAGAAGAAAACAACCAGGGCGTTCGACGACATTCCATATGGGTGTTACTGCCCGTTTCACCGGTCACATGAGGTATGAACAAACGCATGTAAGTTATCAGGGTGAACGACGGTGTTTCATACGAGCGCTTACGCTCATATGGGTGGTCGTATGGATCCCCAGTGGCCACAATAAGCCCGAGGAAGGAGGTAAATCACCCCATCTCTCTTTCTTCTTCTTCTTCTTCTTCTTCCTTCAAACCTCTCCAAACCCTACCAAAACTTTGCCCGATCTTCCTACTCGTTCGATTTCAGTTCAAATCCTTCCGTGAGATCGATCTACGGCATGTTTCTCCTCCGATCCGCAATTTATTTTTCACGAATCCATGTTCTACATGCCTAGCATTACCATGTCTAGGGAATACATATTTTTTTAATCCAAATTTGAGTTTAGCTTGGATTCGTTGATGTTTTTAGAGGAGTATGATGTTGTAACTACCATAGAATCAATATTGTTTAATTGTAGTGGACTGAAAAATTGTTTTGTAGATGTCTACGAGGAGGTCCACTTGCATATACGATGCTTTGAATTCATCCATCCCACAGCCACAACTTTCACTCGAGGGATCGTCTTCGCCGATCGTGAAGCAAGAAATAAATTTCAGAAACTCATTACAAGGAAGATCAAAGCATCCAAGTGGGCTTGCGAGTCAACACTCGCTAAGCTAGGTATTACTAATGATTTCAATTTCTTTGTGATAATGTTGGGTTGCATCATTTTGTTTATCAGGGATGTGAAACATATGAAGATGCTTGAGTTTCTTAGTATTCTCTCGCACAATGTCGGTTTGATGCCAAATGCATATAAGGAGGAGTGGATCACTTTTCGTCTCTTGGACCAAGATTTCAACATCACTTTAGATGAGTGGTGTAATCACTTTGGCTTACCCTACAACTATGATGACATCCGTTATGTTTATGAGTTTACCAACCCGTGATACGTCTCCAACGTATCTATAATTTTTGCTTGTTCCATGCTGCTTATATTATCATTCTTGGATATTTTACAATCATTTTATAGCAACTTTATATCAATTTTTGGGACTAAATTATTGACATAGTGCCCAGTGTCAGTTGTTGTTTTTTGCTTGTTTTTTACTTCGCAGAAAATCAATACCAAATGAAGTCCAAACGCATGAAACTTTTTGGAGAATTTTTCTGGACCAGAAGACACCCGGTGGGCCAAAGAAGTACCAGAGGGGAGCTCCAAGGTGAGCACAACCCACCAGGGTGCGCCTGGGGGGCAGGCGCGCCCAGGTGGGTTGTGCCCACCTCGGTGGCCTCCTGCACTGCCTCTTTGCCCTATAAATTCCCAAATATTCCAAAACCCCCAAAGATAACCCTAGATCGGAAATTCCACCGCCGCAAGCCTCTGTAGCCACGAAAAACCAATCGGGAGCCCGTTCTGGCACCCTGTTGGAGGAGGAACTCATCACCGCTGGCCATCTTCATCATCCCGGCGGCCACCATGATGAGGAGGGAGTAGTCCACCCTCGGGGCTGAGGGTTTATACTAGTAGTTATGTGTTTAATCTCTCTCTTGTGTTCTTGAGATGGCACGATCTTGATGTATCGCGGACTTTGTTAATATAGTTGGATCATATGGTGTTTTCCCCTCTCTATCTTGTTGTGATTAATTGAGTTTTCTCTTTGAGATTTTGTTTTATTGGATTGAATACTTTTATGGATTTGAGAGCACTTGATATATGTCTTGCATATGAATACCCGTGGTGACAATGGGGTATTATATTGATTCACTTGGTATATGTTTTGGCACTCAACTCGTGGATTCCCGAGGTGACATTGAGGCAGTCTATGCATAGGGGTTGATGCACGTTCTCGTCTTTTGTTTCTCCGGTAGAAATCTTGGGGCACTCTTCGAGGTTCTTTGTGTTGGATTGAGTATTATGAATCTGAATTTGCTTCGGTGTTATTTTAGTATGAACTCTTGATGGATCAATCGGAAAGAATAGCTACAAACAATTTCTTCTTATGTTCTCCGCTAGATAAGAACTTTGGAGTGATTCTTCATTGCACTTTGAGGGATGGTTATATGATCCAATTATATTAGCATTATTGAGAGATTGCACTAGCGAAAGTACGGACCCTAGGCCTTGTTTTCAAGCTTTGCAATACTGTTTGTGCTCACTTTTGTTACTTGCTACCTTACTGTTTTTATTGTTACTATTACAAAAACCAATATCTACTATTATTACTACACTTTTATTATCATCTCTTCGCTGAACTAGTGCACCTATACAAATTACCATTGTATTTGGTGTGTTGGGGACACAAGAGACTCTTTGTTATTTGGTTGCAAGGTTGTTTGAGAGAGACTATCTTCATCCTACGCCTCCCACAGATTGATAAACCTTAGGTCATCCACTTGAGGGAAAATTGCTACTATCCTAAAAATCTCTGCGCTTGGAGGCCCAACACGTGTCTACAAGAATAAAGTTGCATAGTAGACATCAACCCGCACCGGAGACAATCCTTCTACCAGATGAGTCACAATGGCTCAAGGCAAATAGCCAATTGCATTGAAAGTCCTGTTGTAAGTTATTTCTATTATGTTATCACTAACTCATTGTAGGCACAAGTTTTCTAAGGTTAATGATGAGAACATGCTAGTTCTCTGGAAAGCAGCAAACCTTGACGTCGATTATTCTCCCAACTTAAGGGCAATACTTTTGCTACACCTCGCGCACCAAGCAAATCATGCAAGGAGATATCGTGTGTGGAGGAGTGATCACCATGTTGGCAAACTCCCTTGGTCTCAACTACAATCACCTTCTCCCCATTGTCGGTAACAACCTTGTTAATATTTGTGTTCTTACTAGCGCTGGAATGGTAGTAGTCATCATTGCATTAAAATCCCTGGAGTGGAATACTTGTTGCCTACTCCTATGCCTAACCGTTTTTCCATATAACATTGGCAATTGCATTATCTTGCACAGGAAGGAGATGCAGCTTTTGACCAAGAAGGCCCAGAACCTGAACAAGTAGATGAGGAAGAACTCGCTACCGACGAAAAAAGGAGAAGTCTCCTTTTGGTTCAATAAACCTTGGTACTTAACTAAGGTAAATACTATGTGGTACTATACTACATCACCTTCCTCTTTGGAGAATCCCAGCACTAGCAGAGGCCCAACAAAATCTACAAGAAGTTGCGTAGTAGACATCACTGATGCACTAGCACAATTGGTGTAAACCGTGATGCAAAGTTTCCCCACACCTAAACTCTCTACTGCAGCAAAACAAAACATTTATTTCCATTTTTTACTTTTTATTTTATTTATTTGTGCTTTTTACTTTCTTTCGTCCGCAACCAATTACAATACCCATATGGTATATTTGTTCTTCTAGAACAATACTAATCCCTGCAGATATTCAAACAACTAATTCACACAAGATCTATGACAACTTTTGTGTGATAGAAACGACAATATTAATACTCTCCTCCACTTCTTGTTGGGAAAGATAACTAATTGGATACTTACGCCAAAGAAACCAAAGCTCTGACGCTCCTCAGACGATGTCCGCTGGCAAGCTTAACTTTCTAGGTAGCAACAAACATCAGCACATAGACACCCGATTTTTACGTGACCCCACCCCCCAACTTGAGGGGAAATACCATGGGCCAAAGCCACCTAAATCCTCTTCCACTTTTATCAAACGTGGGATGCAATGAGTTCGTCTCTAGGTAGCACTAGAGACTCTCATACATCAAGATTTCTGAATCTTGGAACACAAAAAATGGGGGGTGGGCTCAAGAGATAGGGATTGGAACAATCTCACCAAAGATAATGAAACCACGGCTTGAAGGGGACAAGATAGTGGATCTGGGCCATCACAACCTTAGGTAGGAGCTCCCTTTACTTCTTCCCTCAATCTTTCTTTCTTTCCCTTTCTCTCTTGGTTTTTTTCTCTTCTTATTCAATGGAGGCTGATCTGATTTTCGTCACTCTCAGTGGTGGCTGTTGGATGGAGGGTAAGACATCCCCATCCTTGTGTGCAAAGTCCAAAATAGTCTTATGTCATAGCCCTAATAGGTAGTGCATTTTTACACATCTTTGGATTGCCTAAAAGGCTTCAAGTGTTCATCTCCTCACACCTCACATGAGGAGGATATCCCAACAGAAACAATCCTAAAAAACATAAGCCTAGCCCATCTAGAAAAACAAGAATAACCGAAGAAGAATGGAACCAAATTATATCTCATTTAGATGAGTTTTGCACACTTCTTTTTTAAGTTCGATACTTTCTTACACTCTCTGGTCTTTCCTACCACCAACAAGTTGTGGTCCGAGCAAAAATGCATAGCTGGGCCAACAAACTATTCTCTCCGTCTCGAATCAGTTGTCTTAGGGTGTGTTTGGCAGGGTGCGTGGAGAGTGTATGAGAGCAAAAATTCTCAATCCGACCCACTTTTGCTTGTTTGGTAGGGTGTATGGGCTCATCTGGGCTATGTCGCCCATCTGATGCAAAAAGGACCCTGAGCCATGCCCATCTCATGCACCATTGAGAGGGTGCATGGAGGCAGCCATGCTCGCCCTGACCCTCGTCCCCACCCATCAGACCATGTCTAGATATGTTTAAATTTTCAAAAAATGTTCATAATTTCAAATTTACTTAAATTTTCAAACAAATTGAAAAAGTGGAGAATTTGATTTTTTGTTTAAATTTTTAAAAAATGTTCAAACTTTCAAATTTTGTTTAAATTTTCTAAAAAAATAAAATTTGTTAATTTTTTTAAAAAAGTTTAGAATTTCGAAATTTGTTTAAATTTTGAAAAAATGTTCAAAATTTGTTTAAATTTTCTAAAAATGTTTAGAATTTCAAATTTTGTTTAACTTTTCAATAAAAGTTCAGAATTTCAAAATATGTTTACATTTTGTTCATATTTTTTCAGTTTTGTTCACCATTCAAAAAAATATTTGGAATTCAAAATTGTTGAGCATGTCTAAACACATACAGGCTGTCAAACAAAGTCTCAGCTCAGTATGTCTCAGCGTATACACCGCTGCCAAACAACAGCAAATGCATGGACTTAGCATATCTACATTCAACATGTATGAGAGGAGAACAATTAAGCTAGGTCCATACATGCTACCAAACACATCCTAAATTTGTGAAGGATGTATTTAGACTTATTTTTTAAAGTACTAGGCACATTTAATTGTTATATACATCCGTATATATCTGTATTCAAAACAAATAATTTAAAACAGAGATAATAATACTTGGTGCATTCGACTTCTACAGGAACCGTTTCTCTCTGCAAGCATTAGCTTTCTCTTAAAGCATCTACAGCCGCATTAGCTTTCTCTTAGAGCATCTACAGCCGGACTTTGCTAATCTGGCCCCTCAAATGTCCGCGAATGTGATTGGGTATATCCACAGATATTGACCAGTCACGTCTCAAATTAACCACTCTGTATCTGCCTCTCACATATTTCAACCCCTAAATTCATACAAAGCATGTAAAAGAAGTCCTACGTACTACCCTAGCTCTTCTTCATCGTCGGAGATGCCCACGACGACAGTGCCAGGCGCCGGCTGGATGGGCGGGTAGGAGGGCTCTGGCTCATCCTCCTCTTGCTCGACCTCATCCATTTAGGCGAGCATCTCCGCCTCCTCCACAGCCTGCTGCGCCTTTATCTCCTGTCAGCGACGCCATCTGACCTCCACAGGCGACTCAGACTAGAGGGAATCGAGGGTGGCCTGCTGCTCCGCCTGCAAATCCGCGTCGCTAGTGTCCCCCACATCCTCTTCCTTCGGCTCATCCTCATCCTCCTCAACCTCCTCCTCCACCACCACCTCCTCCTCCTCCTCTTCCAACTCCTCCTCCGGATCCACTGCGTCTGGAGGTAACCCTGTGGCGATCTGGGCTTCGCGCCTAGCCCAGATCTGCTCAAGGAGCTCGAGCCGGCGCTCCGGCGTAAGAAATGGCTCGCTCCTCACCCGGCGGCGTGGGGGCATGGCTACTAAGCGGATAGGTGGAGGCAAATGTGAATGGATGGTAGGGTTTCGATGCAACGCTCAACTTAAATAGCCGAGTTAGGCACTACGCGGCCCGCCGGAGCTGCGCCACGCGGCGCCACCGGTCTGGCGGAGGAGACGAGTTTCGGACCGCCGGGTTTCAGGGCGTTTTCGGCTAAGACCCCTTTTGTCAGTCCTACGTGACGGGCGTGTCCGGACGCGCCCGAACGCCTCATATTGGGGCTGGATATAAGGGCTGTTGGTCAGCTCGGACGTTTGAGGCCGGTTTGAGACGTTCATCTGGATCAAAAAATTATGACCGGCTAGTGACCATGCGGCCCGCCCATGCCTTTGAGAAGAACTAAGGCGCCCGACTATAGATGCTTTTAGAAGCATGGAGACTGCTGTGGGCAAATGGAGGAGCTGTCCAGCATGGAACATGGTACATGAGACGATCCAAAGACTACCTTTTTCCGGTGCAGCTTCGCGATAAAAGTCCATATGCTTCTGTTCATCCCCACGTAGGTGTAAATCATGAGATTCTTCCCCAATTTGTGCCATCCAAGCGACCAACTTTGTCGAAAATCAAAAAACTTTGTGGAAAATCCAAGCGACCAACTTGACGCTGCCGGTCTAAGAGGGGTTCTTGGGAGAGGTCGGAAACAGCAGCAAAGTTTCTTGTCCGCTATCTATATTTCAGCACAACCCACCTCTCCCTCTCTCACCCGCACCTCGCCGCCCTTCCTCCGGATCTCGGCTCTGCTCGGCGGCGCCAGCAGAACGGGGTCGGATCGGAGGCATACGAGCGAATCCCCCCGACAACGTAGTTCACAGCTCGAGAGGCCGGCCCAATAGAGCATTGATTCCTCTGTGCTCGCCACGTCATGGCGGCGGCGCTCATGGACGGCGAGCTCGGGAGCCTCCTGAAGGTGACGACGGCGGTTTGGGCGGCCATGTACTACGCCCGCATGTCCGCCGCGGTCATACGCCCTGGCGCGGCTCGCCTCGCCGCGCTCCTGCCCGCCGTCGCGCTCTTCTGCGCGATCCCCTTCGCCTTCTCCACCACCACGTTCCGCGGCAGCTCCGCCTTCTTCCTCAGCTGGCTCGGCACCTTCAAGCTCCTCCTCCTCGCCGCCGGCCGCGGGCCGCTGGACCCGTCCCTCTCCCTGCCCCACTTCGTGTTCTCCGCCTCCCTGCCCGTCAAGTTCCGGCAGCCCGCCTCCGCCTCCGCCAAAGCGAAGGACCAAGATCCCGCTTCGGGCGGCCCGGCCAAGATCCTCGTCTCCGGCGCCGTCATCCCCTTCATCATCTACGCGTACCAGTTCAAGGACGCGATGCGCCGGTGGCAGCTCGTCCTCCTGTACACCGTGCACATCTACTTCTCCCTGGAGCTCCTGCTGGGCTCGGTGCGCGCCGTGATCCACGGCGTGCTGGGCATGGAGATGGAGCCGCAGGTGGACCGGCCGTACCTGGCGTCGTCGCTGCGGGACTTCTGGGGCCGGCGGTGGAACCTCATGGTGCCCGCCATCCTCCGGCCGTCGGTGCACGGCCCCGTGCGCGCGCGCCTCGGCGACGCGGCGGGGGTCATGGCGTCCTTCCTCGTCTCCGGGCTCATGCACGAGGTGATGTTCTACTACATCATGTGGCAGCCGCCCAGCGGCGACGTGACCGCCTTCTTCGTCCTGCACGGGGCGTGCACCGCGGCGGAGGGGTGGTGGGCGCGGCACGCCGGGTGGTGGCGCCCGCCGCGGGCGGCCGCGGTGCCGCTCACGCTGGCGTTCGTGGGCGGGACGGGGTTCTGGCTCTTCTTCCCGGCCATGATCAGGGGCGGGCTGGACGAGCTCGCGCTGCAGGAGTGCCAGGGCTTGGTGGCGGCCATGGAGCAGGCCGGCCGGTGGCTCGCCGGCGGTGGCGGCGGCGGCGCCGGTCCCATTCTTTCCACCCGCTGACCGTGACCAGCAGAAAACATTCGCTGTGACGAGATATCGAGCGTGTGCCGTACGATTAGGATCCAAAGGGTGATAGGAGTATACTGCTTGAGATGTGGACTGGACTGTGGTAGACTTCGGATCTTGGAAGATCGTGATTGAACCCATTCATTGATCAATAATAATTAATTAAATATATTGCTATTCAGATCTTCGCTGGCTGCTACGTAGTGCTATCTCTACAGTCTGGCGATATTCTTTTCTGAATTAAAATTAATGATGGCGACGGAGCTGCTGAACGGCGAGTTGTTTTCCTTCTTCTTCCCCGGCTGACCCGTACCGTACTACTCAGCTGAGATAGAACGGCACTTGATCGTGACCGGTGAAATACGCCTTCTTGCAGCGCCAGAGATTTTCCACGGAGACCGAGGAAGGCATGCGTTCGAGAGTTCCTTTTTCAAAGGACACTAATATCCAGTGCCCGTCGGACACGGAATCTTTCACTGGAACCATGCTTTCTGATCGAACGGATTACTTGTTCCAACCATCCTCGTGTCCGACGGAAAAGAATTATATAAGATCAGGTCTTACGAGTTAGCATGTGAGACCCATCCTAATTGATGAAATGTGGCATTTACAAATGATAAAGCATCGAATCTCTCCTTCCTGATTTGAAGTGGGGCTGGGGTAGATGCTTTGTGATTTGTAAATGTCACGTGTCATCCATCAATGTGGGTCTCACATGCTAACCCGTGAGACATGGTCTCATATAATTCTTTTTCGTCGGACACGAGGATAGTTGGAACAAGCAATTCGTTCGATCAGAAAGCAACGTTCCAGTGAAAGATTCCGTTCACTAGAGGCGTGTTTGGTTGCCCGCATCGAGCCCAACCAGGTCCGCGCGGGAAGGAAAAGGCCTGTTTGGTTGTCTGGTTTCACTGTTAGGCCTGCATCGCACGCTTCTTAAAGCAGCCCAGAGCTTGGCTCGCTGAAAACACTCGGATCGGCAGTTTCTCGCGAGGCAGGATGAGTGCGGCGCGAGGTCGCACGGACGGGTGCGACGCGAGGGCGAGGGGGGAATGGCGGGAGATGGGAAATCTGGCGCGCCGTCCCGGCGCAAAATCTAGCCACATTCCCCTTTCACTCGCTCACCCATAGCCACTACCTCATTTCTTCCCTACTGCCTCACCAGCGGCGGCGGCTGCGATTTCAGATCTGCACTAGAGGCGGCGGCGGCGGAAGAGGCGGCGGCGTTTGCGGCAGATCTGATGCTCCCCCTGCTATTGGCCATCGTCTAGTCGACCTTGTCTGTGCCATGGCTCCCCCTACGTCGGCCTCGTCTCCGATGCTGGTAAGCAGCACCCCCTCTCCCTTTGTTAGGTCGGTGGTTAGGCTGTTGCAAGGTGTAGGATCGATTTCTCACTGAACGAATCGTCGATGTTGACTAGGTTATGGACTCACGGATGAGGCTGATAATTCAGGCAGCAGCACTGATAAGTGTGATTCAGGCATGGGTCATGTTCATGCACCAGAGAGTTGTTCGTCGTGTCGGGAGACCTTTGATCCACTATGGTCCAATGTTTATCCGGGAACAAGAGAGGATCCAAAATCTGAACTACATCTACAACTGCAATGACGCCGAGACTCTGTGGATGCTTCGAATGGAAAGAGCACCATTTGCTAGACTTGTCGAGACCTACAGGAGAAGGGAGCTGCTACAAGATAACATCAACACCAGTGTGGAAGAGCAAGTGACCATGTTCCTCCATGTTGTTGACCATAACCAGAGGTTCAGGGTCATTCACAACATGTTCAGGAGATCAATGGAGACCATCTCTAGGTACTTCAAGCAGGTGCTTTTGCTGTTGGGAGCTTAGAGGAGACATGATCAGGAGACCATCTGGCCAGACTCCACCTAAGATTCGCGGAAGTCCAAAATGGTATCCATACTTCAAGGTGAACATTGACAATATACACTTTTCATGGCTTGATATGCTTGTATTGTTCAAGTTGAGCACTAGCACAGGCTTGTGATGCCATTTTCAGGATTGCATTGGGGCAATAGATGGTACTCATGTCACTGCCAAAGTTTCTAGGTCACAATCTGCAGCGTGCAGGGGGGGAAGCACTACACAAGTCAGAATGTGCTTCCTGCTGTTGACTTTGATCGGAGGGGTCAGCGCATGATGCTAACATTCTCACTGACAGCATGAGTCGACCTGATGGGATCAACATCCCCGACGACAAGTTCTACCTTGGAGATGCTGGCTATGCATGTCGGTCGGGTATTCTTCCACCCTTCAGGAAAATCAGGTACCATCTCAACGAGTTCTCTGGTAGGGACGATACTAGGACTGCACATGAGTTGTTTAATCTTAGACACTACAACCTGAGTAACTGTTGAGAAGGCATTTGGAACTCTGAAGAATAGGTTTAAAATCCTGGATCAGAAGTCATTCCACCCATACTCCACTCAGGGTAAGCTTGTTCTTGCTTGTTGCATTCTGCATAATTGGATCCTCCAGTGAGGCTTTGATGAACACTTGTCTGAGGAGGAAGAGGTTGAGCCTGACGATGTTGTTAGCTCCGGCCATGGTGTGGAGGCATTTAACAATGACGCTTGGAAGAATAAAAGGTTAGAGTGGGCAGAGGCAATATGGCTTAACAGAGGTCAGTGTAGAATTTGAAGAAGAGGAGGAAGCAGCAGCAGCAAAAGAAGAAGAAGAAGAAGAAGAAGAAGAAGAAGAAGAAGAAGAAGAAGATCTGGTAGCAGCAACACCAATGAACTATCCCCTATTTAGTCAATGGCTCTTAATAATTTGAACTGTCATTTGATAGTAGTTAGGATAAACTGTCATTTGTTTAACTAGCTGGCACTACATGTTCAGACTGTGTGTGGTAAGCTCAGCACTAGTTAGAAGTGGTGACAACACCTTATGCAGGTTGTAATCAAACACCATGTCATATGTACGCCTAATACAATATGGGCAACCAAACGTCGGGTCAAAAATGGTTGTCTCATGCAACTAAGGTACATGCAAGCAACCAAACTATGTGCATCTAGGGTCTTTTTGCCTGCATCCTCTCAAACTGACTCACTGGAGCCAGGCTCGATTGGTAATGTAACCAAACACGCCCTAGAACATGGGGTGCTGGTCCTATGGGGACTTAGCACGATAATTTTCCGACTGTGTGCTACAACAAAGTTTGCCCGACTCCGACGATGAAGGGGCGATGACGGCGGCGCAACTTCGGCTCGCTTCGGTGTTTGTAGTCGTCGCTAGGTGGTCTACGGATCTGAATGTAAATTTTATTATTTTTAGTATTTGTTGTACTACTATGATTAAAGATAAATAGGTTGTACGTTTTTCCCGCAAAAAGGAAAAAAACACGCCCTAGACCAAATAGCCCAGCGTGATTTTTTTAGTTTTGGTACGAGAAAACTCAAACCGCGTCACCGCGAGAGCTTTTTTTTTAGGGGTAAACCACACCGCGAGAGCTAAATCTGCTTATATAGCGTCATGGCAGGAGGTACGAGAAAACTCAAACCGTTAGAGCTAAATCTCGCTTATAGCGTGATGGTAGGATCTTTCGCTTGAAGCGTCTGCAGTAACGGGCCGGCTCATTAGCACATACTCCCTCCTTCCCATTATATATATTAGGCGTGTAAGCTTAACTAGAAAATCCCAAAATACAAGTCGTGTTAGCTCTAGCACTCCGGCATTCTCTTTATGGTAATGAATTTGTTGCTGCAGCTAGCAATTAACGGTACACTGTAGCTGTTAGCAGACATTGTTGAGCTTACATCGTCTCGTATGATTGTGTGGCACCGATGATCTACACTATGCATTAATTTCCGTGTAAAAAGCTAAAATGCCTTATATAATGGGAAGGAGGGAGTACTAAAGAAGGAAGCGCGGGGACGAACGCCGGATCTCGTGGTTGAAGATACCGCTGCTAACACCGAGTTACCGTCGGGTTCATGTTAAATTTGTAGGGCATGGCCAAGTTGAAGGAAAAGAGCCAGGTTTTCACTGGTTTTCTGTGGTAATTTTTTTCTTTTTTTTCATCGGTTTTTTTCTTTTCTTTCTAAGTTTTTACTTTTTTTACTTTTTTTCTTTCTTATTCTCCATTGTCTTTTTTTCTTTCATTTTTCTTCGATTTTGTTTGTTTCTTCTCTCATTTTGATCAGTTTTCATTTGTTTTATTTGGGGGTTTTCCTGTTTTCTACTCCCTCCGTCTTATAATGTAAGACGTTTTTTGACACTAAAGTAGTGTTAAGAAACGTCCTATATTATGGGATGGAGGAGTAACATATTTTTTGGTATATATGTAATATATTTTTTAATACAAGTTTAATTATTTTCAAAAACAGGATTAACATTGACTCAATACATGGTCAACATTTTTCAAAACACATCTATCATTTTTTAAATGCCTGACCAAACTTTTAAATACCAGATTAACATTTTTTAATACATGGTCAACATTTTTTATACACTATTAACAATTACTTTAAATACTTAATTAACATTTTTCAAATACAAGTTAAACATTTTTTCAGTATAGGGTCAACATTTTTTCTATACACATTTAATATTTGACAGATGCTTGATTAACCTTTTCGAATACCAAATTGATATTTTTTTATAGATGGTCAACATTTTTCTATACACATTTAACATTTTTGAAATACTTGATTAACATAATTCAAATAGAAATTTCACATTTTTTTAATACATGGACCATATTTTTCTATGCACATTTAACATTTTTAAAATACTTAATTAACATTTTCAAATACTTGTTAACATTTTTAATACATAACCAACCGTTTTTCACATGTATATTGCGCGAACCAATTGCATACAGGGCCTTTTGTTAGCCTCCTGGCTCTATCACAATTCCCTTGTGCAGGAAAAAAAGACACGGTGCATAAATATTACCATCAACAAAAAAGTCAATAATTTGTGATACAGAAAAGGCAATGTAGAAAAAATGCATTTGTCATGGTGTATAATTTTTTTGGGCATGGTACAATACATAAAAAACATACTCCCTCTGTGTCAAAATATCAGACGTTTTTCAACACTATGACTGTGTCAAAAATCTCTTAGAGAGAGCACGTCAGAAAATTGCCATGCTATTGCACGATAAAACATGGTCTATGCTGACATGGCAAAGTTGAACATCAAATTTGTATGTTATTCTCTAGTCCATAAAGTTAGCACTTAAAAAAATCAAGTGTAAGATACCTAACCCTTAAAGAAAAAAGTCCATTTTACTATCCTGAATAAAGTAGGTGGTTTACTTTACCCACTAATCTGTTTTTCGGCTTCTTTTACCCCTCAAACAAACCCAAACCGGACAAAATACCTCCTGACTGGTTTTTCTCCACTTGCTGCTGATGTGGCACTAGTCAACGACGGTTTTGACTTGGGTGGGCCCCCCTTGTCAGGTTTCTCTCTCTCTCTCTCTCTCTCTCTCTCTCTCTCTCTCTCTCTCTTTCTCTCTCCAGGTACACCCGCCGGCGAGCCTCCTCCCCGGCTCCCGCCCCTTCTTCTTTCCCGCATTGCCGCCGCCGCAGTGGGAGCACTTCTCCAGGCTGCAGCAGCCTTCTCCTCGTCCTCCTTCACATCCTCCTTGTCCTCCTCGTCATGCTGCTGCTGCGTACCATGACCACGACGACTCTCTCTCCTTGCTCTAAATGCCATGGCCGGCACTCCGTTCTACAGATCGGCGCTGCTGAGAACCATTGTGGCCACCTGAGACCACCGTCACCGTCGGCCTCCAGCACCCTCGACTTTGATCCCGCCGCCATGCCACAGATCTGCGTCCATCGTCGCCGTTCGTCACCCAGCACCCGTCCCCGTCGGGCGCCGACTTCAGATCCGGCGAGGACCATGCTGTTGGAACCGGTCTTTCAGGTAGCAGTGCATGCACTAACGTGCGTGTTGTTGCTGCGCCAACAGCCCACGATCTGCATGCTAGCTTCTAGGAGTGGTTAGCCTATGCATAGGTGCGTTAGTTAGTCTAGCCGTGTGTGTGTGTGTGTTATCTGTGTATAAGTGTACACCCAGAGGATAATACAATCATGAGTTCTTCCTCACTTTTATTTCCTTCACATGCAGTCGCCGCTGTGCAAGCTCCTCTGCCTCGCCGCCAGGCAGATGCCGACGGTGGCGTCGCTGGACGGCACGGACGTGCTGCAGGAGGCCCGGAGGTGGCCCGCGGCGAGCTCCTTGTCGGAGCAGAAGCGACGAGACGACCGACAACGGAGCAGCGCTAGGAGTGAGAGGTCGTCGGCGTGGAGGGCTTCAGCGGCGGCACAACGGCGCGGTGGTGCTCAGACGCAGCCGTGCATAGAGGAGGTCGGGGGCTCGGGGCTGTTGTAACTTGGAGAGAGAGAGAGAGAGAGAGACCTGACGAGGGGGGCCCACTCCGGATCAAAACCACCGTTGACTAGTGCCACATCAGCAGTGGGTGGAGAAAAACCAGTCAGGGGGTGTTTTGTCCGGTTTGGGTTTGTTTGGGGGGTAAAAAAGTAGAAAAATAGATCAGGGGATAAAGTGAACCACCCACTTTATTCAGGGTAGTAAAATGGACTTTTTCACCCCTAAAAGATGTCATGATTCATCCTTCTATAGAAAGGTAAACTACGACATGACCACAATCACTATATATACCAATAAAAAACAGATATAAGACAATAAAATTTGCCATGATCTAGCTAATAAATTTCCATAATCTAAAGA
Source organism: Triticum urartu (assembly GCF_056163025.1). Lineage (NCBI taxonomy): Eukaryota > Viridiplantae > Streptophyta > Magnoliopsida > Poales > Poaceae > Triticum > Triticum urartu. Next base: position 156,208,917 of record NC_141879.1, read on the forward strand.
ATAAAATTGTCATGCTACCTAAAATGAAACTTTCATAGTCTAATTAATAAAAATGGTCATGATCTGAATAATAAAATTATTGCCATGATATAATTAATAAAAATTGCCATCATCGTCTAAAGAATAAAACTGACATACTACCAACAATAAAACTAACGTAGCCTAATTAATAAAAATGTCCTTCTACCTACAACAAAACTACCATAGTCTAATTTAGGAAAACCTATGGTTGAATGGTTAGGAGGACAGTGTTATCTCCAGCCCACCAGAGTTCAAGTCCTAAACTTGAAACTGGTGCTCACATTTTCCTAGATTAGACTTTCCGGCGATGTTTGTTCAGTTGGAGGAGACGGTCTCGTCGACTATGGGATGCCTGTGGTGACTTCGTCAATCTCAACATTATGCCGGCTCAGTCTCTCGAAGGTGTTCACAGGGGTAGAGTGTGTGTGTGTGCGTGCGTTCATAGGGGTGAGTGTATGCTCGTGGATGTAAACGAATTCGATTGTACTGTGTTCAAAATTTTAGAAATTTGTTCTCTAAAATAACATGGCAACTTTTTTTTGAATTTGTAATGGACACAGGGGAAAAATTAGTCATTGTGTTATTTGAAAAGGATGGCTAATTTGGGATATTGTTCTTTCAAAAGAGGGAAAATTTACGGATTTACCATGAATATATTGAAATTTCCATGTGACAGCTTGGAAATAATAATAGAAATGACATGTAGACATTATGAAAATTTATAAAAATGCCATGTTTGAAAAATGGGAAAATGTTATGAATTTTGCATGTCACAAGTAAAAAATTTACATTTGCTCTTAAATGCAAAAAAAGAAGCAGATTTGCGATAGCACAATATAGGTGTTTTGGAATGTTTGCCATGGTAAGTTCAGAACATCCTATGAAATTAGTTATGACAAATTAGCCATAACAACTATAAGCAATCATTTCTCTTTATAAGAACATCTCATGGCATCGCCAGATTTATGAAAAAGTCTTCTGTTGCCATGACTTAGAGCAAACAGTTCTTAAGTTGCCATGTGTATCAACTGAAAAATGCCATGTTGAGTGCTTAAATTTTGAAATTAAACTAGCTGTAGCTTAGATATAAGCCTGTTGTACTCACATCCACTGAGAATAAAATGGAGCAAAACAAAACTATAATAAAAAGCTTCAGAAAGAGCATACTAAAAAATACTGCAGCGATGATGTCGAGCCCGCTCTTCTCCCTATGCCCATCGTCGAGCCAGACCTGCTCGTGCGCCCTTGTCGAGCCCCACCTTCTCCCGTGCCGTTGCCGAGCCCGGTCTCCTCCCGTGGTGGCCATCCGCATGCTCCTCGGAAGCAGGAGATGGGGCCACCACAGCGGTACCTACGGACATCGACGAAGACGATAACGGGCATCGTCGTGGCCTCCTCGGAGCCGCGTCACGGTGTCCTGGGGATGGCGATGCCCGTGGTGGTAGTGCGCGTGGGGGAATACGCTGAGGAGAGGTCGGTGAGGCCTAGCGGTGGACCACCGCTACTACTTCCCCATTGACCACCACCATGCATCCTTGGCGACCATGAACGCGCAACTCCCGACGACGACAAAATGTGCAGACCCTACCACCACACCACCGCGTCCCTGGCCACCACCACTGCTTTGAGCCCAGCACACCTCCGCCCGTGCCGCACGCCTAGAGAAACTCCAGGACACCGTGACGCTGGGGAATAGCTGTAGGTGAGGCTGGGGAATGAGAGCAGGGGGGGAGGAAGAGTTAGCTGAGGTCGTTCGTTGGATTGGACTCCTGCGCAAAAGAATCCGTGTTGCTCATGTGGCAACAACATTGGGCCAAGATCCGTGATAGACGATCGAACGACATGAAAAGGGTTCGCTTGGAAGGATGAAAATGTGAACGTTGGCCCATTAGTACCCCTGTTGGGGAACGTAGTAATTTTAAAAAAAATTCTACGCACACACATGATCATGGTGATGCATAGCAACGAGAGGGGAGAGTGTGTTCACGTACCCTCGTAGACCGAAAGCGGAAGCGTTAGCACAACGCGGTTGATGTAGTCGTACGTCTTCACGATCCGACTGATCCAAGTACCGAACGCACGACACCTCCGAGTTCAGCACATGTTCAGCTCAATGACGTTCCACGAACTCCGATCCAGCAGAGCTTCACGGGAGAGTTTCGTCAGCTCGACGGCGTGATGACGGTGATGATGATGCTACTGACGCAGGGCTTCGCCTAAGCACTGCTACGATATGATCGAGGTGGATTATGGTGGAGGGGGCACCGCACACGGATGGGAGAGATCAACAGATCAACTTGTGTGTCTAGAGGTGCCCCTGCCCTCGTATATAAAGGAGCAAGGGGGAGGCCGGCCGACCCCTGTAGGCGCGCCAGGAGGAGGAGTCCTCCTCCTAGTAGGAGTAGGACTCCCCTCTTTCCTACTCCTACTAGGAGGGGAAAGGAAGGGGGAGAGGGAGAAGGAAAGGGGGGCACCCCCTCCTAGTCCAATTCAAACCAGAGGGGAAGGGACGCGCGGCCTGCCCTAGGCCAGCCCTCTCTCTCCACTAAGACCCATAAGGCCCACTATTTCTCCCGGGGGGTTCTGCCAACCCTCCGGCACTCCGATTTTCTCCGAAACTATCCGGAACACTTCCGGTGTACGAATATAGTCGTCCAATATATCGATCTTTACGTCTCGGCCATTTCGAGACTCCTCGTCATGTCTGTGATCATATCCGAGACTCCGAACTACCTTCGGTACATCAAAACACAAAAACTCATAATACCAATCGTCACCGAACTTTAAGCGTGCGGACCCTACAGGTTCGAGAACTATGTAGACATGACCGAGACACGTCTCTGGTCAATAACCAATAGTAGAACCTGGATGCTCATATTGGCTCCCACATATTCTACGAAGATCTTTATCGGTCAAACCGCATAACAATATACGCTGTTCCCTTTGTCATCGGTATGTTACTTGTTCGAGATTCGATCGTCGGTATCTCAATACCTAGTTCAATCTCGTTACTGCCAAGTCTCTTTACTCGTTTCGTAATACATCATCCCGCAACTAACTCATTAGTTACAATGCTTGCAAGGCTTATAGTGATGTGCATTACCGAGTGGGCCCAAAGATACATCTCCGACAATCGGAGTGACAAATCCTAATCTTGATTTATGCCGACTCAACAAGTACCATCGGAGACACCTGTAGAGCACCTTTATAATCATCCAGTTACGTTGTGACGTTTGGTAGCACACAAAGTGTTCCTCCGGTAATCGGGAGTTGCATAACCTCATAGTCATAGGAACATGTATAAGTCATGAAGAAAGCAATACCAGTAAACTAAACAATCAAGTGCTAAGCTAACGGAATGGGTCAAGTCAATCACATCATTCTCCTAATGATGTGATCCCGTTGATCAAATGACAACTCATGTCTATGGTTAGGAAACTTAACCATCTTTGATTAGTGAGCTAGTCAAGTAGAGGCATACTAGTGACACTCTGTTTGTCTATGTATTCACACATGTACTAAGTTTCCGGTTAATACCATTCTAGCATGAATAATAAACATTTATCATGATATGAGGAAATAAATAATAACTTTATTATTGCCTCTAGGGCATATTTCCTTCAGTCTCCCACTTACACTAGAGTCAATAATCTAGATTACACAGTAATGATTCTAACACCCATTGAGCCTTGGTGCTGATCATGTTTTTCTCATGAGAGAGGCTTAGTCAACGGGTTTGCAACATTCAGATCCGTATGTATCTTGCAAATCTCTATGTCTCCCACCTGGACTTGACCGCGGATGGAATTGAAGCGTCTCTTGATGTGCTTGGTTCTCTTGTGAAATCTGGATTCCTTTGCCAAGGCAACTGCACCAGTATTGTCACAAAAGATTTTCATTGGACCCGATGCACTAGGTATGACACCTAGATCGGATATGAACTCATTCATCCAGACTCCTTCATTCGCTGCTTCCGAAGCAGCAATGTACTCCGCTTCTCACGTAGATCCTGCCACGACACTTTGTTTAGAACTGCTCTAACTGACAGCTCCACCGTTCAATATAAACATGTATCTGGTTTGCGATTTAGAATAGTCCGGATCAGTGTCAAAGCTTGCATCAACGTAACCATTTACGATGAGCTCTTTGTCACCTCCATAAATGAGAAACATATCCTTAGTCCTTTTCAGGTATTTCAGGATGTTCTTGACCGCTGTGCAGTGATCCACTCCTGGATTACTTTGGTACCTCCCTGCTAAACTAATAGCAAGGCACACATCAGGTCCGGTAGACAGCATTGCATACATGATAGAGCCTATGGCTAAAGCATAGGGACATCTTTCATTTTCTCTCTATCTTCTGCAGTGGTCGGGCATTGAGTCTTACTCAACTTCACACCTTGTAACACAGGCAAGAACCCTTTCCTTGCCTGATCCATTTTGAACTTCAAAACTTTGTCAAGGTATGTGCTTTGTGAAAGTCCAATTAAGCGTATTGATCTATCCCTATAGATCTTGATGCCCAATATGTAGGAAACTTCACCGAGGTCTTTTATTGAAAAACTTTTATTCAAATATCCTTTTATGCTATCCAGAAATTCTATATCATTTCCAATCAACAATATGTCATCCACATATAATATTAGAAATGCTACAGAGCTCCCACTCACTTTCTTGTAAATACAGGCTTCTCCAAAAGTCTGTATAAAACCATATGCTTTGATCACACTATCAAAATGTTTATTCCAACTCCGAGAGGCTTGCACCATTCCATAAATGGATCGCTGGAGCTTGCACACTTTGTTAGCAACATTTGGATCAATAAAACCTTCAGGTTGTATCATATACAACTCTTCTTCCAGAAATCCATTCAGGAATGCAATCTTTACATCCATTTGCCAAATTTCATAATCATAAAATGCGGCAATAGCTGACATGATTCGGACGGACTTAAGCATCGCTACGGGTGAGAAGTTCTCATCGTAGTCAACTCCTTGAACTTGTCAAAATCCTTTCGCAACAAGTCGAGCTTTGTAGACAGTAACATTACCATCAGCGTCTGTCTTCTTCTTGAAGATCCATTTATTCTTGATGGCTTGCCGATCATCAGGCAAGTCAACCAAAGTACACACTTTGTTCTCATACATGGATCCCATCTCGGATTTCATGGCCTCTAGCCATTTTGTGGAATCTGGGCTCATCATCGCTTTCTCATAGTTCGTAGGTTCGTCATGGTCTAGTAACATGACCTCCAGAACAGGATTACCGTACCACTCTGGTGCGGATCTTACTCTAGTTGACCTACGAGGTTCCGTAGTAATTTGATCTGAAGTTTCATGATCATCATCATTAGCTTCCTCACTAATTGGTGTAGGTGTCATAGGAACCGGTTTCTGTGATGAACTACTTTCCAATAAGTGAGCGGGTACAATTACCTCATCAAGTTCTACTTTCCTCCCACTCACTTCTTTCGAGAGAAACTCCTTCTCTAGAAAGGATCCATTCTTAGCAACAAAAGTCTTGCCTTAGGATATGTGATAGAAGGTGTACCCAACTGTTTCTTTTGGGTATCCTATGAAGACACATTTCTCTGATTTGGGTTCGAGCTTATCGGGTTGAAGCTTTTTCACATAAGCGTCGCAGCCCCAAACTTTAAGAAATGGCAACTTTGGCTTCTTGCCAAACCACAGTTCATAAGGAGTCGTCTCAACGGATTTAGATGGTGCCCTATTTAACGTTAATGCAGCCGTCTCTAAAGCATAACCCCAAAATGATAGCGGTAAATCAGTAAGAGACATCATAGATCGCACCATATCTAGTAAAGTACGATTACGACGTTCGGACACACCATTACGCTGTGGTGTTCCGGGTGGCGTGAGTTGCGAAACTATTCTGCATTGTTTCAAATGAAGACTAAACTCGTAAATCAAATATTCTCCTCCACGATCAGATCGTAGAAACTTTATTTTCTTGTTACGATGATTTTCCACTTCACTCTGAAATTCCTTGAACTTTTCAAATGTTTCAGACTTATGTTTCATCAAGTAGATATACCCATATCTGCTCAAATCATCTGTGAAGGTGAGAAAATAACGATATCCGCCACGAGCCTCAACATTCATCGGACCACATACATCAGTATGTATGATTTCCAACAATTATGTTGCTCGCTCCATTCTTCCGAAGAATGGTGTCTTAGTCATCTTGCCCATGAGGCATGGTTCGCAAGTACCAAGTGATTCATAATCAAGTGATTCCAAAAGTCCATCAGAATGGAGTTTCTTCATGCGCTTTACACCAATATGACCCAAACGGCAGTGCCACAAATAAGTTGCACTATCATTACCAACTCTGCATCTTTTAGCTTCAATACTATGAATATGTGTATCTTCACTATCGAGATTCAAAAAGAATAGACCACTCTTTAAGGGTGCATGACCATAAAAGATATTACTCATATAAATAGAACAACCATTATTCTCTGATTTAAATGAATAACCGTCTCGCATTAAACAAGATCCAGATATAATGTTCATGCTCAACGCTGGCACCAAATAACAATTATTTAGGTCTAAAACTAATCCCGAAGGTAGATGTAGAGGTAGCGTGCCGACCGCGATCACATCGGCTTTGGAACCATTTCCCACGCGCATCTCACCTCGTCCTTTGCTAATCTTCGCTTAATCCGTAGTCCCTGTTTCGAGTTGCAAATATTAGCAACAGAACCAGTATCAAATACCCAGGCACTACTGCGAGAATTAGTAAAGTACACATCAATAACATGTATATCACATATACCTTTGTTCACCTTGCCATCCTTCTTATCGGCCAAATACTTGGGGCAGTTCCGCTTCCAGTGACCAGTTTGTTTGCAGTAGAAGCACTCAGTCTCAGGCTTAGGTCCAGACTTGGGTTTCTTCTCCTCAACAGCAACATGTTTGCCGTTCTTCTTGAAGTTCCTCTTCTTATTTCCTCTGCCCTTTTTCTTGAAACTGGTGGTCTTGTTGACCATCAACACTTGATGCTCCTTCTTGATTTCTACCTCCGCGGCCTTTAGCATTGCGAAGAGCTCGGGAATCGTCTTATCCATCCCTTGCATGTTATAGTTCATCACGAAGCTCTTGTAGCTTGGTGGCAGTGATTGAAGAATTCTGTCGATAACACTATCATCCGGAAGATTAACTCCCAGTTGAATCAAGTGATTGTTATACCCAGACATTCTGAGTATATGCTCACTGACAGAACTATTCTCCTCCATCTTGCAGTTGTAGAACTTATTGGATACTTCATATCTATCAATCCGAGCATTTGCTTGAAATATTAACTTCAACTCCTGGAACATCTCATATGCTCCATGACATTCAAAACATCGTTGAAGTCCCGGTTCTAAGCCGTAAAGCATGGCACACTGAACTATCGAGTAGTCATTAGCTTTGCTCTGCCAGACGTTCATAACATCTAGTGTTGCTCCTGCAGCAAGTTTGGCACCTAGCGGCGCTTCCAGGACGTAATTCTTTTGTGCGGCAATGAGGATAATCCTCAAGTTACATACCCAGTTAGTGTAATTGCTACCATCATCTTTCAACTTTGCTTTCTCAAGGAACGCATTAAAATTCAACGGAACAACAGCACGGGCCATCTATCTACAACAACATAGACATTCAAAATACTATCAGGTACTAAGTTCATGATAAATTAAAGTTCAATTTAATCAAATTATTAAAGAACTCCCACTTAGATAGGCATCCCTCTAATCATCTAAGTGATCACGTGATCCATATCAACTAAACCATGTCCAATCATCACATGAGATGGAGTAGTTTTCAATGGTGAACATCACTATGTTGATCATATCTTCTATATGATTCACGCCCGACCTTTCGGTCTCTAGTGTTCCGAGGTCATATCTGCATATGCTAGGATCTTCAAGTTTAACCTGAGTATTCTTCATGTGCAAAACTGGCTTGCACCTGTTGTATGTGAACGTAGAGCTTATCACACCTGATCATCATGTGGTGTCTCGGCACGACGAACTTTCGCAACGGTGCATACTCAGGGAGAACACTTGTACCTTGAAATTTAGTGAGAGATCATCTTATAATGCTACCGTCGATCTAAGCAAAATAAGATGCATAAAATATAAACATCACATGCAATCAATATAAGTGATATGATATGGCCATCATCATCTTGTGCTTGTGATCTCCATCTCCGAAGCACCGTCATGATCACCATCGTCACCGTCGCGACACCTTGATCTCCATCGTAGCATCGTTGTCGTCTCGTCAAATATTGCTTCTACGACTATCGCTACCGCTTAGTGATAAAGTGAAGCCATTACAGGGCGATTGCATTGCATACAATAAAGCGACAACCATATGGCTCCTGCCAGTTGCCGATAACTCGGTTACAAAACATGATCATCTCATACAATAAAATATAGCATCATGTCTTGACCATATCACATCACAACATGTCCAGCAAAAACAAGTTAGACGTCATCTACTTTGTTGTTGCAAGTTTACGTGGCTGCTACGAGCTGAGCAAGAACCGTTCTTACCTACGCATCAAAACCACAACGATAGTTTGTCAAGTTAGTGTTGTTTTAACCTTCTCAAGGACCGGGCGTAGCCACACTCGATTCAACTAAAGTTGGAGAAACTGACACCCGCCAGCCACCTGTGTGCAAAGCACGTCGGTAGAACCAGTCTCGCGTAAGCGTACGCGTAATGTCAGTCCGGGCCGCTTCATCCAACAATACCGCCGAACCAAAGTGTGACATGCTAGTAAGCAGTATGACTTGTATCGTCCACAACTCACTTGTGTTCTACTCGTGCATATAACATCTACGCATAAACCTGGCTTGGATGCCACTGTTGGGGAACGTAGTAATTTCAAAAAAAATCCTACGCACACACAGGATCATGGTGATGCATAGCAACGAGAGGGGAGAGTGTGTCCACTTACCCTCGTAGACCGAAAGCGGAAGCGTTAGCACAACGCGGTTGATGTAGTCGTACGTCTTCACGATCCGACCGATCCAAGTACCGAACGCACGGCACCTCCAAGTTCATCACACGTTCAGCTCGATGACATCCCACGAACTCCGATCCAGCAGACCTTCACGGGAGAGTTTCATCAGCACGATGGCGTGATGACGGTGATGATGATGCTACCGATGCAGGGCTTCTCCTAAGCACTGCTATGATATGATCGAGGTGGATTATGGTGGAGGGGGACACCGCACACGGCTAGGAGAGATAAACAGATCAACTTGTATGTCTAGAGGTGCCCCCTGGCCCCGTATATAAAGGAGCAAGGGGGAGGCCGGCCGGCCCCTGTAGGCGCGCCAGGAGGAGTCCTCCTCCTCCTAGTAGGAGTAGGACTCCCCTCTTTCCTACTCCTACTAGGAGAGGGAAAGGAAGGGGGAGGGAGAAGGAAAGGGGGCGTCGCCCCCCCTCTCCTAGTCCAATTCGGACCAGAGGGGAAGGGGCGCGCAGCCTGCCCTAGGCCAGCCCTCTCTCCCTCCACTAAGGCCCATAAGGCCCACTATTTCTCTCGGGGGGTTCCGGTAACGCTCTAGCACTCCGATTTTCTCCGAAACTACCCGGAACACTTTTGGTGTTCGAATATAGTCATCCAATATATTGATCTTTACGTCTCAACCATTTCGAGACTCCTCGTCATGTCCATGATCATATCCAGGACTCCGAACTACCTTCTGTACATCAAAACACAAAAACTCATAATACCGATTGTCACCGAACTTTAAGCGTGCGGACCCTACGGGTTTGAGAACTATGTAGCCATGACCGAGACATGTCTCCGATCAATAACCAATAGCAGAACCTGGATGGTCATATTGGCTCCCACATATTCTATGAAGATCTTTATCGGTCAAACCGCATAACAATATATGTTGTTCCCTTTGTCATCGGTATGTTACTTGTCCGAGATTCGATCGTCGGTATCTCAATACCTAGTTCAATCTCGTTACTGGCAAGTTTCTTTACTCGTTCCTTAATACATCATCCCGCAACTAACTCATTGGTTACAATGCTTGCAAGGCTAATAGTGATGTGCATTACCGAGTGTGCCCAGAGATACCTCTCCGACAATCGGAGTGACAAATCCTAATCTTGATTTATGCCAACTCAACAAGTACCATTGGAGACACCTGTAGAGCACCTTTATAATCACCCAGTTACATTGTGACGTTTGGTAGCACAGAAAGTGTTCCTCCGGTAATCGGGAGTTGCATAACCTCATAGTCATAGGAACATGTATAAGTCATGAAGAAAGCAATGGCAGTAAACTAAACAATCAAGTGATAAGCTAACGGAATGGGTCAAGTCAATCACATCATTCTCCTAATGATGTGATCCTGTTAATCAAATGACAACTCATGTTTATGGTTAGGAAACTTAACCATCTTTGATTAATGAGCTAGTCAAGTAGAGGCATACTAGTGACACTCTGTTTGTCTATGTATTCACACATGTACTAAGTTTCCGGTTAATACAATTCTAGCATGAATAATAAACATTTATCATGATATGAGGAAATAAATAATAACTTTATTATTGCCTCTAGGGCATATTTCCTTCACCCCCCAAAAAATCTCTTTCTATACTCCCTAAAAGAAACGAAACGTTGAGACGGAAGCGCTAGCCATCAAAAGGAGCGCTTGCGTGGCGCCGGGAGGCAAACGATCACATGACAAAGATGAAACAAAAGTCTCTCAAACAATAAGGTGAAGGAAATATGCCCTAGAGGCAATAATAAAGTTATTATTTATTCCCTTATATCATGATAAATGTTTATTATTCATGCTAGAATTGTATTAACCGGAAACATAATACATGTGTGAATACATAGACAAACCGAGTGTCACTAGTATACCTCTACTTGACTAGCTCGTTGATCAAAGATGGTTAAGTTTCCTAGCCATTGACATGGGTTGTCATTTGATTAACGGGATCACATCATTAGGAGAATGATGTGATTGACATGACCCATTCCGTTAGCTTAGCACACGATCGTTTAGTATGTTGCTATTGCTTTCTTCATGACTTATACATGTTCCTATGACTATGAGATTATGCAAATCCCGTTTACCGGAGGAACACTTTGTGTGCTACCAAACGTCACAATGTAACTGGGTGATTATAAAGGTGCTCTACAGGTGTCTCCGAAGGTACTTGTTGGGTTGGCGTATTTCGAGATTACGATTTGTCACTCCGATTGTCGGAGAGGTATCTCTGGGCCCTCTCGGTAATGCACATCACTTAGGCCTTGCAAGCATTGCAACTAATGACTTAGTTGCGGGATGATGTATTACGGAACGAGTAAAGAGAGTTGCCAGTAATGAGATTGAACTAGGTATTGAGATACCGACGATCGAATCTCGGGCAAGTAACATACCGATGACAAAGGGAACAACGTATTTTGTTATGCGGTCTGACCGATAAAGATCTTCGTAGAATATGTAGGAGCCAATATGAGCATCCAGGTTCCGCTATTGTTTATTGACCGGAGACATGTCTCGGTCATGTCTACATAGTTCTCGAACCCGTAGGGTCCGCACGCTTAACGTTACGATGATAGTTATATTATGAGTTTATATGTTTTGATGTACAGAAGGTTGTTCAGAGTCCTGGATGTGATCACGGACATGACGAGGAGTCTCAAAATGGTCGAGACATGAAGATTGATATATTGGAAGCCTATGTTTGGATATCGGAAGTGTTCCGGGTAAAATCGGGATTTTACCGGAGTACCGGGAGGTTACCGGAACTCCCCGGGAATCAAATGGGCCTTAGTGGGCCTAGGTGGAAGAGAGGAGAGGAGTCAAGGGCTGGCCGCACACCCCTCCACCCTAGTCCGAATAGGACAAGGAGAGGGGGGCGCCCTTCCTTCCTTCTCCTCCACTCCTTCCCCCTCAAGTCCTAATCCAACTAGGAAAGAGGGGAGTCCTACTCCCAGTGGGAGTAGGACTCCTCCTGGCGCGCCGTCTCCCTTGGCCGGCCACACCCCCCTTGCTCCTTTATATATGGGTGCAGGGGGCACCCTAGAGACAACAATTGACCATTGATCTCTTAGCCGTGTGCGGTGCCCCCTCCACCATAGTCCACCTCGATAATACTGTAGCAGTGCTTAGGCGAAGCCCTGCGTTGGTAGAACATCAACATCGTCACCACGCCGTCGTGCTGACGAAACTCTCCCTCAACACTCGGCTGGATCGGAGTTCGAGGGACATCATCGGGCTGAACGTGTGCTGAACTCGGAGGTGCCGTACGTTCGGTACTTGATCGGTCGGATCGTGAAGACGTACGACTACATCAACCGCGTTGTACTAACGCTTCTGCTTTTGGTCTACGAGGGTACGTGGACAACACTCTCCCCTCTCGTTGATATGCATCACCGTGATCATGGGTGTGCGTAGGAATTTTTTTGAAATTACTACGTTCCCCAGCTGTGGCATCCGAGCCTGGTTTTATGCGTTGATTTTATATGCACGGGTAGAACACAAGTGAGTTGTGGGCGATATAAGTCATACTGCTTACCAGCATGTCATACTTTGGTTCGGCGGTATTGTTGGATGAAGCGGCCCGGACCGACATTACGCGTACGCTTACGCGAGACTGGTTCTACCGACGTGCTTTGCACATAGGTGGCTGGCGGGTGTCATTTTCTCCAACTTTAGTTGAACCGAGTATGGCTACGCCCGGTCCTTGCAAAGGTTAAAACAACACCAACTTGACAAACTATCGTTGTGGTTTTGATGCGTAGGTAAGAACGGTTCTTGCTAAGCCCGTAGGAGCCACGTAAAACTTACAACAACAAAGTAGAGGACGTCTAACTTGCTTTTGCAGGCATGTTGTGATGTGATATGGTCAAGACATGATGCTAAATTTTATTGTATGAGATGATCATGTTTTGTAACCGAGTTATCGGCAACTGGTAGGAGCCATATGGTTGTCGCTTTATTGTATGCAATGCAATCGCCCTATAATGCTTTACTTTATCACTAAGCGGTAGCGATAGTCGTGGAAGCATAAGATTGGCGAGACGACAACGATACTACGATGGAGATCAAGGTGTCGCGCCGGTGATGATGGTGATCACGATGGTGCTTCGGAGATGGAGATCACAAGCACAAGATGATGATGGCCATATCATATCACTTATTTTGATTGCATGTGATGTTTATCTTTTATGCATCTTATCTTGCTTTGATTGACGGTAGCATTATAAGATGATCTCTCACTAAATTTCAAGATAAAAGTGTTCTCCCTGAGTATGCACCGTTGCCAAAGTTCGTCGTGCCCAGACACCACGTGATGATCGGGTGTGATAAGCTCTACGTCCATCTACAACGGGTGCAAGCCAGTTTTGCACACGCAGAATACTCAGGTTAAACTTGACGATCCTAGTGAAAGTGTGTTATATCAACTAGAGGGGGGTGAATAGGCAATTTTTATGAAAGTCTTCAAAACATGGAAGTTTCGAAGACAAATGATAGAATTGAACCTATTTCCATGCAGCGGAAGATAGACTACACTAGACAGACAATAGTCAAGCATTCAATGAAGTGAAACCAGACTGACTAATAGTAGCTAGGCAGTAAGGATCAGGTACACAGTGAAGACAAATAGATAAAGCAAATAGGCACTGACTTTACAAGAGCCAACCGTAAATAAAGAGATGAGAAGGATAGAACCAGTGTGCGTGACGAAGACAAAAGTTTGGTAGACCAGTTCCAACTGTTGTGACAGTTGTACGTCTGGTTAGGGCGGATAGGTATTTAAACCTGAGGACACTCGGTCCCGGACACTTAGTCCTGAGAACACAGCTCAGAACACTTAGTCCTCTCCGTATTCCCCTTGAGCTAAGGTCACACAGACCTTGCCCAATCACTCTGGTAAGTCTTCAAGGTAAACTTCCAAACCTTCACAGACTTTGTTCACTGGCGATCCACAATGACTCTTGGATGCTCAGAACGCGACGCCTAACCGGCTGGAGGATTCACAGTCCTCAAGTGTAATAAGTCTTCAGATCACACAGACAAGAAGACTTAAGTGATGCTTAACACTCTTTGGCTCTGGGTGATTAGGACTTTATCCTCTCAAGGAATTCTCTCTCAAAGGCTTCGAGGTGGGTTGCTCTCAAACGACAGAAGCCATACTTTAACTCCGAGCAGCCAACCGTTTATGGTTGTAGGGGGTGGGCTATTTATAGCCACTAGGCAACCCGACCTGATTTGTCCGAAATGACCCTGGGTCACTAAGGAACTGACGCGTGTTCCAACGGTCAGATTTCAAACACACATGGCAACTTTACTTGGGCTACAAGCAAAGCTGACTTGTCCAACTCTGAACAAGATTCGCTCTCATAGTCTTCACTCAAAGACATAGGATTGTGGTTAAGCATCACTTCAGTCATTCTGACTGGTTTTCTTGGAGCCCACTTAACAGTACGGTGGTTCCTATGACTCAACAAAGAAGAAAAAGAACTACGAAAGATCTAAGTCTTCGCGCTCCATAGTCTTCATGCGATGTCTTCTCTTGTCATAGTCTTCAAGGTGAATGTCTTCTCTTACCACCTTTGACTTCAATGTCTTCATACATTTTTAGGGGTCATCTCTGGTAGGAAAACCGAATCAATGAGGGACTTCTACCTGTGTTATCCTGCAATTCTCACAAACACATTAGTCCCTCAACTAGGTTTGTCGTCAATACTCCAAAACCAACTAGGGGTGACACTAGATGCACTTACAATCTCCCCCTTTTTGGTGATTGATGACAAACTAGTTGAAGTTTCCAACGGGGAATATAATATGTGAAATTGTAAAGGATAAGAAATTGTCTTCATAACTTGCAAGGGCTCCCCCTGAAGATGTGCATATAAGTAATTTGCTTTTGGAATGCAAATGCACATGGCAGGTTGTACTTGTGGAGATCCTCTTCAACTTATGATGACAGTTCATCATGCATGAAAGGTATGTGAAGATAATGACGTGCATAATGGTAAATGGACATCTGCAAAATGATCTAAGTGCGGAATTTATCGTCGCACATGCGGAATTTATCATCGCATCACAAAATAGCAAATAAGTAGCGGACGACCATCGAGTTTAAGTGTTACAACTCAAAGAACCAAATGTATCAAAACGAGAGTTGTAAACACTAGGAAAAACATAAAGTAACCGCCCATATGGACCCGCTTGAAGACTATCAAACTCATATGCTTCTCCCCCTTTTGTCAGTGAGGACCAAAAAGTTTTGAAGACATAGAGCATCTACTCATTCCCACGAAGAGTAGGTGAAGCAGCAGGGTCGTCGGTGGTGTTCGGCGGTGCAGAAGAACTCGGGGCAGTGTCGAGGCGTGCAGAAGTAGGGGGCGGTGAAGTGGCATCATCTTCGTCCTCAATCACTCTGGCATTCACAGTTGCCGCAGAGGAAGAAAACTCAGAGTCTTCAAGAGATGGAGTTCGTCGCAGCACAGCCCTTCGGGGAGGTGTGGAGTCAAACTTGAAACGTTTAGAGAAGCCATCCTCTTGAAGATCATCCTCAGAGCACATAAGCGTCAGCCCTTTCCATGTACGCCGACAAGTTTCATGGGCAACAAAGGCATTCTTGGTGGCAAGATTGTGAATGCGGTTGACATCCACTAAGAGGCTTTGCATTTGGCGCTTTAGCCAGTCATGATGCCTATCCTGTTTCTGATGAAGAGCAACCAGAAGCTCTCGGTCATTGAGAACACGAGATCGCTTCTTGGGTCGTTGGGCAATAGTGCTTTCAGTGGCTTCAGTAAGAGCATGATGAGGTGCATGTGTAGTACCAGCCAGAGGATAAACACGAATGACTGCTTCAACTCCTTCAATGTTCTGAGTGAAACTTTGATGCTCCGCATTCTGAAGACTAAGAGGTTCCTTGGCAGGCTCTGGATAAATGGCTTCAACAGACATATCCACATCAGGCAGAAAGATCCGATGATTGCGAGCAGATGGCTGATATGAGATAGCTGAGTGGAGTTTAATCAGCCGCATTATCCATGGAGCGTAGAACTTCAAGCCAAAAGGATCAGATCCTGATGCAGCAAGTTGGCGGATGAAGAAGTCTTGTGCATTGAAGCATTTGCCATGAAGAATATAGAAGACCAAAGTCTTCATTGCACCTTCCAGCTTTGCATGTGGAGAATGTCCTTTGATGGGCCAGAGAGTTCGCCTTATGATGTGATAGATAGTCCTTGGCAGATACTCAAGGTCTTCAACAAAGAACTCCTTAGGATATGCAACATCTTGTGGCAAAGGCTTCATCATACTGAGCATCTGACTCATGTTTGGTTCAGGCTTCTGAAAGATGCTTTCCAGAGCTTCACTGTGAAGTTGACATCCAGGTTCATAGAGATCTCCAGGAGTGGGAAAACCAGTGAGCTCAATGATATCAAAGGCTTTGGCTTCGTGATGAACATTTCCTGTCATCCACTCCAGAACCCAAGTCTTTGGATCTCTGTTGTAACCACGTATGTGAAGTGTGGCATAAAATTGGAGCAGCAACTCTTCGTTCCAGTGCTCTTGGTCGGTGACAAAAGGCAACAATACAACCTCTTTGAAGCAATCCAGAGCTTCTTCCAGACAAGGCAGACCAGCTATTGCTTCGGTGTCAAGACGCATATGTGGGAAGATGCGACCTTGATTGTATAGAATGCAGGAGTAATAGCTTCGCTGCGGATAGCTCCAGAACCGATCAGAAGATATTCGTTCCCTTGAGTAGGGGTTCTTGGAGCTATTGAAGAAGCTGTTGTCTGCTTTGAAGCCGTTGACATTGAAGGATCCAGTGCTGTTGCAGGACCTGGAAACCTGGGCAACCTTGGCATTGGCTTCTGTGTAAGTGCATCTAGTGCCACCCCTAGTTGGTTTTGGAGTATTGACGACAAACCTAGTTGAGGGACTAATGTGTTTGTGAGAATTGCAGGATAACATAGGTAGAAGTCCCTCATTGATTCGGTTTTCCTACCAGAGATGACCCCTAAAAATATAATGAAGACATTGAAGTCAAAGGTGGTTTATGAAGATATTCTCATTGAAGACTATGACAAGAGAAGACATCGCATGAAGCCTATGGAGCTCGAAGACTTAGATATTTCGTAGTTCTTTTTCTTCTCTGTTGAGTCATAGGAACCACCGTACTGTTAAGTGGGGTCCAAGAGAACAAGTCAGAATGACTGAAGTGATGCTTAACCAAAACCTATGTCTTCGACTGAAGACTATGAGAGCGAATCTTGTCCAGAGTTGGACAAGTCAGCTTTGCTTGTAGCCCAAGTAAAGTTGCCGTATGAGTTTGAAATCTGACCGTTGGTACATGTGTCAGTTCCTTAGTGACCCATGGTCATTTCGGACAAATCAGGTCGGGTTGCCTAGTGGCTATAAATAGCCCACCCCCTACAACCATAAACGGTTGGCTGCTCAGAGTTAGAGTACGGCTTTTGTCGTTTGAGAGCAACCCACCTCAAAGCCTTTGAGAGAGAATTCCTTGCGAGGATAAAGCCCTAACCACCCAGAGCCAAAGAGTGTTAGGCATCACTTAAGTCTTCTTGTCTGTGTGATCTGAAGACTTATTACACTTGAGGACTGTGAATCCTCCAGCCGGTTAGGCGTCGCATTCTAAGCATCCAAGAGACATTGTGGATCGCCGGTGAACGAAGTCTGTGAAGGTTTGGGAGTCTACCTTGAAGACTTACCAGAGTGGTTGGGCGAGGTCTGTGTGACCTCAGCCCAAGGGGAATACGGTGAGGACCGGGTGTCCTGAGCTGCGTGTTCAGGACTGGGTGTCCGGGACTGTGTGTCCTCAGGTTTAAATACCTAGCCGCCCTAACCAGACGTACAGTTGTCACAACAACTGGAACTGGTCCAACAAATCATTGTCTTCAACGAGTCACTGGTTTCATCCTTCCCTTCCCTTTACTTACTGTTGGTACTTGTGAAGTCATTGTATGATTGCACTATCTTTTGTGTTCACTGAGTGACTACATGTTCTTGTTGGCTTCATAATATCTTCCTACCTGATCCTCACTACATTGCTGCAATTAGTCATTGTGCTTTCACTTCATTGAATACTTGACTATGGTTTTCCTAGTGTAGTCTACCTTCCGCTGCATGGTAATAGGTTTATTTCTATCGTTTGTCTTCGAAACTTCCACGTTTTGAAGACTTTCATAAAAATCGCCTATTCACCCCCCCTCTAGTCGATATAACGCACTTTCAATTGGTATCAGAGCAAGGTACTCCCTTGTTCTGTGTGATTCGGTTTAACCACCTGGAGTTTTAGCTATGTCGACTGCAGGGATAATCAAAGTCTCCGCTGCGTGCCCCATCTTTGATGGAACTGAATATCCCTACTGGAAGAATAAGATGCGCATGCATCTTGAAGCCATTGACGTCGACCTATGGTATGTCGTCAAGAACGGCGTTCCCAAGGCTGGAGAAGGTGTCACTGCTGCTGACGTTAAGAAGTTCGTTCAATTGGACTCTACTACCAAGAATATCATCTGTGGTCTTCTGACCAGAGGACAGTATGGCCGCGTGAGTGCTTTGGAAACTTCTAAGCTAGTCTGGGACTGGCTCTCCAAGGTCAACAAAGGCGTCTCAACTCAGAGAGATCAAAGAATCAGTGTCCTTCGCAACCTCTTCAACCGCTTCTAGTAAAATGACAATGAGAATGTCCAGCTCACGTTTGATCGACTCACTGACATCACAAATGAGCTTCAAGCCCTCGGCGCTACTGAGATCACCAAGCATGAAGTCGTCAAGACACTACTGAGATCACTTGACAGTTCGTTTGACACCCTAGCCCTGATGATTCAAGAACGTCCTGATTTCAAGACACTCGATCCGTTGACATACTTGAGAGGCTCAACACACATGAGTTTCAGCTTTCTGAGAAAAGAGATATCTACGGTCCAAACTATGGGCGAACTCGTGCCTTGAAGGCAAAAGCTGTCTCCTCATCTGAAGAAGAATCTGACAGCAGTTCTGATGATCCTGAAGACATTGGAACGGAACTTGCTATGCTTGTGAAGAAGTTCCAAAAATTCACCAAGAAGAAAGGTTTCAGAAAGTCTTCACGATCAAGCTCAAGGAATGATGAAGCTTCTGCTCATGACTACAAGAAGAAAACATGTCACAAGTGCAAGAAACCTGGCCACTTCATCTCTGAGTTTCCGCAGTGGGACAATGAGAACAAAAAGAAGAAGAAGAGCAAGGAATATGACTCCGACGACAAGAAGAAGAAGAAATACTCAAAGTCTTCTTCCAAGTCTTCCTCAAAGTTTTCATCACACAAGAAGAGCTCACCTGGCAAGGCACATGCATTTGTTGGCAAGGAAATGGATTCAGAGGAGGAGTCCGCTTCTGAGGAGGCGGAGGTGGAGTCTAAGGAGGAGTCCGATTCTGGCATTGCAAGTCTGGCTACAGCATACGTTGCCAAGTCCATCTTCAACACTGAAGACAATGACTTCATCACCGGCACCGATGCAAATGACAAGGACTACTCCGCTCCTACCTACTGATTCATGGCACGCGGTGCCAAGGTAAACACACGCACTACTCACTATCAAACATCTAGTGAAGATGACTCTGATTGTGGTTCAAGACCCAGCTACAAAACACTTGCTAAAATTGCAACTGAACAACAGAAAGCTATGGAACATATTCAAAAACTGTTAGACAAAAGCGATGATCTGTTAGGCGCTGAAATGACTCGATCTGAGTCCTTAATTGAAGACATAAAAAATCTTCACGTTAAGTATGAGGAACTTGAAAGTCGTCATGAAACGCTCTCAACAACTCATGAAAAGCTTTCCTATGATTATCTTCAAAGGAAGCAAGATCTTGAGAAATTGAGAGCGGCTCATGAAGATCTTCAAAAGGAAAACGAGTCACTTCGCGCCGAATAGATCAGTTCTGCTCAGAAAGGATTTGAACCACCATGTCTTAACTGCATTGAGCGTGATAATGCTACTTCTGTTGCTGAATGTTCTACTGCTGCTACTGTTGCAATATCTTCAACTGTTGATGTGGGAACTAACCCCTCTGCTGAGGATACCACTGCTATTGCTGATGAGAATGCTAGGTTGAAAACATTGCTTGAAACGGGGATGTACAAAAGTCTTAAAGGGCATCAGACACTATGTGATGTCCTCAAAAGGCAGATCCTAAACCGAAACCCGAGGAAAGAGGGTGTTGGGTTCGTAAGGAAAATGAATGCTGATGGCTCTTACTGGAAACCTGAGCAGTACCCCAAAACCACATGAGTTGCTGCAAAGGAATCTTCAGCAGATCCATCCACTCTATCTGGCTTCACTTGTGCTAACCCCATTGTCATTGATGAATCCTTTGATGCAAACTATAAACTGTTTAAGAATCAGAATGGTGAAGTGTTTGCCAGGTACATTGGTACTAACTGCAGGAATGGACCGCCTATGAAGAAGATCTGGGTGCCGAAAAAGTGTCTGGAGAATCTTCCTGTGAATGTCATCATGACACCACAGGTGAAGAATACAAACCCCAGACCACAGGCTTCATACGGTCCAAAGGCTTCATACAGACAGAGGACTCACCTGAGTCGCACTAACGCAAATGTTTTGTAGGGAAACCATACTCAGGCCTATGAATATGAGTGCGGTTCATCAAACCGCCATGTTCATAAGACCAAGAACTATTCTGCTTATTCTTATGAGTACTATTGTCTGCCTGCAAGACTGTTTGCTAGGGCTCCAAAGCCAAAGTTCTCAGATGCTGCACTTAGACTTATTGCTTCTAAGCCACCCTTGAAGATGTGGGTGGCTAAGAAAGCTTAAACTCTCTTTTGCAGGGAAAGGTCTCCAGCAGAAAACCAAAATCGTCTGACGCTATTGCTGGGGACCTTAAACATCTTGTAGGGCGCAAGATCAAATGCCCGAATGGTCTTACTATGTACTTCGTTCCTGAATCGCTTGCTACTCTCCCTATCAGTCCTAATCTGGATCTAAGCTTTCATAACCCACTGGTTCGTCAAATGTTTTTGCTTCACAATTCTCTTCATGAAGCCTATCCCCCTAACTGCACTGTAGGGTACGACACCAGCGTCTTCAGAATGGATTATTGATAGTGGGTGTACCAATCACATGACTGGCAAAAGAAGCCTTCTTATGGACTCAACCTTACGTCCATCCGACAAGAGTCACATCACATTTGCTGACACTGGTAAAAGTAAGGTATTGGGTTTAGGTAGAGTTGCAATCTCAAAGGATCAACACATGGATAAAGTCATGCTTGTTGAATCGCTTGGCTTCAACTTAATGTCTGTCTCAATGCTTTTTGATTTAAATATGATCATAATGTTTGGAAAATATCGTTGCCTCGTTCTAATGGAATCTGACAAGTCTCTAGTGTTTGAAGGGTATCAGAAAGATGATTTGTACGTGGTAGATTTCTCAGCAGGACCATAGCTTGCCGTATGTCTTCTAGCAAAAGCTTCAGAATGCTGGCTCTGGCATCGGAGGCTAGGG
Source organism: Triticum urartu (assembly GCF_056163025.1). NCBI lineage: Eukaryota > Viridiplantae > Streptophyta > Magnoliopsida > Poales > Poaceae > Triticum > Triticum urartu. The sequence continues at coordinate 156,230,489 of NC_141879.1, forward strand.
CATGCTGGCATGAGGAACCTCCACACCCTTGCAAAGAAGAAGCATGTCATAGGCATCGAGGGCGTCAAGTTCAAAAAAGATCACTTATGCGGTGCCTGTGAAGCAGGAAAGATGACGAGGGCCAAACATCCTTCGAAGACAATCATGACAACAACTCGACCCTTCAAACTGCTCCACATGGATCTTTTCGGTCCCACTCATTACTCAACTCTTACTACTACAGCTTGTCTCTATGGCTTTGTCATTGTTGATGATTATTCTAGATATACTTGGGTGCACATAATCCTCTACAAGACTGAGGTGCAGGATGTCTTCAGACGCTTCGCCAATCGAGCAATGAACAACTATGGCGCCAAGATAAAGCACATCAGAAGTGACAATGGCACTGAATTCAAGAACACTGTCCTTGATACATATCTTGATACTTTGGGCATCACACATGAATTCTCAGCTCCGTACACGCCACAGCAGAATGGCGTCGTCGAACGCAAGAATAGAACACTCATTGAGATGGCCCGTACGATGCTTGATGAATACAAGACTCCAAGAAAATTCTGGCCTGAAGCCATTGACACTGCATGCCATACAATCAATCATTTTTATCTTCACAAGCTTCTGAACAAGACATCTTATGAGCTCCTTACTGGCAAGAAGCCAAATGTCAGTTACTTCAGAGTATTTGGCGCCAGGTGCTGGATCAAGGATCCACATCACACTTCAAAATTTGCACCAAAAGCACATGAAGGTTTTATGCTTGGATATGGAAAGGATTCGCACTCCTACAGAGTCTTTAATCTCTTTCATTATAAAGTGGTTGAAACAGTGGATGTGCGGTTCGATGAGACTAACGGTTCACAAAGAGAGCACCTGCCAAATGTGCTAGATGAAGTTCCATCCAGTGAATCAATCAAACTAATGGGAACTGGAGAAATCATACCCTCTGAAGCTCAACCTGAAGAGGAACTTATCATATCCGCACCTGATCAACCTGAAGACAATGCTCAGCCTGAAGACAATCCTTCGAACAATGACAATGATCAGCAAGAGCAAAATCTTTGCCCTGTACATCCTCGTGTTGCCAATGAAGTGCAGATTGAGAGAATAATTGATAGCATCAATGCACCCGGTCCGCTCACTCGTTCAAGGGAAACTCAGCTAGCAAATTTATGTGGGCACTTCACATTCGTCTCAATAACAGAACCCAAGAAAGTTGAAGAAGCCTTCATGGAACCTGAATGGATTCAAGCCATGCAAGAAGAGCTTCGACAATTTGAGCTGAATAATGTATGGGAACTGGTTAAGCGTCCTGATCCTCGGAAGCACAATATAATAGGCACCAAATGGATATACTTCAACAAGCAAGATGAGCATGGTCAAGTTGTCAGAAACAAAGCTCATCTCGTTACTCAAGGATATACTCAAGTGGAAGGCATTGACTTCGACAAAACATTTGCTCTTGTAGCTCGACTTGAAGCCATACGCATACTGCTGGCCTATGCAAATCATCATAACATACTTCTATATCAAATGGATGTGAAGAGCGCTTTTCTCAATGGCAAGATTGAAGAAGTGTATGTCGCACAACGCCTGGCTTTGAAGATCCAAAACATCCAGACATGGTATACAAGCTCAACAAGGCACTGTATGGCCTCAAACAAGCCCCTCGGGCTTGGTATGACACACTCAAATACTTCTTGAAGAGCAAAGGCTTCATACCTGGTTCCCTCGACCCCAGTCTCTTCATGAAGACATATGATGGTGAATTGTTTGTGTGCCAAATATATGTGGATGACATCATCTTCGGCTGCACCAATCAGAAGTACAGTGAAGAGTTTGGATATATGAGGCAAGAGCAATATCAGATGTCCATGATGGGAGAGCTGAAGTTTTTCCTCGGTCTTCAAATACGACAACAACGCAACGGCATCTTCATATCTCAAGAGAAGTATCTCAAAGATTGCCTGAAGAAGTTCGGTATGCAAGACTGCAAAGGCTTCACGACGCCAATGCCAGCCAAACATCATCTGGGTCCCGACGACAATGGTAAAGAGTTCGATCAAAAGGTATATCGCTCCATGATTGGTTCTTTACTTTATCTATGTGCATCTAGGCCAGATATTATGCTTAGTGTTTGCATGTGTGCTCGATTCCAAGCGACACCAAAGGAGTCGCATCACTTAGCTGTGAAGCGAATTCTTCGATATTTGGCTCACACCCCAACTCTAGGATTATGGTATCCAAAGGGTTCAGAGTTTGATCAGGTTGGATTCTCGGATGCTGATTATGCTGGCGACAAGGTGGATCGCAAGTCTACATCAGGCACATGTCATTTTCTGGGACGATCACTTGTATGTTGGTCTTCAAAGAAGGAGAACTGTGTATCTCTCTCCACTGCTGAATCTGAATACATTGCTGCTGGATCTTGCTGCGCTCAGCTTCTGTGGATGAAGCAAACACTCAAGGACTATGGCATTCATCTGAAGCAAGTGCCACTCTACTGCGACAACGAAAGCGCCATCAATATTGCCAACAACCCAGTTCAGCACTCGAAGACAAAGCACATTGAAATTCGTCATCACTTTCTCAGAGATCATGTTGCGAAGGAAGACATTGATATCATACACGTCAACACTGAAGAGCAATTGGCAGATATCTTCACCAAGCCCTTGGATGAGAAGAGATTTTGCAGGTTACGGTGTGAGCTAAATATCTTGGAATCCTCAAATGTCCTGTGATCAGTCACACATCCTAACACTTATGCATATTGATGACTTAGATGTGCAACACACGAAGTAAAGTATATCTTCAATCAATGAAGACATACATTCTAAGTGTGAATACATTAATGTGGAATTTGACTTTGGAGCGCCACGATAATTGTGCGCCGTGTCTGGGTCTAATACTTCCTATACGGTGGGTAACGCCACCACCAAAAGTTCTGTTTGAAGTGTTTCACTCATGGCGTTACATTTGCTATGTCTTCACATTTGGTTTGACTTCAATCTCAACATGTCTTCATGATTATCTTCACTATGTTGATTATATATATATACTAGTGTTTTGTCCTCTACAGCATTCACTTATAGCTATGTCTTCGTGTTGAATCTTTTGAACTAAGTGAATGTGATCGGACCCTAACCTCTCTATGCTTTCTATCTCAAATTCTATCTCTCCAAGTCATATGCATTCTATTGAAACTGTCGAATGTCTTCTCTGCATCCTTGTCAGCAGAAGATACAGAGACAAACATTAAGTCCGTTTTCAATGCTCATTCCTTCACCTGAAACCCGGAGAAGTGGGAACGACCACCCGACAATCCAGGCGTGCGTGGGACGTGGAACAACCCCCTATATGCTGCATGATGGCCACGTGTTCCTCAGATGTGAATCGCCAGGGGCACCTGTGTAATAACACTGAGCCGCCCCTGTCCCTATAAATATACGCCTCACCACAGTCATTATCGCTTCTTCCACTCTCGCACGAACCCTAGCGCCACCGCTAGCTCTCGACGACGCCGGCGACGAAGCGCTTCACTGCCGCAACCTCTCCGACGCCGTCTTCACGCCGACCGTGGACATCGTCCTCTCCGCCGTCGCCGTAGGTGTCCTCCGTCGCCAAGTTAGGGCATGGACGATCGAACTGCTCGGCCTCCTCTTCCACTCCGTCTAGCAGTTCTTCGTGTGGTAAATAAAACTTCATTTTTACGGCCCCTTTGATCCTATAGCTTCGTCACTTTCTACCACAAGCAGTTTCTATTCACACAAGTTGGATCTCTTTCATACTGCATCTCATAACATGCCTAGTATATTCACTTATGCTTCACAAAGTAGTTAGATTCCTCACTTGTACTGATCTCTGGATTCATACAAATCTGGAACCAACTCCTTATCTATGAGTGAATGTCTTCGCACGATGAGGTCAATGTCTTCTAAACTGATTTATCTTCAAAATCTTCTGAGAATGCATATGACCTCTTCCCCTTCCCTCGCACCTTAATGCTGTCACAGGTACATGTCCGTGGGAGAATCCCTTGGTTCTCATAGTCTGCATTCATTTGCAGAATTCTTACAACATCATATAAATTCTCCCGAAGCCAGTTCCTGTTTGTCCAGCAAGCGAAAGCCTTTGAAGCCTTTGAACGTATTGAAGCCTTTCAGTTTAAAGTTCATGGCTTCAGAGAAATCTGCAAGGAAGGGAGGCAGACAGCATCGTGGGGGAACATCAAGAGATCTGCCTGATGACCTCTCAGAACTTTACAAGACAGATCCTGAAGAGGATTATAATCAGCGCAAGACCCGAATCCAGTGGATTCGAAGATATTGGGCAGAACAATGGTTCAAATACCGGTTTGTGACCCAAGAATATGCTGAGAAAAATGCCATCAAGCGACCGTGGGGAGACATCCTATACAAGAATCTTCAACCCAGGTCCAGAGAAGAAGCCATTGAACAAGGCTTCTATCACTGCATGGTCCGTGGGCCACAGCCTGCAGATGCACACCCATCGTCACTACTATGGTGCCATGACGACAATTTGTTCAAGCGCAACTTCCAGTTTGCCAAGAAATCAGCGAAGAAGAACAAGAAGTCTTTGGGATTAGACTTCAACCCTGGTCCCTCTGCTCCCCGTGCTGATGGAACTCGCGAAGCTGAACCCAATCTTCTTGGGCCCTTCTACAACTTGGAAGGACTCATCACCCATATCGTGGTTCAAGGGATAGCCGTGAATGAGCTTGCAGATGACGTTGAATCAGATGAAGCGCCTGCAGCGCCAAAGCCAAAGAAACTGAAGCAGCCAAAAGCTTCAAAGCCTGCCTCTGCACCAAAAATCTCACGGGCGAAGCCACTGGCCACTACACCTCCTGAAGACAGTGTGCAGTCTGAAGATTTGTCACGCATCTCCAAGCCCCAAAAGGTCAAGATGCCTCTGCCACACACCGGCCAAGAACTGACAGCTGCTTCTATTCTGTGCAACGATGCCATTGATCTGTCCAGTGATGAAGATCTTGCAGATGACGCTCTTGAGCAACTGATCAAGAGCAAAGAAGAAGCGGAAATCTTCAACAATTTGCCTCTCTTTGATGTGGCAATCATCCACGACTTCATTGATGAGTGGTTTGAAACGCCCAACCTCAGCTTCGAAGACCTGCAACTTCCCATTGGTCTCAGTGTCGCTTTCCATGGCGCCATTGCTTCAGAGCTAGCACTAGCTCAGCGCATCGTCGAACTGAAGCAGAAGATTGACTTTGAGAAAGCTCAGTTCAAGAAGCATATGGCCAAGCTCAGCGTACAAGAGGTCAAGAACTTCAAGCTCATGCTGCACGAGCTTAAAGAAGCCTTTCTCAAGAAGCGAGAAGAAGCTCAAGGTTCTCATGAGCGCATGAAGAGCCTGGCTGACAAGTGTGTGCAAGCCTACAATGAGGCTGAGAAGCGCAAGGCCCTTGGGCGTCCTGGCATCGACCCCAGGATGGCTGCAAAGAAGAAGAAGAAGCCCGCTATGGCCGAACTCGACGCACCAAGGCAGGAAGTAGATCCCATTGTCTTCCCAACTAGCATGACTGGCTCGAAGCCAAAGGCCCGGTCAACCGCTTCAGAGCTGAAGAAGACGAGGACTGCTGAGGCTGAAGCCAGGAAGAGGAAACATCCTGAAGCCTCTGCTACTGCCCCCTCCAAGAAGAAGCGGAAGACCAAGAAGGAACGGGCTGCTCCCACAGAGCCCTTGATTGTTGAACCCATCTCCATGGTTCGCCCTGACGCTGAACCTCAAGAGCGCCAACTGACTGTCCATGAGCCTTCTTTCACAGAGGCTCATGAAGCTGAAGACTTTCCAGCAGCTGATCCCATTGCTGCTGAAGACATTGGTCACCATGACCATGTTGAAGATGATGCAGTTCTTTCTCAGCTCGAGCACCAACAGGTATCATCGCCTGTGCTAACGCACAGCGAGCTCATCAGCATTGGTCGTCCTCTGACGCCAATTGCTCAGGATGCATCATGGGCTGATCACCCACAAGCACAAGAGGAAGAAGACTTTGAGGCTCAGCCAACTCCAACTCCACAGGCGTCGCCAGCGTTACGCGGGCTTCGCAAAGGACCAAGGCCTCCAGTCTCTGAGTCTGAAGCTAAAGCTGCTGAAGACATTCAGGCTGCATCAGCCGATGAAGAAGAAACCCCAAGCGCTGCTACACCCCCGTCTCACCAAGAAGCTGTTCTCGAGGAGAACGTGACTGTGACCGACCCTCCAGCTCATCAAGTGGAGGTTGAGAATTCTGAGGCTGCCACCGACGCCACTGACACTGTCATGACTGAAGCCAATGTGGAGCCTTCACCAACCCAAGCACCAGAAGTCAGCGAAGCCACTGATCCCACTGCTTCTGTTCCTGCGCCTGCTGCTGGTCCTCAGTTCGACTATCATGTTGAGCACATGCCTCAGGTACAGAAGCCAATCCCAAGATTGCCCAGGTTTCCAGGTCCTGCATCAGCACCTGGATCCTTCAATGTCAATGGCTTCAAAGTAAACAACACTTTCTTCAATAGCTCCAGGAACCCCTACTCAAGGGAAAGAATATCTTCTGATCGGTTCTGGAGCTATCCGCAGCGAAGCTATTACTCCTGCATTCTATACAATCAAGGTCGCATCTTCCCACATAAGCGTCTTGACATTGAAGCAATAGCTGGTCTGCCCTGTCTGGAAGAAGCTCTGGATTGCTTCAAATAGGTTGGATTGCTGCCATTTGTCACCGACCAAGAGCACTGGAATGAAGAGTTGTTGCTCCAATTCTATGCCACACTTCACATTCGTGGATACAACAGAGATCCGAAGACTTGGGTCCTGGAGTGGATGACAGAAAATGTTCATCACGAAGCCAAAGCCTTTGATATCAATGAGCTCACTAGTCTGCCCACTCCTGGCGATCTCTACAAACATGGCTGTCAGCTTCACAGTGAAGCTGTGGAGAGCATCTTTCAAAAGCCTGAACCAAACATGAGTCAGATGCTCAGTATGATGAAGCCATTGCCCCAAGATGCTGCATATCCCAAGGAGTTCTTCGTTGAAGACCTTGAGTATCTGCCAAGAACTATTTATCACATCATAAGGCGAACTCTCTGGCCCATCAAAGGACATTCTCCACATGCCAAGCTGGAAGGTGCAATGAAGACTTTGTTCTTCTATATTCTTCATGGCAAATGCTTCAATGCACAGGACTTCTTCATCCGCCAACTTGCTGCATCAGGCTCTGATCTTTTTGGCTTGAAGTTCTACGCTCCATGGATAATGAGGCTGATCAAACTCCACTCCGCTATCTCATATCAGCCATCTGCTCGCAATCATCGGATCTTTCTGCCTGATGTGGACATGTCCGTTGAAGCCATTTATCCAGAGCCTGCCAAGGAACCTCTAAGTCTTCAGAATGCGGAGCATCAAAGTTTTTCTCAAAACATTGAAGGAGTTGAAGCAGTCACTCGTGTTTATCCTTTGGCTGGCACTACACGTGCACCACATCCTGCCCTTACTAAAGCCACCGATAGCACAATTGCCCAATGACCCAAGAAGCGCACTCGTGTCCTTAATGACCGAGAGCTTCTGGTGGCTCTTCATCAGAAACAGGAGAGGCATCATGACTGGCTGAAGCGCCAAATGCAAAGCCTCTTGGTGGATGTCAACCGCATTCGCAATCTTGCCACCAAGAATGCCTTTGTTGCCCATGAAACCTCTCGACGCACATGGAAAGGGCTGACGCTTATGTGCTCTGAAGATGATCTTCAAGAGGATGGCTTCTCTGAACGCTTCAAATTTGACTCCACACCTCCTCGAAGGGCAGTGCTGCGACGAACTCCATCTCACTCTGAGTTCTCTTCCTCTGCTGCAACTGTGAATGCCAGAGTGATCGAGGATGAAGACGATGCTACTTCACCGCCACCTTCTTTAGCACGCTTTGACACTGCTCCAAGTTCGTCTGCACCGCCGAACACCACCGACGACCCTGCTGCTTCACCTACTCTTCATGGGGACGAGTAGATGCTCTAGGTCTTCAACCCTTTTTGGTCCTTACTGACAAAAGGGGGAGAAGCATATGAGTTTGATAGTCTTCAAGCGGGTCCACATGGGCGGTTGCTTTATATTTTTCCTCATGTTTACAACTCTCGTTTTGATACATTTGGTTCTTTGAGTTGTAACACTTAAACTCGATGGTCGTCTGCTACTTTTTTGCCACTTTGTGATGCGATGATAAATTCCGCATGTGCGACGATAAATTCCGCACTTAGATCATTTTGGCAGACGTCCATTTTCCATTATGCATGTCATTATCTTCACATACCTTCTCATGCATAATGGATTGTCATCATAAGTTGAAGAGGATGTCCACAAGTACAACCTGCCATGTGCATTTGCATTCCAAAAGCAAATTACTTACATGCACATCTTCAGGGGGAGCCCTTGCAACCTATGAAGACAATTCCTTATCCTTTAGAATTTCACATATTATATTCCCCGTTGAAAACTTCAACTAGTTTGTCATCAATCACCAAAAAGGGGGAGACTGTAAGTGCATCTAGTGCCACCCCTAGTTGGTTTTGGAGTATTGACGACAAACCTAGTTGAGGGACTAATGTGTTTGTGACAATTGCAGGATAACACAGGTAGAAGTCCCTCATTGATTCGGTTTTCCTACCAGAGATGACCCCTAAAAATTTAATGAAGACATTGAAGTCAAAGGTGGTTTATGAATATATTATCATTGAAGACTATGACAAGAGAAGACATTGCATGAAGCCTATGGAGCTCGAAGACTTAGATCTTTCGTAGTTCTTTTTCTTCTCTGTTGAGTCATAGGAACCACCGTACTGTTAAGTGGGGTCCAAGAGAACAAGTCAGAATGACTGAAGTGATGCTTAACCAAAACCTATGTCATCGAGTGAAGACTATGAGAGCGAATCTTGTCCAGAGTCGGACAAGTCAGCTTTGCTTGTAGCCCAAGTAAAGTTGCCGTGTGAGTTTGAAATCTGACAGTTGGAACACGTGTCAGTTCCTTAGTGACCCAGGGTCATTTCGGACAAATCAGGTCAGGTTGCCTAGTGGCTATAAATAGCCCACCCCCTACAACCATAAACGGTTGGCTGCTCAGAGTTAGAGTACGGCTTTTGTCGTTTGAGAGCAACCTGTTGGGGAACGTAGTAATTTCAAAAAATTTCCTACGCACACGCAAGATCATGGTGATGCATAGCAACGAGAGGGAAGAGTGTTGTCTACGTACCCTCATAGACCAAAGCGGAAGCGTTGACGCAACGTAGAGGAAGTAGTCGTATGTCTTCCCGGTTCAACCGATCCAAGCACCGTTACTCCGGCACCTCCGAGTTCTTGGCACACGTTCAGCTTGATGACGCTCCCCGGGCTCCGATCCAGCAAAGCTTCGGGGAAGAGTTCCGTCAGCACGACGGCATGGTGACGATCTTGATGTTCAACCGTCGCAGGGCTTCGCCTAAGCACCACTACAATATGACCGAGGTGTAATATCGTGGAGGGGGGCACCGCACACGGCTAAGGAACGATCACAAAGATCAACTTGTGTGTCCTAGGCTGCCCCCTGCCCCCGTATATAAAGGAGCCAAGGGGAGGGGGCGGCCGGCCAAGGAGGGCGCGCCAAGGGGGAGTCCTACTCCCACCGGGAGTAGGACTCCCTTCTTTCCTAGTTGGATAAGGAGAAGGGGAAAGAGGAGGAAGAGGGAAAGGAAAGGGGGGGGGCGCCGCCCCCCTTCCCTTGTCCTATTCGGACTAGGAAGGGGAGGGGCGCGCGGCCACCTCTTGCCTCCTTTCCTATTCTCCCTTAAGGCCCATGTAGGCCCAATAACCCCCCGGGGGGTTCCGGTAACCCCCCCGGTACTCCGGTAAAATCCCGATTTCACCCGGAACGATTCCGATATCCAAATATAGGCTTCCAATATATCGATCTTTATGTCTCGACCATTTCGAGACTCCTCGTCATGTCCATGATCACATCCGGGACTCCGAACAACCTTCGGTACATCAAAATACATAAACTCGTAATGAAACTGTCATCATAACGTTAAGCGTGCGGACCCTATGGTTCGAGAACAATGTAGACATGACTGAGACACGTCTCCGGTCAATAACCAATAGCGGAACCTAGATGCTCATATTGGTTCCTACATATTCTACGAAGATCTTTATCGGTCAGACCGCATAACAACATACGTTGTTCCCTTTGTCATCGGTATGTTACTTGCCCGAGATTCGATCGTCGGTATCTCAATACCTAGTTCAATCTCGTTACCGGCAAGTCTCTTTACTCGTTCCGTAATACATCATTTCGCAACTAACTCATTAGTTGCAATGCTTGCAAGGCTTATGTGATGTGCATTACCGAGAGGGCCTAGAGATACCTCTCCGACAATTGGAGTGACAAATCCTAATCTCGAAATACGCCAACCCAACATGTACCTTTGGAGACACCTGTAGAGCTCCTTTATAATCACCCAGTTACGTTGTGACGTTTGGTAGCACACAAAGTGTTCCTCCGGCAAACGGGAGTTGCATAATCTCATAGTCATAGGAACATGTATAAGTCATGAAGAAAGCAATAGCAACATACTAAACGATCGGGTGCTAAGCTAATGGAATGGGTCATGTCAATCAGATCATTCACCTAATGATGTGATCCCATTAATCAAATAACAACTCTTTTGTTTATGGTTAGGAAACATAACCATCTTCGACTAACGAGCTAGTCAAGTAGAGGCATACTAGTGACACTCTGTTTGTCTATGTATTCACACATGTATTATGTTTCCGGTTAATACAATTCTAGCATGAATAATAAACATTTATCATGATATAAGGAAATAAATAATAACTTTATTATTGCCTCTAGGGCAGATTTCCTTCAGTCTCCCACTTGCACTAGAGTCAATAATCTAGTTCACATCGCCATGTGATTCAACACTAAAAAGTTCACATCACCATGTGATTAACACCCATAGTTCACATCGTCATGTGACCTATACCCAAAGGGTTTACTAGAGTCAATAATCTAGTTTACATCATTTATGTGATTAACACCCAAAGAGTACTAAGGTGTGATCATGTTTTGCTTGTGAGATAAATTTAGTCAACGGGTCTGTCACATACAGATCCATAAGTATTTTGCGAATTCTATGTCTATAATGCTCTGCACGGAGCTACTCTAGCTAATTGCTCCCACTTTCAATATGTATCCAGATTGAGACTTAGAGTCATCTGGATCAGTGTCAAAACTTGCATCGACGTAACCCTTTACGACGAACCTTTTTGTCACGTCCATAATCGAGAAACATATCCTTATTCCACTAAGGATAATTTTGACCGTTGTCCAGTGATCTACTCCTAGATCATTATTGTACTCCCTTGCCAAAATCAGTGTAGGGTATACAATAGATCTGGTACACAGCATGGCATACTTCATAGAACCTATGGCCAAGCCATAGGGAATGACTTTCATTCTCTTTCTATCTTCTGCCGTGGTCGGGTTTTGAGTCTTACTCAATTTCACACCTTGTTACACAGGCAAGAACTCTTTCTTTGACTGTTCCATTTTGAACTACTTCAAAACCTTGTCAAGGTATGTACTCATTGAAAAAAACTTATCAAGCGTCTTGATCTATCTCTATAGATCTTGATGCTCAATATGTAAGCAGCTTCGCCGAGGTCTTTCTTTGAAAAAACTCCTTTCAAACACTCCTTTATGCTTTGCAGAATAATTCTACATTATTTCCGATCAACAATATGTCATTCACATATACTTATCAGAAATGCTGTAGTGCTCCCACTCACTTTCTTGTAAATACAGGCTTCACCGCAAGTCTGTATAAAACTATATGCTTTGATCAACTTATCAAAGCGTATATTCCAACTCCGAGATGCTTGCACCAGTCCATAGATGGATTGCTGGAGCTTGCATATTTTTGTTAACACCTTTAGGATTGACAAAACCTTCTGGTTGCATCATATACAACTCTTCTTTAATAAATCCATTAAGGAATGCAGTTTTGTTATCCATTTGCCAGATTTCTTAAAATGCGGCAATTGCTAACATGATTCGGACAGACTTAAGCATAGATACGAGTGAGAAACTCTCATCGTAGTCAACACTTTGAACTTGTCAAAAACCTTTTGCGACAATTCTAGCTTTGTAGATAGTAACACCACTATCAACGTCCGTCTTCCTCTTGAAGATCCATTTATTTTCTATGGCTTGCCGATCATCGGGCAAGTCAACCAAAGTCCACACTTTGTTCTCATACATGGATCCCATCTCAGATTTCATGACCTCAAGCCATTTTGCGGAATCTGGGCTCATCATCGCTTCCTCATAGTTCGCAAGTTCATCATGGTCTAGTAACATGACTTCCAGAACAGGATTACCGTACCACTCTGGTGCGGATCTCACTCTGGTTTACCTACGAGATTCGGTAGTAACTTGATCTGAAGTTACATGATCATCATCATTAGCTTCCTCAATAATTGGTGTAGTAGTCACAGGAACAGATTTCTGTGATGAACTACTTTCCAATAAGGGAGAAGGTACAATTACCTTATCAAGTTCTACTTTCCTCCCACTCACTTCTTTCGAGAGAAACTCCTTCTCTAGAAAGGATCCATTCTTAGCAATGAATATCTTGCCTTCGGATCTGTGATAGAAGGTGTACCCAACATTTTCTTTTGGGTATCCTATGAAGACGCACTTCTCCGATTTGAGTTTGAGCTTATCAAGATGAAACTTTTTCATATAAGCATCGCAACCCCAAACTTTAAGAAATGACAACTTTGGTTTCATGCCAAACCATAGTTCATACGGTGTCGTCTCAACAGATTTAGATGGTGCCCTTTTAACGTGAATGCAGTTGTCTCTAATGCATAACCCCAAAAACGATAGTGGTAAATCGGTAAGAAACATCATAGATTGCACTATATCCAATAAAGTACGGTTATGACGTTCGGACACACCATTATGCTGTGGTGTTCCAGGTGGCATGAGTTTGTGAAACTATTCCACATTGTTTTAATTGAAGACCAAACTCGTAACTCAAATATTTGTCTCCGCGATCAGATCGTAGAAACTTTTATTTTCTTGTTACGATGATTCTCCACTTTACTCTGAAATTCTTTGAACTTTTCAAATATTTCAGACTTGTGTTTCATTAAGTAGATATACCCATATCTGCTCAAATCATCTGTGAAGGTCAGAAAATAATGATACCCGCCACGAGCCTTAACACTCATCGCATCTCATACATCAGTATGTATTATTTCCAATAAGTCAGTTGCTCGCTCCATAGTTCCGGAGAACGGTGTTTTAGTCATCTTGCCCATGAGGCATGGTTCGCAAGCATCAACTGATTCATAATCAAGTGATTCCAAAAACCCATCATCATGGAGTTTCTTCATGCGCTTTACACCAATATGACCTAAACGGCAGTGCCACAAATAAGTTGCACTATCATTATTAACTTTGCATCTTTTGGTTTCAATATTATGATTATGTGTATCACTACGATCGAGATCCAACGAACTATTTTCATTGGGTGTGTAACCATATAAGGTTTTATTCATGTAAACAGAACAACAATTTATTCTCTTACTTAAATGAATAACCGTATTACAATAAACATGATCAAATCATATTCATGCTCAACGCAAACACCAAATAACACTTATTCAGGTTCAACACTAATCCCGAACGTATAGGGAGTGTGCGATGATGATCATATCAATCTTGGAACCACTTCCAACACACATCGTCACTTCACCCTTAACTAGTCTCTGTTTATTCTGCAACTCCTGTTTCGAGTTACTAATCTTAGCAACTGAACTAGTATCAAATACTGAGGGGTTGCTATAAACACTAGTAAAGTACACATCAATAACATGTATATCAAATATACTTATGTTCACTTTGCCATCCTTCTTTATCTGCCAATCACTTGGGGTAGTTTCGCTTCTAGTGACCAGTCCCTTTGCAGTAGAAACACTTAGTCTCAGGCTTAGGACCAGACTAGGGCTTCTTCACTTGAGCAGCAACTTGCTTGCTGTTCTTCTTGAAGTTCCCCTTCTTCCCTCTGCCCTTTTCTTGAAACTAGTGGTCTTGTCTACCATCAACACTTGATGTTTTTCTCGATTTCTACCTTCGTCAATTTCCGCATTACGAAGAGCTTGGGAATCATTTCCGTTATCCCTTGCATATCATAGTTCATCACGAAGTTCTACTAACTTGGTGATGGTGACTAGAGAATTCTGTCAATCACTATCTTATCTGGAAGATTAACTCCCACTTGATTCAAGCGATTGTAGTACTCAGACAATCTGAGCACATGCTCACTAGTTGAGCGATTCTCCTCCATATTTTAGCTATAGAACTTGTTGGAGACTTCATATCTCTCAACTCGGGTATTTGCTTGAAATATTAACTTCAACTCCTGGAACATCTCATATGCTCCATGACGTTCAAAACGTCTTTGAAGTCCCGATTCTAAGCTATTAAGCATGGTGCACTAAACTATCAAGTAGTCATCATATTGAGCTAGCCAAACGTTCATAACGTCTGCATATGCTCCTGCAATAGGTCCGTCACCTAGCGGTGCATCAAGGACATAATTCTTCTATGCAGCAATGAGGATAAACCTCAGATCACGGATCCAATCCACATCATTGCTACTAACATCTTTCAACACAATTTTCTCTAGGAACATATCAAAATAAACACAGGGAAGCAACAACGCGAGCTATTGATCTACAACATAATTTGCAAAATACTACCAGGACTAAGTTCATGATAAATTAAAGTTCAATTAATCATATTACTTAAGAACTCCCACTTAGATAGACATCCCTCTAATCCTCTAAGTGATTACGTGATCCAAATCAACTAAACCATGTCCGATCATCACGTGAGATGGAGTAGTTTCATTGGTGAACATCACTATGTTGATCATATCTGCTATATGATTCATGCTCGATCTTTCAGTCTCCGTGTTCCGAGGCCATATATGTATATGCTTGGCTCGTCAAGTATAACCTGAGTATTCCGTGTGTGCAACTGTTTTGCACCCGTTGTATTTGAATGTAGAGCCTATCACACCCGATAATCACGTGGTGTCTCAGCATGAAGAACTTTCGCAACGGTGCATACTCAGGGAGAACACTTCTTGATAATTAGTGAGAGATCATCTTATAATGCTACCGTCAATCAAAGCAAGATAAGATGCATAAAAGATAAACATCACATGCAATCAATATAAGTGATATGATATGGCCACCATCATCTTGTGCTTGTGATCTCCATCTTCGAAGCACCGTCGTGATCACCATTGTCACCAGCGCGACACCTTGATCTCCATCGTAGCATCGTTGTCGTCTCGCCAATCTTATGCTTCCATGACTATCGCTACCGCTTAGTGATAAAGTAAAGCATTACAGCGCGATTGCATTGCATACAATAAAGCGACAACCATATGGCTCCTGCCAGTTGCCGATAACTCGGTTACAAAACATGATCATCTCATACAATAAAATTTAGCATCATGTCTTGACCATATCACATCACAACATGCCCTGCAAAAACAAGTTAGACGTCCTCTACTTTGTTGTTGCAAGTTTTACGTGGCTGCTACGGGCTTAAGCAAGAACCAATCTTACCTATGCATCAAAACCACAACGATAGTTTGTCAAGTTGGTGCTGTTTTAACCTTCGCAAGGACCGGGCGTAGCCACACTCGGTTAAACTAAAGTTGGAGAAACTGTCACCCGCAAGCCACCTATGTGCAAAGCACGTCGGGAGAACCGGCCTCGCGTAAGCGTACGCGTAATGTTGGTCCGGGCCGTTTCGTCCAACAATACCGCCGAACCAAAGTATGACATGCTGGTAAGCAGTATGACTTATATCGCCCACAACTCACTTGTGTTCAACTCGTGCATATAACATCAACATATAAAACCTAGGCTCGGATGCCACTGTTGGGGAACGTAGTAATTTCAAAAAAATTCCTACGCACATGCAAGATCATGGTGATGCATAGCAACGAGAGGGGAGAGTGTTGTCTACGTACCCTCGTAGACCGAAGCGGAAGTGTTGACGCAACGTAGAGGAAGTAGTCGTACGTCTTCCCGGTTCAACCGATCCAAGCACCGTTACTCCGGCACCTCCGAGTTCTTGGCACACGTTCAGCTCGATGACGCTCCCCGGGCTCCGATCCAGCAAAGCTTCGGGGAAGAGTTCCGTCAGCATGACGGCGTGGTGACGATCTTGATGTTGAACCGTCGCAGGGCTTCGCCTAAGCACCGCTACAATATGACCGAGGTGTAATATCGTGGAGGGGGGCACCGCACACGGCTAAGGAACGATCACAAAGATCAACTTGTGTGTCCTAGGGTGCCCCCCTGCTCCCGTATATAAAGGAGCCAAGGGGAGGGGGCGGCCGGCCAAGGAGGGCGCGCCAAGGGGGAGTCCTACTCCCACCGGGAGTAGGACTCCCTTCTTTCCTAGTTGGATAAGGAGAAGGGGAAAGAGGAGGAAGAGGGAAAGGAAAGGGGGGGGGCGCCGCCCCCCTTCCCTTGTCCTATTCGGACTAGGAAGGGGAGGGGCGCGCGGCCACCTCTTGCCTCCTTTCCTATTCTCCCTTAAGGCCCATGTAGGCCCAATAACCCCCCGGGGGGTTCCGGTAACCCCCCCGGTACTCCGGTAAAATCCCGATTTCACCCGGAACGATTCTGATATCCAAATATAGGCTTCCAATATATCGATCTTTATGTCTCGACCATTTTGAGACTCCTCGTCATGTCCATGATCACATCCGGGACTCTGAACAACCTTCAATACATCAAAATACATAAACTCATAATGAAACTGTCATCGTAACGTTAAGCGCGCGGACCCTACGGTTCGAGAACAATGTAGACATGACCGAGACACGTCTCCGGTCAATAACCAATAGCGGAACCTGGATGCTCATATTGGTTCCTACATATTCTACGAAGATCTTTATCGGTCAGACCGCATAACAACATACGTTGTTCCCTTTGTCATCGGTATGTTACTTGCCCGAGATTCGATCATCGGTATCTCAATACCTAGTTCAATCTCGTTACCGTCAAGTCTCTTTACTCGTTCCATAATACATCATTTCGCAACTAACTCATTAGTTGCAATGCTTGCAAGGCTTATGTGATGTGCATTACTGAGAGGGCCCAGAGATACCTCTCCGACAATTGGAGTGACAAATCCTAATCTCGAAATACGCCAACCCAACATGTACCTTTGGAGACACCTGTAGAGCTCCTTTATAATCACCCAGTTACGTTGTGACGTTTGGTAGCACACAAAGTGTTCCTCCGGCAAACGGGAGTTGCATAATCTCATAGTCATAGGAACATGTATAAGTCATGAAGAAAGCAATAGCAACATACTAAACGATCGGGTGCTAAGCTAATGGAATGGGTCATGTCAATCAGATCATTCACCTAATGATGTGATCCCGTTAATCAAATAACAACTCTTTTGTTTATGGTTAGGAAACATAACCATCTTCGATTAACGAGCTAGTCAAGTAGAGGCATACTAGTGACACTCTGTTTGTCTATGTATTCACACATGTATTATGTTTCCGGTTAATACAATTCTAGCATGAATAATAAACATTTATCATGATATAAGGAAATAAATAATAACTTTATTATTGCCTCTAGGGCATATTTCCTTCACAACCCACCTCGAAGCCTTTGAGAGAGAATTCCTTGAGAGGATAAAGCCCTAACCACCCAGAGCCAAAGAGTGTTAGGCATCACTTAAGCCTTCTTGTCTATGTGATCTGAAGACTTATTACACTTGAGGACTATGAATCCTCCAGCCGGTTAGGCGTCGTGTTCTGAGCATCCAAGAGACATTGTGGATCGCCGGTGAACGAAGTCTGTGAAGGTTTGGGAGTCTACCTTGAAGACTTACCAGAGTGATTGGGCGAGGTCTGTGTGACCTTAGCTCAAGGGGAATACGGTGAGGACTGGGTGTCCTGAGCTGCGTGTTCAGGACTGGGTGTCCGGGACTGTGTGTCCTCGGGTTTAAATACCTAGCCGCCCTAACCAGACGTACAGTTGTCACAGCAACTGGAACTGGTCCAACAAATCATTGTCTTCAACGAGTCACTGGTTTCATCCTTCCCTTCCCTTTACTTACTGTTGGTCCTTGTGAAGTCATTGTATGATTGCACTATCTTTTGTCTTCACTGAGTGACTGTGTGTTCTGTTTGGCTTCATAATATCTTCCTACCTGATCCTCACTACATTGCTGCTATTAGTCATTGTGCTTTCACTTCATTGAATACTTGACTATGGTTTGCCTAGTGTAGTCTACCTTCCGCTGCATGGTAATAGGTTTATTTCTATCGTTTGTCTTCGAAACTTCCACATTTTGAAGACTTTCATAAAAATCGCCTATTCACCCCCCCTCTAGTCGATATAACGCACTTTCATTCTGTACCTGAGGCCTATTCTCAATATGATAGTCAAACTGAGGACCAGCAGCAGGCGCAGGAACAGAAGCAGTAGCATCATTGGCTTCGCTGACTTCTAGTTCTTGGGTTGGTGCAGGCTCCACATTTGCTTCAGCCATGACAACGTCAGTGGCTTCATTGGTGTTCGTGGTGGCAGCCTCAAGATTTTCTACCTCCACTTGATGAGCTGGAGGGTCGGGCACAAACACGTTCTCCTCAAGAACAGCTTCTTCAGTAGTTGGGGGAGTAGGAACACGTTCTTCTTCTTGGGTGTCATCGGCTGATGCAGCCGGAATGTCTTTAGCAGTTTTAGCTTCAGACTCAGAGACTTGAGACCTTGGTCCTTTGCGAAGCCTGCGTAACGCAGGCGATGCCTTTGGAGATGGAGTTGGCTGGGCCTCAAAGTCATCTTCTTCTTCTTGCCGGGGTGGTGTGACTTGTTGTTGTTGTGGGTGATCAGCCCATGTTGCATCCTGAGCAATTGGCGTCAGAGGACGACCAATGCTGATGAGTTCACTGTGCGTAAGCACATGCGATGATACTTGTTGGTGCTCGATCTGAGGAAGTACTACATCATCTTCAACATGGTCATGGTGACCAATGTCTTCAGCTTCATGAGCCTCTGTGAAAGCAGGCTCAGGGACAGTCAGTTGGCGCTCTTGATGTTCAGCGTCAGGGCAAACCATGGAGATAGGTTCAACAACTAAGGGCTCTGTGGGAGCAGCCCGATCCTTCTTGGTCTTGCGCTTCTTCTTGGAGGGAGCAGCAGCAGAGGCTTCAGGATGTTTCCTCTTTCTGGCTTCAGCCTCAGCAGTCCTCGTCTTCTTCAGTTCTGAAGCGGTAGACCTGGCTTTTGGCTTCGAGCCAGTCATGCTGGTTGGGAAGACAACAGGATGTGCTTCCTGCCTTGGTGCGTCGGGTTCAGCCATAGCGGGCTTCTTCTTCTGCTGCTTTGCAGCCATCCTGGGGTCAATGCCAGGACGCCCAAGGGCCTTGTGCTTCTCAGCCTCATTGTAGGCTTGCACACACTTGTCAGCAAGGCTCTTCATGCGCTCACGAGAACCTTGAGCTTCTTCACGCTTCTTGAGAAAGGCTTCTTTGAGCTCGTGCAGCATGATCTTGAAGTTCTTGACCTCTTGCACACTGAGCTTGGCCATATGCTTCTTGAATTGAGCTTTCTCAAAGTCAATCTTCTGCTTCAGTTCAACGATGTGCTGGGCTATAGCTAACTCTGAAGCAATGGCGCCATGGAAAGCGACACTGAGGCCAATGGGAAGTTGCAAATCTTAAAAGAAGAGGTTGGGCGTGTCAAACCACTCATCGATGAAGTCGTGGATGATTGCCACGTCAAAGAGAGGCAAATTGTTGAAGATTTCTGCTTCTTCTTTGCTCTTGATCGGTTGCTCAAGAGCGTCATCTGCAAGATCTTCATCACTGGACAGATCAATGGCATCGTTGCACAGAATGGCAGCAGCAGTCAGTTCTTGGATGGTGTGTGGCAGAGGCATCTTGACTCTCGGGGGCTTGGAGATACGTGACAGATCTTCAGACTGCACACTGTCTTCAGGAGGTGCAGTAGCCAGTGGCTGCGCCAGTGAGATTTTTGGTGCTGAGGCAGGCTTTGAAGCTTTAGGCAGCTTTGGTTTCTGCGGCTTTGGAGTAGGAGCTGGGGCTTCATCAGTGTTAGCATAATCATCAGAATGATCCACTTTGGCACCTTGAACAGAGATATGAGTGATGAGGCCATCCAGGTTGTAGAACGAACCGATGACATTGGGTTCGGCATCGCGGGTGCCATCTGCACGGGGAGCAGAGGGGCCAGGGTTGAAGTCTAGTCCCAATGACTTCTTATTCTGCTTCGGCGAATTCTGGGCAAACTGGAAGTTGCGCTTGAACAGATTGTCGTCACGACACCAGAGCAGTGATGATGGGTCAGCATCCGTAGGCTATGGTCCACGGACCATGCAGGGATAGAAGCCTTGTTCAATGGCTTCATCTCTGGACCTGGCTTGAAGATTTTTGTATAGGATGTCTCCCCATGGTCGCTTGATGGCATTCTTTTCAGCATATTCCTTTGTCATAAATCTGTACTTGAACCACTGTTCTGCCCAATATCATCGAATCCATTGGATTCATGTCTTGCGCTGATTGTAATCCTCTTCTGGATCTGTCTTGTATAGTTCTGAGAGGTCATCGGGCAGATCTCTTGATGTCTCACCTCGACACTTTCTGCCACCCTTCCTTGCTGATTTCTCTGCAGCCATGAACTTTAAACTGAATGGCTTCAATACGTTCAAAGGCTTCAAGGGATTTCGCTTGCTGGACAAACAGGAACTGGCTTCGGGAGAATTTATGTGATGCTGTAAGAATTCTGCAAATGAATGCAGACTATGAGAACCAAGGGATTCTCCCACGGACATGTACCTGTGACAGCATTAAGGTGCGAGGGAAGAGGAAGAGGTCATATGCATTCTCAGAAGATTTTGAAGATAAATCAGTTTAGAAGACATTGACCTCATCGTGCGAAGACATTCACTCATAGATAAGGAGTTGGTTCTAGATTTGTACGAATCCACAGATCAGTACAAGTGAGGAATCTAACTACTTTGTGAAGCATAAGTGAACATACTAGGCATAATATGAGATGCAGTATGAAGTGGATCCAACTTGTGTGAACAGAAACTGCTTGTGGTAGAAAGTGACGAATCTATAGGATCAAAGAGGCCGTAAAAAGGAAGTTTTATTTACCACACAAGGAACTGCTAGACGGAGTGGAAGAGGAGGCCGAGCAGTTTGATCGTCCGTGCCCTAACTTGGCGACGGAGGACACCTACGGCGACGGTGGAGAAGACGATGTCCGCGGCCGGCGTGAAGACGGCGTCGGAGAGGTCGCGGCAGCTAAGCGCTTCGTCACCGGCGTCGTCGAGGGCTAGCGGTGGCGCTAGGGTTCGTGCGAGAGTGGAAGAAAGGATATTGACTATGGTGAGGCGTGTATTTATAGGGACAGGGACGGCACAGCGTTATTACACAGGTGCCCCTGGCGATTCACATCTGAAGAACATGTGGCCATCATGCAGCATATCGGAGGTTGTTCCATGTTCCCACGCATGCCTGGATTGTCGGGTGGTCGTTCCCACTTCTCCGGGTTTCAGGTGAAGGAATTGGCATTGAAAACAGACTTAATGTTTGTCTCCGTATCTTCTGCTGACAAGGACGCAGAGAAGACATTCGACAGTTTCAATAGAATGCATATGATTTGGAGAGATAGAGTTTGAGATAGAAAGCATAGAGAGGGTAGGGTCCGATCACATTCACTTAGTTCAAAAGACTCAACAAGAAGACATAGCTATAAGTGAATGCTGTAGAGGACAGAACACTAGTATAAGGAATGCAAATATATATGATCAACATAATGAAGATAATCATGAAGACATGTTGAGATTGAAACCAAACCAAATGTGAGGACACAGCAAATGTAACACCATGGGTAAAACACTTCAAACAGATGAATTTTGTGGTGGCGTTACCCACCGTATAGGAAGTATTAGACCCAGACACGGCGCACAATTATCGTGGCGCTCCGAAGTCAAATTCCACATTAATGTATTCACACTTAGAATGTATGTCTTCATTGATTGAAGATATACTTTACTTCGTGTGTTGCACATCTAAGTCATCAATATGCATAAGTGTTAGGATGTGTGCCTGATCACAGGACATTTGAGGATTCCAAGATATTTAGCTCACACCGTAACTTGCAAAATCTCTTCTCATCCAAGGGCTTGGTGAAGATATCTGCCAATTGCTCTTCAGTGTTGACGTGTATGATATCAATATCTTCCTTCACAACATGATCTCTGAGAAAGTGATGACGAATTTCAATGTGCTTTGTCTTCGAGTGCTGAACTGGGTTGTTGGCAATCTTGATGGCGCTTTCGTTGTCGCAGTAGAGTGGCACTTGCTTCAGATGAATGCCATAGTCTTTGAGGGTTTGCTTCATCCACAGAAGCTGAGCGCTGCAAGATCCAGCAGCAATGTATTCAGATTCAGCAGTGGAGAGAGGTACACAGTTCTGCTTCTTTGAAGACCAACATACAAGTGATCGTCCCAGAAAATGACATGTGCCTGATGTAGACTTGCGATCCACCTTGTCACCAGCATAATCAGCATCCGAAAATCCAACCAGATCAAACTCTGATCCCTTTGGATACCATAATCCTACAGTTGTGGTGTAAGCCAAATATCGAAGAATTCGCTTCACAGCTAAGTGATGCGACTCCTTTGGTGTCGCTTGGAATCGAGCACACATGCAAACACTAAGCATAATATCTGGCCTAGATGCACATAGATAAAGTAAAGAACCAATCATGGAGCGGTATACCTTTTGATCGAACTCTTTACCATTGTCGTCGGGACCCAGATGATGTTTGGCTGGCATTGGCATTGTGAAGCCTTTGCAGTCTTGCATACCAAACTTCTTCAGGCAATCTTTGAGATACTTATCTTGAGATATAAAGATGTCGTTGCGTTGCTGACATATTTGAAGGCCAAGGAAGAACTGCAGCTCACCCATCATGGACATCTGATATTGCTCTTGCATCATATATCCAAACTCTTCACTGTATTTCTGATTGGTGCAGCCGAAGATAATGTCATCCACATATATTTGGCACACAAACAGTTCACCATCATATGTCTTCGTGAAGAGAGTGGGGTCGAGGGAACCAGATTTGAAGCCTTTGCTCTTCAGGAAGTCTTTGAGTGTGCCATACCAAGCCCGAGGGGCTTGTTTGAGGCCATACAGTGCCTTGTTGAGCTTGTATACCATGTCAGGATGTTTTGGATCTTCAAAGCCAGGTGGTTGTGCGACATATACTTCTTCTTCAATCTTGCCATTGAGAAAAGCGCTCTTCACATCCATTTGATATAGAAGTATGTTGTGATGATTTGCATAGGCCAGCAGTATGCGTATGGCTTCTAGTCTAGCCACAGGAGCAAATGTTTCATCGAAGTCAATCCCTTCAACTTGAGTGTATCCTTGAGCAACGAGACGAGCTTTGTTTCTGACAACTTGACCATGCTCATCTTGCTTGTTGCGATATATCCATTTGGTGCCTATTATATTGTGCTTCCGAGGATCAGGACACTTAACCAGTTCCCATACATTATCCAGCTCAAACTGTTGAAGCTCTTCTTGCATAGCTTGAATCCATTCAGGTTCCATGAAGGCTTCTTCAACTTTCTTAGGTTCTGTTATTGAGACGAATGCGAAGTGCCCACAGAAATTTGCTAGCTGAGTTGCCCTTGAACGAGTGAGTGGACCTGGTGCATTGATGCTATCGATTATTCTCTCAATCTGCACTTCATTTGCAACACGAGGATGTACAGGACGAAGATTTTGCTCTTGCTGATCATTGTCATTGTTAGAGGGATTGTCTTCAGGCTGAGCATTATCTTCAGGTTGATCAGGTGCGGAGATGATAAGTTCTTCTTCGGGTTGAGCTTCAGAAGGTATGATTTCTCCAGTTCCCATAAGTTTGATTGATTCACTGGATGGAACTTCATCTAGCACATTTGGAAGTTGCTCTCTTTGTGAGCCGTTAGTTTCATCGAACCGCACATCCACTGTTTCAACCACTTTGTAATGAAAGAGATTGAAGACTCTGTAGGAGTGAGAATCCTTTCCATATCTAAGCATAAAACCCTCATGTGCTTTTGGTGCAAACTTTGAAGTGTGATGTGGATCCTTGATCCAGCACTTGGCACCAAATACTCTGAAGTAGCTAACATTTGGCTTCTTGCCAGTAAGGAGCTCGTAGGATGTATTTTTCAGAAGCTTGTGAAGATAAACACGGTTGATGATATGGCATGTGGTGTCAATGGCCTCAGGCCAGAATTTTCTTGGAGTCTTGTATCCATCAAGCATCGTTCGAGCCATCTCAATAAGAGTTCTGTTCTTGCGTTCGACGACGCCATTCTGCTGTGGCGTGTACGGAGCTGAGAATTCATGTGTGATGCCCAAAGTATCAAGATATGTATCAAGGCCATTGTTCTTGAATTCAGTGCCATTGTCACTTCTGATGTGCTTTATCTTGGCGCCATAGTTGTTCATTGCTCGATTGGCGAAGCGTCTGAAGACATCCTGCACTTCAGTCTTGTAAAGGATTATATGCACCCATGTATATCTTGAATAATCATCAACAATGACAAAGCCATAGAGACAAGAAGTAGTAGTAAGAGTTGAGTAATGAGTGGGACTGAAAAGATCCATGTGTAGCAGTTCGAAGGGTTGAGTCATTGTCATAATTGTCTTCGAGGGATGCTTGGCCCTCGTCATATTTCCTGCTTCACAGGCACCGCACAAGTGATCCTTCTTGAACTTGACGCCCTTGATGCCTATGACATGCTTCTTCCTTGCAAGGGTGTGGAGGTTCCTCATGCCAGTATGCCCTAGCCTTCGATGCCAGAGCCAGCATTCAGAAGCTTTTGCTAGAAGACATACTGCAAGTTGTGGTCTTGCTGAGAAATCTACCACATACAAATCATCTTTCCAATACCCTTCAAACACTAGAGACTTGTCAGATTCCATTAGTACAAGGCAACGATATTTTCTAAATCGCAAAGCATTGAGACAGACATTAAGTTGAAACCAAGGGATTCAACAAGCATGACTTTATCCATGTGTTGATCCTTTGAGATTGCAACTCTACCTAGACCCAATACCTTGCTTTTACCAGTGTTAGCAAATGTGATGTGACTTTTGTCTGATGGACGTAAAGTTGAGTCCATGAGAAGGCTTCGCTTGCCAGTCATGTGATTTGTACACCCACTATCAATAATCCATTCTGAAGCAGCTGGTGTCGTACCCTACAGTGCAGTTAGGGGGATAGGCTTCACGAAGAGAATTGTGAAGCAAAAACATTTGATGAACCAGTGGATTATTAAAGCTTAGATCGAGATTAGGACTGATAGGGCAACTTGCAAGCGATTCAGGAACAAAGTACATAATAAGACCATTTGGGCATTTGATCTTGCGCCCTACAAGATGTTTAAGGTCCCCAGCAATAGTGTCAGACGATTTTGGTTTTCGGCTGGAGACCTTTCCCTGCAAAAGAGAGTTAAGCTTTCTTAGCTACCCACATCTTCAGGGGTGGCTTCGAAGCAATAAGTCTAAGTGCAGCATCTGAGAACTTTGGCTTTGGAGCCCTAGCAAAAATTCTTGCAGGTGGACAATAGTACTCATAAGAATAAGCAGAATAGTTCTTGGTCTTATGAACATGGCGGTTTAATGGACCGCGCTCATATTCATAGGCCTGAGTATGGCTTCCCTGCACAACATTTGCATTATTTTGACTCTGGTGAATCCTCTGTCTGTATGAAGCCTTTGGACCCAATGAAGCCTGTGGTCTGGGGTTTGTCTTCTTCACCTGTGGTGTCATGATGACATTCACAGGAAGATTCTCCAAACACCTTTTCGGCACCCAGATCTTCTTCATAGGTGGTCCATTCCTGCAGTTAGTACCAATGTACCTGGCAAACACTTCACCATTCTGATTCTTAAGAAGTTTATAGTTTGCATCAAAGGATTCATCAATAACAATGGGGTTAGCATAAGTGAAGCCAGATAGAGTGGATGGATCTGCTGAAGGTTCCTTTGCAGCAACCCATGTGGTTTTGGGGTACTGCTCAGGTTTCCAGTAAGAGCCATCAGCATTCATTTTCCTTACGAACCCAACACCCTCTTTCCTAGGGTTTCGGTTCAGGATCTGCCTTTTGAGGACATCACATAGTGTCTGATGCCCTTTGAGACTTTTGTACATCCCTGTTTCAAGCAGTGTCTTCAACCTAGCATTCTCATCAGCAATAGCAGTGGTGTCCTCAACAGAGGGGTTAGTTTCCACATTAACAGTTGAAGATATTGCAACAGTAGCCGTAGTAGAACATTCAACAACAGGAGTAGCGTTATCACGCTCAATGCATTTAAGACATGGTGGTTCAAATTCTTCCTGAGCAAAACTGATCTGTTCGGCGCGAAGTGACTCATTTTCCTTTTGAAGATCTTCATGAGCCGCTCTCAATTTCTCGAGTTCTTCATGAGTTGTTGAGAGCGTTTCATGACGACTTTCAAGTTCCTCATACTTAATATGAAGATTTTTTATGTCTTCAATTAAGGACTGAGATCGAGTCATTTCAGTGTCCAACAGGTCATTGCTTTTGTCTAACAGTTTTTGAATATGTTCCATAGCTTTTTGTTGTTTAGTGACAAGGGAAGCAAGTTTTGCATAGCTGGGTCCAAATTCATCACCAGATTCATCATCACTGGATTTAGATAGATAGCATTCAATTACCTTAGCATCATTTGCCATAAGGCATGATGCAGAAGATGATAATTCTGGTTCGAAAGTCATCGCTTTGAGTGACTCCTTAAAGTCCTTGAACCGAGGATCATGACGAGTTCGATGACCCTCATAGACCTCAGAGAGACGGTCCCAGATGAGCTTTGCATGATCGAGATGCATGACATTCCTAAACTGATTTTGAGATAGACAAGAGCAGATGACATCCTTCGCCGTGAGGTTGAGAAGAGTGTACTTGCGAATGTCATCAGCTTCCGCCATTTTGCACAGATCGGTCAGACCAATCTCAGTGACGGTCCATAGCTCGCTGTTTGTTGCCATGAGGCGCTTCTTCATCAAGGCCTTCCACTTGGGATACTCGTGACCGTCAAAGATGGGGCATGACACAGTCTTCATACCTGTGGTCGACATAATTGAAACTCCAGGCGGTTAAACCAAAATCACACAGAATAAGGGAGTACCTTGCTTTGATACCAATTGAAAGTGTGTTATATCGACTAGAGGGGGGTGAATAGGCGATTTTTATGAAAGACTTCAAAACATGGAAGTTTTAAAGACAAATGATAGAATTGAACCTATTTCCATCCAGCGGAAGATAGACTACACTAGACAGACAATAGTCAAGCATTCAATGAAGTGAAACCACACTGACTAATAGTAGCTAGGCAGTAAGGATCAGGTACACAGTGAAGACAAATAGATAAAGCAAATAGGCACTGACTTTACAAGAGCCAACCGTAAATAAAGAGATGAGAAGGATAGAACCAGTGTGCGTGACGAAGACAAAGGTTTGGTAGACCAGTTCCAACTGTTGTGACAGTTGTACGTCTGGTTAGGGCGGATAGGTATTTAAACCTGAGGACACTCAGTCCCGGACACTTAGTCCTGAGCACACAGCTCAGAACACTTAGTCCTCTCCGTATTCCCCTTGAGCTAAGGTCACACAGACCTTGCCCAATCACTCTGGTAAGTCTTCAAGGTAAACTTCCAAACCTTCACAGACTTCGTTCACTGGCGATCCACAATGACTCTTGGATGCTCAGAACGCGACGCCTAACCGGCTAGAGGATTCACAGTCCTCAAGTGTAATTAGTCTTCAGATCACACAGACAAGAAGACTTAAGTGATGCCTAACACTCTTTGGCTCTGGGTGGTTAGGACTTTATCCTCTCAAGGAATTCTCTCTCAAAGGCTTAGAGGTGGGTTGCTCTCAAATGACAAAAGCCATACTTTAACTCTGAGTAGCCAACCGTTTATGGTTGTAGGGGGTGGGCTATTTATAGCCACTAGGCAACCCGACCTGATTTGTCCGAAATGACCCTGGGTCACTAAGGAACTGACACGTGTTCCAACGGTCAGATTTAAAACACATATGGCAACTTTACTTGGGCTACAAGCAAAGCTGACTTGTCCAACTCTGAACAATATCTCTCTCATAGTCTTCACTCGAAGACATAGGATTGTGGTTAAGCATCACTTCAGTCATTCTGACTGGTTTTCTTGGACCCCACTTAACAGTACGGTGGTTCCTATGACTCAACAAAGAAGAAAAAGAACTACGAAAGATCTAAGTCTTCGCACTCCATAGTCTTCATGCGATGTCTTCTCTTATCATAGTCTTCAAGGTGAATGTCTTCTATTACCACCTTTGACTTCAATGTCTTCATACATTTTTAGGGGTCATCTCTGGTAGGAAAACCGAATCAATGAGGGACTTCTACTTGTGTTATCCTACAATTCTCACAAACACATTAGTCCCTCAACTAGGTTTGTCGTCAATACTCCAAAACCAACTAGGGGTGGCACTAGATGCACTTACACCTAGCATATGCAGATATGGCCTCGAAACACTGAGACCGAAAGGTTGAGCGTGAATCATATAGTAGATATGATCAACATAGTGATGTTCACCATTGAAAGCTACTCCATTTCACGTGATGATCGGTTATGGTTTAGTTGATTTGGATCATGTGATCACTTAGAGGATTAGAGGGATGTCTTTCTAAGTGGGAGTTCTTAAGTAATATGATTAATTGAACTTAAATTTATCATGAACTTAGTACCTGATAGTATCTTGCTTGTTTATGTTGATTGTAGATAGATGGCCTGTGCTGTTGTTCCGTTGAATTTTAATGCGTTCCTTGAGAAAGCAAAGTTGAAAGATGATGGTAGCAATTACACGGACCGGGTCCGTAACTTGAGGATTATCCTCATTGCTGCACAGAAGAGTTACATCCTGGAAGCACCGCTAGGTGTATCTCCTGCTCCAGCAACTGCAGACATTGTGAATGCCTGGTAGTTGCGTGTTGATGACTAGTCGATAGTTCAGTGTGCCATGCTTTACGGCTTGGAACCAGGACTTCAACGACGTTTTGAACGTCATGGAGCATATGAGATGTTCCAGGAGTTGAAGTTAATATTTCAAGCAAATTCCCGGATTGAGAGATATGAAGTCTCCAATAAGTTCTACAGCTGCAAGATGGAGGAGACTAGTTCTGTCAGTGAACATATACTCAGAATGTCTGGGTACCATAATCACTTGACTCAGCTGGGAGTTGATCTTCCGGTTGATAGTGTCATTGACAGAGTTCTTCAATCACTGCCACCAAGCTTCAAGGGCTTCGTGATGAACTATAATATGCAAGGGATGAATAAGACAATTCCCGAGCTCTTCGCAATGCTAAAGGCTACGGAGGTAGAAATCAAGAAGGAGCATCAAGTGTTGATGGTGAACAAGACCACTAGTTTCAAGAAAAAGGGCAGAGGGAAGAAGAAGGGGAACTTCAAGAAGAACAGCAAGCAAGTTGCTGCTCAGGAGAAGAAAGCCAAGTCTGGACCTAAGCCTGAAACTGAGTGCTTCTACTGCAAGCAGACTGGTCACTGGAAGCGGAACTGCCCCAAGTATTTGGCGGATAAGAAGGATGGCAAGGTGAACAAAGGTATATGTGATATACATGTTATTGATGTGTACCTTACTAGAGCTCGCAATAGCACCTGGGTATTTGATACTGGTTCTGTTGCTATTATTTGCAACTCGAAACAGGGACTACGGATTAAGCGAACACTGGCAAAGGATGAGGTGACGATGCGCGTGGGAAACGGTTCCAAAGTCGATGTGATCGCGGTCGGCACGCTACCTCTACATCTACCTTCGGGATTAATATTAGACCTAAATAATTGTTATTTGGTGCCAGCGTTGAGCATGAACATTATATCTTGATCTTGTTTAATGCGAGACGGTTATTCATTTAAATCAGAGAATAATGGTTGTTCTATTTATATGAGTAATATCTTTTATGGTCATGCACCCTTGAAGAGTGGTCTATTCTTATTGAATCTCGATAGTAGTAATACACATATTCATAATGTTGAAACCAAAAGATGCAGAGTTGATAATGAAAGTGCAACTTATTTGTGGCACTGTCGTTTAGGTCATATCGGTATAAAGCGCATGAAGAAACTCCATACCGATGGACTTTTGGAACCACTTGATTATGAATCACTTGGTACTTGCGAACCGTGCCTCTTGGGCAAGATGACTAAAACACCGTTCTCCGGTACTATGGAGAGAGCAACAGATTTATTAGAAATCATACATACCGATGTATGTGGTCCGATGAATATTGAGGCTCGTGGCGGATATCGTTATTTTCTCACCTTCACAGATGATTTAAGCATATATGGGTATATCTACTTGATGAAGCATAAGTATGAAACATTTGAAAATGTTAAAAGACTTTCAGAGTGAAGTTGAAAATCATCGTAACAAGAAAATAAAGTTTCTACAATCTGATCATGGAGGAGATTATTTGAGTTACGAGTTTGGTCTACATTTGAAACAATGCGGAATAGTTTCGCAACTCACGCCCCCGGAACACCACAGCGTAATGGTGTGTCCGAATGTCGTAATCGTACTTTACTAGATATGGTGTGATCTATGATGTCTCTTACTGATTTACCGCTATCGTTTTGGGGTTATGCTTTAGAGACGGCCACATTCACGTTAAATAGGGCACCATCGAAATCCGTCGAGACAACGCCTTATGAACTATGGTTTGGCAAGAAACCAAAGTTGTCGTTTCTGAAAGTTTGGGGCTGCGATGCTTATGTCAAAAAGCATCAACCTGATAAGCTCGAACCCAAATCGGAGAAATGTGTCTTCATAGGATACCTAAAGGAGACTGTTGGGTACACCGTCTATCACAGATCTAAAGGCAAGACATTCGTTGCCAAGAATGGATCCTTTCTAGAGAAGGAGTTTATCTCGAAAGAAGTGAGTGGGAGGAAAGTAGAACTTGATGAGGTAACTGTACCTGCTCCCTTATTGGAAAGTAGTGTATCACATAAATCGGTTTCTATGACACCTACACCAACTAGTGAGGAAGTTAATGATGATGATCATGGAACTTCAGATCAAGTTGCTACTGATCTTCGTAGATCAACCAGAGTGAGATCCGCACCAGAGTGGTACGGTAATCCTGTTCTGGAAGTCATGCTACTAGATCATGATGAACCTACGAACTATGAAGAAGCGATGGTGAGCCCAGATTCCGCAAAATGGCTTGAAGCCATGAAATCTGAGATGGGGTTCATGTATGAGAACAAAGTGTGGACTTTGGTTGACTTCCCTTTTGATCGGCAAGCAATTGAGAATAAATGGATCTTCAAGAAGAAGACTGACGTTGACGGTAATGTTACTATCTACAAAGCTCGACTTATCGCGAAAGGTTTTCGACAAGTTCAAGGGATTGACTACGATGAGACCTTCTCACCCGTAGCGATGCTTAAGTCTGTCCGAATCATGTTAGCAATTGCCGCATTTTATGATTATGAAATATGGCAGATGGATTTCAGAACTGCATTCCTGAATGGATTTCTGGAAGAAGAGTTGTATATGATGCAACCGGAAGGTTTCGTCGATCCAAAGGGAGCTAACAAAGTGTGCATGCTCCAGCGATCCATTTATGGACTGGTGCAAGCCTCTCGGAGTTGGAATAAACGCTTTGATAGTGTGATCAAAGCAGTTGGTTTTATACAGACTTTTGGAGAAGCCTGTATTTACAAGAACGTGAGTGGGAGCTCTGTAGCATTTCTGATATTATATGTGGATGACATATTGCTGATTGGAAATGATATAGAATTTCTGGATAGCATAAAGGGATACTTGAATAAGAGTTTTTCAATGAAAGACCTCGGTGAAGCTGCTTATATATTGGGCATTAAGATCTATAGAGATAGATCAATACGCTTAATTGGACTTTCACAAAGCACATACCTTGACAAAGTTTTGAAGAAGTTCAAAATGGATCAAGCAACGAAAGGGTTCTTGCATGTGTTACAAGGTGTGAAGTTGAGTAAGACTCAATGCCCGACCACTATAGAAGATAGAGAGAAAATGAAAGATGTTCCCTATGCTTCAGCCATAGGCTCTATCATGTATGCAATGCTGTGTACCAGACCTGATGTGTGCCTTGCTATAAGTCTAGCAGGGAGGTACCAAAGTAATCCAGGAGTACCTGAAAAGGACTAAGGATATGTTTCTCGTTTATGGAGGTAAAAAAGAGCTCATCGTAAATGGTTACGTTGATGCAAGCTTTGACACTGATCCGGACGA
Source organism: Triticum urartu (assembly GCF_056163025.1). Classification (NCBI taxonomy): domain Eukaryota; kingdom Viridiplantae; phylum Streptophyta; class Magnoliopsida; order Poales; family Poaceae; genus Triticum; species Triticum urartu. Next base: position 156,262,996 of record NC_141879.1, read on the forward strand.
TTCTAAATCGCAAACCGGATATGTGTTTACATTGAACGGAGGAGCTGTCAGTTGGTGTAGTTCTAAACAAAGCATCGTGGCGGGATCTACATGTGAAGCGGAGTACATAGCTGCTTCGAAAGCAGCAAATGAAGGAGTCTCGATGAAGGAGTTCATATCCGATCTAGGTGTCATACCTAGTGCATCGGGTCCAATGAAAATCTTTTGTGACAATCCTGGTGCAATTGCCTTGGCGAAGGAATCCAGATTTCACAAGAGAACGAAGCACATCAAGAGATGCTTCAATTCCATCCGGGATCTAGTCTAGGTGGGAGACATAGAAATTTGCAAAATACATACAGATCTGAATGTTGTAGACCCGCTAACTAAGCCTCTTCCACGAGCAAAACATGATCAGCACCAAGGCTCCATGGGTGTTAGAATCATTACTGTGTAATCTAGATTGTTGACTCTAGTGCAAGTGGGAGACTGAAGGAAATATGCCCTAGAGGCAATAATAAAGTTATTATTTATTTCCTTATATCATGATAAATGTTTATTATTAATGCTAGAATTGTATTAACCAGAAACATAATACATGTGTGAATAGACAAACAGAGTGTCACTAGTATGCCTCTACTTGGCTAGCTCGTTGATCAAAGATGGTTAAGTTTCCTAGCCATTGACATGGGTTGTCATTTGATTAACGGGATCACATCATTAGGAGAATGATGTGATTGACATGACCCATTCCGTTAGCTTAGCATACGATCGTTTAGTATGTTGCTATTGATTTCTTCATGACTTATACATGTTCCTATGACTATGAGATTATGCAACTCCCGTTTACCGGAGGAACACTTTGTGTGCTACCAAACGTCACAACGTAACTATGTGATTATAAAGGTGCTCTACAGGTGTCTCCGTAGGTACTTCTTGGGTTGGCGTATTTCGAGATTAGGATTTGTCACTCCGATTGTCGGAGAGGTATCTCTGGGCCCTCTCGGTAATGCACATCACTTAAGCCTTGCAAGCATTGCAACTAATGACTTAGTTGCGGGATGATGTATTATGAAACGAGTAAAGAGACTTGTTGGTAACGAGATTGAACTAGGTATTGAGATACCGACGATCGAATCTTGGGCAAGTAACATATCGATGACAAAGGGAACAACGTATGTTGTTATGCGGTCTGGCCGATAAAGATCTTCGTAGAATATGTAGGAGCCAATATGAGCATCCAGGTTCCGCTATTGTTTATTGACCGGAGACGTGTCTCGGTCATGTCTACATAGTTCTCGAACCCGTAGGGTCCGCACGCTTAACGTTACGATGACAGTTATATTATGAGTTTATATGTTTTGATGTACCGAAGGTTGTTCGGAGTCCCGGATGTGATCACGGACATGACGAGGAGTCTCGAAATGGTCGAGACATGAAGATTGATATATTGGAAGCCTATGTTTGGATATGGGAAGTGTTCCGGGTAAAATCGGGATTTTACCGGAGTACCAGGAGGTTACCGGAACCCCCCGGGAATCAAATGGGCCTTAGTGGGCCTAGGTGGAAGAGAGGAGAGGAGGCAAGGGCTGACCGCGCGCCCCTCCCCCCTAGTCCGAATAGGACAAGGAGAGGGGGCGGCGCCCCCCCCCTTCCTTCCTTCTCCTCCACTCCTTCCCCCTCAAGTCCTAATCCAACTAGGAAAGGGGGGGAGTCCTACTCCTAGTGGGAGTAGGACTCCTCCTGGCGCGCCCTCTCCCTTGGCCGGCCACACCCCCCTTGCTCCTTTATATACGGGTGCAGGGGGCACCCTAGAGACAACAATTGATCATTGATCTCTTAGCCGTGTGCGGTGCCCCCCTCCACCATAGTCCACCTCGGTAATACTGTAGCAGTGCTTAGGCGAAGCCCTGCGTCGGTAGAACATCAACAACGTCATCACGCCGTCGTGCTGACGAAACTCTCCCTCAACACTCGGCTGGATCGGAGCTCGAGGGACATCATCGGGATGAACGTGTGCTGAACTCGGAGGTGTCGTACGTTTGGTACTTGATCGGTCGGATCGTGAAGACGTACGACTACATCAACCGCGTTGTGCTAACGCTTCCGCTTTCGGTCTACAAGGGTACGTGGACAACACTCTCCCCTCTCGTTGCTATGCATCACCATGATCTTGCGTGTGCGTAGGAAATTATTTGAAATTACTACGTTCCCCAACATAAGGCACTCCCACCGCCGAAGGGGACGATGGTGCCACCAGCTAGGCTAGCGACGCCAAGCGTCACGCCGGAGCCGGTGCCTACAATAGCGCCAGGTGCCAGGAGGCAAACGATCACATGGAAAAGACAAAACAACAGTCTCTCAAACAACAAGGCACTCCTGTTGGAAATATGCCCTAGAGGCAATAATAAATTGGTTATTATCATATTTCCTTGTTCATGGTAATCGTTTATTATCCATGCTAGAATTGTATTAATCAAAAACACAAATACATGTGTGGATACGTAGACAACAAGATGTCCCTAGTCAGCCTCTACCGGACTAGCTCGTTGATCAAAGATGGCTATGGTTTCCTAGCCATGGACATGAGTTGTCATTTGATAACGAGGTCACATCATTAGGAGAATGATGTGATGGACATGACCCAAACTATAAACGTAGCATATGATCGTATCAAGTTTATTGCTATCGTTTTACGCATGTCAAGTATATGTTCCTATGACCATGAGATCATGCAACTCACTGACATCGGAGGAGTACCTTGTGTGTACCAAATGTCGCAACGTAACTAGGTGACTACAAAGGTGCTCTACAGTCATCTCCTTGGCATGGATCAAGACTGGGATTTGCCACTCCGTATGACGGAGAGGTATCTTAGGGCCCACTCAGTAATACAGTATCACAATGAGCTTGCAAGCAATGTTACTAATGAGTTAGCCACGGGATCTTGTATTACAGAATGAGTAAAGAGACTTGCCGATAACGAGATTGAACTAGGTATGGAGATACCGACGATCGAATCTCGGGCAAGTAACATACGATAGACAAAGGGAACTACATACGGGATTAGCTGAATCCTTGACATCGAGGTTCCACCAATAAGATCTTCGTAGAATATGTGGGAACTGAAGGAAATATGCCCTAGAGGCAATAATAAAGTTATTATTTATTTCCTTATAATCATGATAAATGTTTATTATTCATGCTAGAATTGTATTAACCGGAAACATAATACATGTGTGAATACATAGACAAACAAATGTCACTAGTATGCCTCTACTTGACTAGCTCGTTAATCAAAGATGGTTATGTTTCCTGACCATGAACAATGAGTTGTTATTTGATTAACGAGGTCACATCATTAGTTGAATGATCTAATTGACATGACCCATTCCATTAGCTTAGCACCCGATCGTTTGGTATGTTGCTATTGCTTTCTTCATGACTTATACATGTTCCTATGACTATGAGATTATGCAACTCCCGTTTGCCGGAGGAACACTTTGGGTGCTACCAAACATCACAACATAACTGGGTGATTATAAAGGAGCATTACAGGTGTCTCCAAAGGTAGATGTTGGGTTGGCGTATTTCGAGATTAGGATTTGTCACTCCGATTGTCGGAGAGGTATCTCTGGGCCCTCTCGGTAATACACATCACATAAGCCTTGCAAGCATTACAACTAATATGTTAGTTGTGAGATGATGTATTACGGAACGAGTAAAGAGACTTGCCGGTAACGATATTGAAATAGGTATTGGGTACCGACGATCGAATCTCAGGCAAGTAACATACCGATGACAAAGGGAACAACGTATGTTGTTATGCGGTCTGACCGATAAAGATCTCCGTAGAATATGTAGGAGCCAATATGGGCATCCAGGTCCCGCTATTGGTTATTGACCGGAGACGTGTCTCGGTCATGTCTACATTGTTCTCGAACCCGTAGGGTCCGCACGCTTAATACGATGACAGTTATATTATGAGTTTATGCATTTTGATGTACCGAAGGTTGTTCGGAGTCCCGGATGTGATCACGGACATGACGAGGAGTCTCGAAATGGTCGAGACGTAAAGATTGATATATTGGAAGCCTATGTTTGGATATCGGAAGTGTTCCGGGTGAAATCGGGATTTTACCGGAATACCGGGAGGGTTACCGGAACCCCCGGGAGCTATATGGGCCATAGTGGGCCTTAGTGGAAAAGAGAAGGGGCTGCCCTAGATGGGCTGTGCGCCTCCCCCTTCCCCTAGTCCTATTAGGACTAGGAGAGGTGGCCGGCCCCCTCCTCCTCTTTTCCCCCTCCGCGAATCCTATTCCGACTAGGATTGGGGGGGGGAATCCTACTCCCAGAGGGAGTAGGACTCTCCTGCGCCCTCCTCCTTGGCCGGCCAGCCTCCCCCCTCTACTCCTTTATATACGGAGGCAGGGGCACCTCTAGACACACAAGTTGATCCACGTGATCTATTCCTTAGCCGTGTGCGGTGCCCCCTGCCACCATATACCTCGATAATACTGTAGCGGAGTTTAGGCGAAGCCCTGCTGCTGTAGTTCATCAAGATCGTCACCACGCCGCCGTGCTGACGAAACTCTTCCCCGACACTTTGCTGGATCGGAGTCCGGGGATCGTCATCGAGCTGAACGTGTGCTCGAACTCGGAGGTGCCGTAGTTTCGGTGCTTGATCGGTTGGATCGTGAAGACGTACGACTACTTCCTCTACGTCGTGTCATCGCTTCCGCAGTCGGTCTGCGTTGGGTACGTAGACAACACTCTCCCCTCTCGTTGCTATGCATCACATGATCTTGCGTGTGCGTAGGAAATTTTTTGAAATTACTACGAAACCCAACAGTGGCATCCGAGCCTAGGTTATTTATGTTGATGTTATATGCACGAGTAGAACACAAGTGAGTTGTGGACGATACAAGTCATACTGCCTACCAGCATGTCATACTTTGGTTCGGCGGTATTGTTGGACGAGACGACCCGGACCAACCTTACGCGTACGCTTACGCGAGATCGGTTCCCTCGACGTGCTTTGCACATAGATGGCTTGCGGGCGACTGTCTCTCCAACTTTAGTTGAACCAAGTATGGCTACGCCCGGTCCTTGCGAAGGTTAAAACGGAGTCTATTTGACAAACTATCGTTGTGGTTTTGATGCATAGGTGGGATTGGTTCGTACTTAAGCCCGTAGCAGCCACGTAAAACTTGCAACAACAAAGTAGAGGACGTCTAACTTGTTTTTGCAGGGCATGTTGTGATGTGATATGGTCAAGGCATGATGCTGAATTTTATTGTATGAGATGATCATGTTTTGTAACCGAGTTATCGGCAACTGGCAGGAGCCATATGGTTGTCGTTTTATTGTATGCAATGCAAATCGCGATGTAATGCTTTACTTTATTACTAAACGGTAGTGATAGTCGTGGAAGCATAAGATTGGCGAGACGACAACGATGCTACGATGGAGATCAAGGTGTCACGCCGGTGACGATGGTGATCATGACGGTGCTTCGGAGATGGAGATCACAAGCACAAGATGATGATGGCCATATCATATCACTTATATTGATTGCATGTGATGTTTATCTTTTTATGCATCTTATCTTGCTTTGATTGACGGTAGCATTATAAGATGATCTCTCACTAAATTATCAAGAAGTGTTCTCCCTGAGTATGCACCGTTGCCAAAGTTCGTCGTGCCCAGACACCACGTGATGATCGGGTGTGATAAGCTCTACGTCCATCTACAACGGGTGCAAGCCAGTTTTGCACAAGCAGAATACTCAGGTTAAACTTGACGAGCCTAGCATATGCAGATATGGCCTCGGAACACGGAGACCGAAAGGTCGAGCGTGAATCATATAGTAGATATGATCAACATAAACGATGTTCACCATTGAAAACTACTCCATCTCACATGATGATCGGTCATGGTTTAGTTGATTTGGATCACGTAATCACTTAGAGGATTAGAGGGATGTCTATCTAAGTGGGAGTTCTTAAGTAAAATGATTAATTGAACTTAAATTTATCATGAACTTAGTACCTGATAGTATCTTGCTTGTTTATGTTGATTGTAGATAGATGGCTCGTGCTGTTGTTCCGTTGAATTTTAATGCGTTCCTTGAGAAAGCATAGTTGAAAGATGATGGTAGCAATTACACGGACTGGGTCCGTAACTTGAGGATTATCCTCATTGCTGCACAGAAGAATTACGTCCTGGAAGCACCGCTGGGTGCCAGGCCTGCTGCTGGAGCAACACCAGATGTTATGAACGTCTGGCAGAGCAAAGCTGATGACTACTCGATAGTTCAGTGTGCCATGCTTTACGGCTTAGAATCGGGACTTCAACGACGTTTTGAACGTCATGGAGCATATGAGATGTTCCAGGAGTTGAAGTTAATATTTTAAGCAAATGCCCGGATTGAGAGATATGAAGTCTCCAATAAGTTCTATAGCTGCAAGATGGAGGAGAACAGTTCTGTCAGTGAGCATATACTCAAAATGTCTGGGTATAATAATCACTTGATTCAATTGGGAGTTAATCTTCCGGATGATTGCGTCATTGACAGAATTCTCCAATCACTGCCACCAAGCTACAAGAGCTTCGTGATGAACTATAATATGCAAGGGATGAACAAGACTATTCCCGAGCTCTTCGCAATGCTGAAAGCTGCGGAGGTAGAAATCAAAAAGGAGCATCAAGTGTTGATGGTTAACAAGACCACTAGTTTCAAGAAAAAGGGCAAAGGGAAGAAGAAGGGGAACTTCAAGAAGAACGGCAAGCAAGTTGCTGCTCAAGAGAAGAAACCCAAGTCTGGACCTAAGCCTGAAACTGAGTGCTTCTACTGCAAGCAGACTGGTCACTGGAAGCGGAACTGCCCCAAGTATTTGGCGGATAAGAAGGATGGCAAGGTGAACAAAGGTATATGTGATATACATGTTATTGATGTGTACCTTACTAGAGCTCGCAGTAGCACCTTGGTATTTGATACTGGTTCTGTTGCTAATATTTGCAACTCGAAATAGGGACTACAGAATAAGCGGGCACTGGCAAAGGACGAGGTGACGATGCGCGTGGGAAACGGTTCCAAAGTCGATGTGATCGCGGTCGGCACGCTACCTCTACATCTACCTTCGGGATTAATATTAGACCTAAATAATTGTTATTTGGTGCCAGCGTTGAGCATGAACATTATATCTTGATCTTGTTTAATGCGAGACGGTTATTCATTTAAATCAGAGAATAATGGTTGTTCTATTTATATGAGTAATATCTTTTATGGTCATGCACCCTTGAAGAGTGGTCTATTCTTATTGAATCTCGATAGTAGTAATACACATATTCATAATGTTGAAACCAAAAGATGCAGAGTTGATAATGAAAGTGCAACTTATTTGTGGCACTGTCGTTTAGGTCATATCGGTATAAAGCGCATGAAGAAACTCCATACCGATGGACTTTTGGAACCACTTCATTATGAATCACTTGGTACTTGCGAACCGTGCCTCTTGGGCAAGATGACTAAAACACCGTTCTCCGGTACTATGGAGAGAGCAACAGATTTATTGGAAATCATACATACCGATGTATGTGGTCCGATGAATATTGAGGCTCGTGGCGGATATCGTTATTTTCTCACCTTCACAGATGATTTAAGCAGATATGGATATATCTACTTAATGAAACATAAGTCTAAAACATTTGAAAAGTTCAAAGAATTTCAGAGTGAAGTTGAAAATCATCGTAACAAGAAAATAAAGTTTCTACGATCTGATCGTGGAGGAGAATATTTGAGTTACGAGTTTGGTGTACATTTGAAAAACTGTGGAATAGTTTCGCAACTCACGCCACCCGGAGCACCACAGCGTAATGGTGTGTCTGAACGTCGTAATCATACTTTACTAGATATGGTGCGATCTATGATGTCTCTTACTGATTTACCGCTATCATTTTGGGGTTATGCTTTAGAGACGGCCGCATTCACGTTAAATAGGGCACCATCAAAATCCGTTGAGACGACGCCTTATGAACTGTGGTTTGGCAAGAAACAAAAGTTGTTGTTTCTTAAAGTTTGGGGCTGCGATGCTTATGTGAAAAAGCTTCAACCTGATAAGCTCGAACCCAAATCGGAGAAATGTGTCTTCATAGGATACCCAAAGGAGACTGTTGGGTACACCTTCTATCACAGATCCGAAGGCAAGACATTCATTGCTAAGAATGGATCCTTTCTAGAGAAGGAGTTTCTCTCGAAAGAAGTGAGTGGGAGGAAAGTAGAACTTGACAAGGTAACTGTACCTGCTCCCTTACTGGAAAGTAGTAAATCACAGAAAACTGTTTCAGTGACACCTACACCAGTTAGTGAGGAAGCCAATGATAATGATCATGAAACTTCAGATCAAGATACTGCTGAACCTCATAGATCAACCAGAGTAATATCCGCACCAGAGTGGTACGTTAATCCTGTTCTGGAAGTCATGCTACTAGATCATGATGAACCTACGAACTATGAAGCGATGGTGAGCCTAGATTCCGCAAAGTGGCTTGAAGCCATGAAATCTGAGATGGGATCCATGTATGAGAACAAAGTATGGACTTTGGTTGACTTGCCCGATGATCGGCAAGCAATTGAGAATAAATGGATCTTTAAGAAGAAGACTGACGCTGATGGTAATATTACTATCTACAAAGCTCGACTTGTCGCAAAAGGTTTTCGGCAAGTTCAAGGGATTGACTACGATGAGACCTTCTCACCCGTAGCGATGCTTAAGTCCGTCCGAATCATGTTAGCGATTGCCGCATTTTATGATTATGAAATTTGGCAGATAGATGTCAAAACTGCATTCCTGAATGGATTTCTGGAAGAAGAGTTGTATATGATGCAACCGGAAGGTTTCGTCGATCCAAAGGGAGCTAACAAAGTGTGCAAGCTCCAGCAATCCATTTATGGACTGGTGCAAGCCTCTCGGAGTTGGAATAAACGTTTTGATAGTGTGATCAAAGCATTTGGTTTTATACAGACTTTCGGAGAAGCCTGTATTTACAAGAAAGTGAGTGGGAGCTCTGTAGCATTTTTGATATTATATGTGGATGACATATTGCTGATTGGAAATGATATAGAATTTCTGGATAGCATAAAGGGATACTTGAATAAAAGTTTTTCAATGAAAGACCTCGGTGAAGCTACTTACATATTAGGCATTAAGATCTATAGAGATAGATCAAGACGCTTAATTGGACTTTCACAAAGCACATACCTTGACAAAATTTTGAAGAAATTCAAAATGGATCAAGCAAAGAAAGGGTTTTTGCCTGTGTTACAAGGTGTGAAGTTGAGTAAGACTCAATGCCCGATCACTGCAGAAGGTAGAGAGAATATGAAAGATGTTCCCTATGCATCAGCCATAGGATCTATCATGTATCCAATGCTGTGTACCAGACCTGATGTGTGCCTTGCTATAAGTTTAGCAGGGAGGTACCAAAGTAATCCAGGAGTGGATCACTGGACATCGGTCAAGAACATCCTGAAATACCTGAAAAGGACTAAGGATATGTTTCTCGTATATGGAGGTGACAAAGAGCTCACCGTAAAAGGTTACGTTGATGCAAGCTTTGACACTGATCCAGACGATTCTAAATCGCAAACCGGATACGTGTTTACATTAAACGGTGGAGCTGTCAGTTGGTGCAGTTCTAAACAAAGCATCGTAGCGGGATCTACATGTGAAGCGGAGTACATAGCTGCTTCGGAAGCAGCGAACGAAGGAGTCTGGATGAAGGAGTTCATATCCGATCTAGGTATCATACCTAATGCATCGGGACCAATGAAAATCTTTTGTGACAATACTGGTGCAATTGCCTTGGCAAAGGAATCCAGATTTCACAAAAGGACCAAACACATCAAGAGACGCTTCAACTCCATCCGGGATCTAGTCCAGGTGGGAGACATAGAGATTTGCAAGATACATACGGATCTGAATGTTGCAGACCCGTTGACTAAGCCTCTTCCACGAGCAAAACATGATCAGCACCAAGGCTCCATGGGTGTTAGATTCATTACAGTGTAATCTAGATTATTGACTCTAGTGCAAGTGGGAGACTGAAGGAAATATGCCCTAGAGGCAATAATAAAGTTATTATTTATTTCCTTATAATCATGATAAATCTTTATTATTCATGCTAGAATTGTATTAACCGGAAACATAATACATGTGTGAATACATAGACAAACAAATGTCACTAGTATGCCTCTACTTGACTAGCTCGTTAATCAAAGATGGTTATGTTTCCTGACCATGAACAATGAGTTGTTATTTGATTAACGAGGTCACATCATTAGTTGAATGATCTGATTGACATGACCCATTCCATTAGCTTAGCACCCGATCGTTTAGTATGTTGCTATTGCTTTCTTCATGACTTATACATGTTCCTATGACTATGAGATTATGCAACTCCCGTTTGCCGGAGGAACACTTTGGGTGCTACCAAACATCACAACGTAACTGGGTGATTATAAAGGAGCATTACAGGTGTCTCCAAAGGTAGATGTTGGGTTGGCGTATTTCGAGATTAGGATTTGTCACTCCGATTGTCGGAGAGGTATCTCTGGGCCCTCTCGGTAATACACATCACATAAGCCTTGCAAGCATTACAACTAATATGTTAGTTGTGAGATGATGTATTACGGAACGAGTAAAGAGACTTGCCGGTAACGAGATTGAACTAGGTATTGGGTACCGACGATCGAATCTCGGGCAAGTAACATACCGATGACAAAGGGAACAACGTATGTTGTTATGCGGTCTGACCGATAAAGATCTCCGTAGAATATGTAGGAGCCAATATGGGCATCCAGGTCCCGCTATTGGTTATTGACCGGAGACGTGTCTCGGTCATGTCTACATTGTTCTCGAACCCGTAGGGTCCGCACGCTTAATACGATGACAGTTATATTATGAGTTTATGCATTTTGATGTACCGAAGGTTGTTCGGAGTCCCGGATGTGATCACGGACATGACGAGGAGTCTCGAAATGGTCGAGACGTAAAGATTGATATATTGGAAGCCTATGTTTGGATATCGGAAGTGTTCCGGGTGAAATCGGGATTTTACCGGAATACCGGGAGGGTTACCGGAACCCCCCGGGAGCTATATGGGCCATAGTGGGCCTTAGTGGAAAAGAGAAGGGGCTGCCCTAGATGGGCTGTGCGCCTCCCCCTTCCCCTAGTCCTATTAGGACTAGGAGAGGTGGCCGGCCCCCTCCTCCTCTTTTCCCCCTCCGCGAATCCTATTCCGACTAGGATTGGGGGGGGGGGGAATCCTACTCCCAGAGGGAGTAGGACTCTCCTGCGCCCTCCTCCTTGGCCGGCCAGCCTCCCCCCTCTACTCCTTTATATACGGAGGCAGGGGGCACCTCTAGACACACAAGTTGATCCACGTGATATATTCCTTAGCCGTGTGCGGTGCCCCCTGCCACCATATACCTCGATAATACTGTAGCGGAGTTTAGGCGAAGCCCTGCTGCTGTAGTTCATCAAGATCGTCACCACGCCGTCGTGCTGACGAAACTCTTCCCCGACACTTTGCTGGATCGGAGTCCGGGGATCGTCATCGAGCTGAACGTGTGCTCGAACTCGGAGGTGCCGTAGTTTCGGTGCTTGATCGGTTGGATCGTGAAGACGTACGACTACTTCCTCTACGTCGTGTCATCGCTTCCGCAGTCGGTCTGCGTTGGGTACGTAGACAACACTCTCCCCTCTCGTTGCTATGCATCACATGATCTTGCGTGTGCGTAGGAAATTTTTTGAAATTACTACGAAACCCAACAGGAACCAATATGGGCATCCAGGTCCCGCTATTGATTATTGACCGTAGAGATGTCTCGGTCATGTCTGCATAGTTCTCGAACCCGTAGGGTCTACACACTTAATGTTTGGTGACGATATAAGTATAGTTGAGTCATTATGGTGGTTACCGAAGGTTGTTGCGAGTCCCGGATGAGATCCCGGACATGACGAGGAACTCCCGAATGGTCCGGAGGTGAAGAATGATATATTGGACGAAGGGTATTGGAGTCCGAAATTGTTCCGGAGGTACCAGGTGATGACTTGAGGCATCGAAAGGGGTTTCGGGGGGAGGGGCAAGTGTTGGGGGCCCCATGGGCCAAGGGGAGTTGTAAATCGGCCCACTAAGGGGTTGAGCGCCCCCCTCACCCAATCTCACGTAACCAGGAGGGTTTGGGCCGCCCCCTAGGGCTTCCCACCTCCCGGCTTGGGGGGCAAGTCACCCTCGGGGAGATCCCATCTGCCCTAGCCGCCGCCCCCGTAGGGGAAACCCTAGGGATGCCACCCCTCCTCCCTTCCCCTATATATAGAGGAAGAGAGAGGGCAGCCGCACCCCTTGAGCACATATCTACGCCACGACGCTGCCTATCCTCTTTTCCACTAAGGCCCATGAAGGCCCATGTGGCTCCTAGGGGGGTTCCGGTAACCTCCGGTAACCCGGTAAAATCCCGATTTCACCCGGAACACTTCCGATGTCCAAACATAGGCTTCCAATATATCAATCTTTATGTCTCGATCATTTCGAGACTCCTCGTCATGTCCGTGATCACATCCGGGACTCCGAACAACCTTCGGTACATCAAAATGCATAAACTCATAATGTGACTGTCATCGTAACCTTAAGCGTGCGGACCCTATGGGTTCGAGAACAATGTAGACATGACCGAGACACGTCTCCGGTCAATAACCAATAGCGGGACCTGGATGCCCATATTGGCTCCTACATATTCTACGAAGATCTTTATCGGTCAGACCGCATAACAACATACGTTGTTCCCTTTGTCATCGGTATGTTACTTGCCCGAGATTCGATCGTCGGTATCCAATACCTAGTTCAATCTCGTTACCGGCAAGTCTCTTTACTCGTTCCTTAATACATCATCTCACAACTAACATATTAGTTGTAATGCTTGCAAGGCTTATGTGATGTGTATTACCGAGAGGGCCCAGAGATACCTCTCCGACGATCGGAGTGACAAATCCTAATCTCGAAATACGCCAACCCAACATCTACCTTTGGAGACACCTGTAATGCTCCTTTATAATCACCCAGTTACGTTGTGATGTTTGGTAGCACCCAAAGTGTTCCTCCGGCAAACGGGAGTTGCATAATCTCATAGTCATAGGAACATGTATAAGTCATGAAGAAAGCAATAGCAACATACTAAACGATCGGGTGCTAAGCTAATGGAATGGGTCATGTCAATCAGATCATTCAACTAATGATGTGACCTCGTTAATCAAATAACAACTCATTGTTCATGGTTAGGAAACATAACCATCTTTGATTAACGAGCTAGTCAAGTAGAGGCATACTAGTGACACTTTGTTTGTCTATGTATTCACACATGTATTATGTTTCCGGTTAATACAATTCTAGCATGAATAATAAAGATTTATCATGATTATAAGGAAATAAATAATAACTTTATTATTGCCTCTAGGGCATATTTCCTTCAGTCTCCCACTTGCACTAGAGTCAATAATCTAGATTACACTGTAATGAATCTAACACCCATGGACTCAAGCTTGATCCATTTTGAACTTCTTCAAAATTTTGTCAAGGTATGTGCTTTGTGAAAGTCCAATTAAGCGTCTCGATCTATCTCTATAGATCTTAATGCCTGATATGTAAGCAGCTTCACCGAGGTCTTTCATTGAAAAACTTTTATTCAAGTATCCCTTTATGCTATCCAGAAATTCTATATCATTTCCAATCAGCAATATGTCATCCACATATAATATCAGAAATGCTACAGAGCTCCCACTCAATTTCTTGTAAATACAGGCTTCTCCGAAAGTCTGTATAAAACCAAATGCTTTGATCACACTATCAAAACGTTTATTCCAACTCCGAGAGGCTTGCACCAGTCCATAAATGGATCGCTGGAGCTTGCACACTTTGTTAGCTCCCTTTGGATCGACAAAACCTTCTGGTTGCATCATATACAACTCTTCTTCCAGAAATCCATTCAGGAATGCAGTTTTGACATCCATCTGCCAAATTTCATAATCATAAAATGCGGTAATCGCTAACATGATTCGGACGGACTTAAGCATCGCTACGGGTGAGAAGGTCTCATCGTAGTCAATCCCTTGAACTTGCCGAAAACCTTTTGCGACAAGTCGAGCTTTATAGACAGTAATATTACCATCAGCGTCAGTCTTCTTCTTAAAGATCCATTTATTCTCAATTGCTTGCTGATCATCGGGCAAGTCAACCAAAGTCCATACTTTGTTCTCATACATGGATCCCATCTCAGATTTCATGGCTTCAAGCCACTTTTCGGAATTTGGGCTCACCATCGCTTCTTCATAGTTCGTAGGTTCATCATGATCTAGTAGCATGACTTCCAGAACAGGATTACCGTACCACTCTGGCGCGGATCTTACTCTGGTTGATCTACGAGGTTCAGTAGTATCTTGATCTGAAGTTTCATGATCATTATCATTGGCTTCCTCACTAACTGGTGTAGGTGTCACTGAAACAGTTTTCTGTGATGAACTACTTTCCAGTAAAGGAGCAGGTACAGTTACCTCATCAAGTTCCACTTTCCTCCCACTCACTTCTTTCGAGAGAAACTCCTTCTCTAGAAAGGATCCATTCTTAGCAACGAATGTCTTGCCTTCGGATCTATGATAGAAGGTGTACCCAACAGTTTCCTTTGGGTATCCTATGAAGACACATTTCTCCGATTTGGGTTCAAGTTTATCAGGTTGAAGCTTTTTCACATAAGCATCGCTGCTCCAAACTTTAAGAAACGACAACTTTGGTTTCTTGCCAAACCACAGTTCATAAGGCGTCGTCTCAACGGATTTTGATGGTGCCCTATTTAACGTGAATGCAGCCGTCTCTAGAGCATAACCCCAAAACGATAGCGGTAAATCAGTAAGAGACATCATAGATCGCACCATATCTAGTAAAGTACGATTACGACGTTCGGACACACCATTACGCTGTGGTGTTCCGGGTGGCGTGAGTTGCGAAACTATTCCACAGTTTTTCAAATGTACACCAAACTCCTAACTCAAATATTCTCCTCCACGATCAGATCGTAGAAACTTTATTTTCTTGTTACGATGATTTTCAACTTCACTCTGAAATTCTTTGAACTTTTCAAATGTTTCAGACTTATGTTTCATTAAGTAGATATATCCATATCTGCTTAAATCATCTGTGAAGGTGAGAAAATAACGATATCCGCCACGAGCCTCAATATTCATCGGACCACATACATCGGTATGTATGATTTCCAATAAATCTGTTGCTCTCTCCATAGTACCGGAGAACGGTGTTTTAGTCATCTTGCCCAAGAGGCACGGTTCGCAAGTACCAAGTGATTCATAATCAAGTGGTTCCAAAAGTCCATCGGTATGGAGTTTCTTCATGCGCTTTATACCGATATGACCTAAACGACAGTGCCACAAATAAGTTGCACTTTCATTATCAACTCTGCATCTTTTGGTTTCAACATTATGAATATGTGTATTACTACTATCGAGATTCAATAAGAATAGACCACTCTTCAAGGGTGCATGACCATAAAAGATATTACTCATATAAATAGAACAACCATTATTCTCTGATTTAAATGAATAACCGTCTCGCATTAAACAAGATCAAGATATAATGTTCATGCTCAACGCTGGCACCAAATAACAATTATTTAGGTCTAATATTAATCCCGAAGGTAGATGTAGAGGTAGCGTGCCGACCGCGATCACATCGACTTTGGAACCGTTTCCCACGCGCATCGTCACCTCGTCCTTTGCCAGTGCCCGCTTATTCTGTAGTCCCTATTTCGAGTTGCAAATATTAGCAACAGAACCAGTATCAAATACCAAGGTGCTACTGCGAGCTCTAGTAAGGTACACATCAATAACATGTATATCACATATACCTTTGTTCACCTTGCCATCCTTCTTATCCGCCAAATACTTGGGGCAGTTCCGCTTCCAGTGACCAGTCTGCTTGCAGTAGAAGCACTCAGTTTCAGGCTTAGGTCCAGACTTGGGTTTCTTCTCTTGAGCAGCAACTTGCTTGCCGTTCTTCTTGAAGTTCCCCTTCTTCTTCCCTTTGCCCTTTTTCTTGAAACTAGTGGTCTTGTTAACCATCAACACTTGATGCTCCTTTTTGATTTCTACCTCCGCAGCTTTCAGCATTGCGAAGAGCTCGGGAATAGTCTTGTTCATCCCTTGCATATTATAGTTCATCACGAAGCTCTTGTAGCTTGGTGGCAGTGATTGGAGAATTCTGTCAATGACGCAATCATCCGGAAGATTAACTCCCAATTGAATCAAGTGATTATTATACCCAGACATTTTGAGTATATGCTCACTGACAGAACTGTTCTCCTCCATCTTGCAGCTATAGAACTTATTGGAGACTTCATATCTCTCAATCCGGGCATTTGCTTAAAATATTAACTTCAACTCCTGGAACATCTCATATGCTCCATGACGTTCAAAACGTCGTTGAAGTCCCGATTCTAAGCCGTAAAGCATGGCACACTGAACTATCGAGTAGTCATCAGCTTTGCTCTGCCAGACGTTCATAACATCTGGTGTTGCTCCAGCAGCAGGCCTGGCACCCAGCGGTGCTTCCAGGACGTAATTCTTCTGTGCAGCAATGAGGATAATCCTCAAGTTACGGACCCAGTCCGTGTAATTGCTACCATCATCTTTCAACTATGCTTTCTCAAGGAACGCATTAAAATTCAACGGAACAACAGCACGAGCCATCTATCTACAATCAACATAAACAAGCAAGATACTATCAGGTACTAAGTTCATGATAAATTTAAGTTCAATTAATCATTTTACTTAAGAACTCCCACTTAGATAGACATCCCTCTAATCCTCTAAGTGATTACGTGATCCAAATCAACTAAACCATGACCGATCATCATGTGAGATGGAGTAGTTTTCAATGGTGAACATCGTTTATGTTGATCATATCTACTATATGATTCACGCTCGACCTTTCGGTCTCCGTGTTCCGAGGCCATATCTGCATATGCTAGGCTCGTCAAGTTTAACCTGAGTATTCTGCTTGTGCAAAACTGGCTTGCACCCGTTGTAGATGGACGTAGAGCTTATCACACCCGATCATCACGTGGTGTCTGGGCACGACGAACTTTGGCAACGGTGCATACTCAGGGAGAACACTTCTTGATAATTTAGTGAGAGATCATCTTATAATGCTACCGTCAATCAAAGCAAGATAAGATGCATAAAAAGATAAACATCACATGCAATCAATATAAGTGATATGATATGGCCATCATCATCTTGTGCTTGTGATCTCCATCTCCGAAGCACCGTCATGATCACCATCGTCACCGGCGTGACACCTTGATCTCCATCGTAGCATCGTTGTCGTCTCGCCAATCTTATGCTTCCACGACTATCACTACCGTTTAGTAATAAAGTAAAGCATTACATCGCGATTTGCATTGCATACAATAAAACGACAACCATATGGCTCCTGCCAGTTGCCGATAACTCGGTTACAAAACATGATCATCTCATACAATAAAATTCAGCATCATGCCTTGACCATATCACATCACAACATGCCCTGCAAAAACAAGTTAGACGTCCTCTACTTTGTTGTTGCAAGTTTTACGTGGCTGCTACGGGCTTAAGTACGAACCAATCCCACCTATGCATCAAAACCACAACGATAGTTTGTCAAATAGACTCCGTTTTAACCTTCGCAAGGACCG
Source organism: Triticum urartu (assembly GCF_056163025.1). Lineage (NCBI taxonomy): Eukaryota > Viridiplantae > Streptophyta > Magnoliopsida > Poales > Poaceae > Triticum > Triticum urartu. Next base: position 156,280,775 of record NC_141879.1, read on the forward strand.
GGCGTAGCCATACTTGGTTCAACTAAAGTTGGAGAGACAGTCGCCCGCAAGCCATCTATGTGCAAAGCACGTCGAGGGAACCGATCTCGCGTAAGCGTACGCGTAAGGTTGGTCCGGGTCGTCTCGTCCAACAATACCGCCGAACCAAAGTATGACATGCTGGTAGGCAGTATGACTTGTATCGTCCACAACTCACTTGTGTTCTACTCGTGCATATAACATCAACATAAATAACCTGGCTCGGATGCCACTGTTGGGTTTCGTAGTAATTTCAAAAAATTTCCTACGCACACGCAAGATCATGTGATGCATAGCAACGAGGGGGAGAGTGTTGTCTACGTACCCAACGCAGACCGACTGCGGAAGCGCTAGACATGACGTAGAGGAAGTAGTCGTACGTCTTCACGATCCAACCGATCAAGCACCGAAACTACGGCACCTCCGAGTTCGAGCACACGTTCAGCTCGATGACGATCCCCGGACTCCGATCCAGCAAAGTGTCGGGGAAGAGTTCCGTCAGCACGACGGCGTGGTGACGATCTTGATGAACTATAGCAGCAGGGCTTCGCCTAAACTCCGCTACAGTATTATCGAGGAATATGGTGGCAGGGGGCACCGCACACGTCTAAGGAATAGATCACGTGGATCAACTTGTGTCTTCTAGGGTGCCTCTACCTCAGTATAAAAAGGATCCAAGGGGGGAGAGGGGCGCCGGCCAGGGAGAGAGGCGCAGGAGGAGTCCTACTCCTTCCGGGAGTAGGACTCCCCCCAATCCTATTCCAACTAGGATTCCCCGAGGGGGAAAGAGGAGAAGGGTGGCCGGCCACCTCTCCTAGTCCTAATAGGACTAGGGGAGGGGGGAGGTGCGCACCCCCCTTGGTCTGCCCTTTTCTCCTTTCCACTAAGGCCCATGAAGGCCCATGTGGCTCCCGGGAGGTTCCGGTAACCTCCCGGTAACCCGGTAAAATCCCGATTTCACCCGGAACACTTCCGATGTCCAAACATAGGCTTCCAATATATCAATCTTTACGTCTCGATCATTTCGGGACTCCTCGTCATGTCCGTGATCACATCCGGGACTCCGAACAACCTTCGGTACATCAAAATGCATAAACTCATAATGTAACTGTCATCGTAACCTTAAGCGTGCGGACCCTACGGGTTCGAGAACAATGTAGACATGACCGAGACACGTCTCCGGTCAATAACCAATAGCGGGACCTGGATGCCCATATTGGCTCCTACATATTCTACGAAGATCTTTATCGGTCAGACCGCATAACAACATACGTTGTTCCCTTTGTCATCGGCATGTTACTTGCCCGAGATTCGATCGTCGGTATCCAATACCTAGTTCAATCTCGTTACCGGCAAGTCTCTTTACTCGTTCCGTAATACATCATCTCACAACTAACATATTAGTTGTAATGCTTGCAAGGCTTGTGTGATGTGTATTACCGAGAGGGCCCAGAGATACCTCTCCGACGATCGGAGTGACAAATCCTAATCTGGAAATACGCCAACCCAACATCTACCTTTGGAGACACCTGTAATGCTCCTTTATAATCACCCAGTTATGTTGTGACGTTTGGTAGCACTCAAAGTGTTCCTCCGGCAAACGGGAGTTGCATAATCTCATAGTCATAGGAACATGTATAAGTCATGAAGAAAGCAGTAGCAACATACTAAACGATCGGGTGCTAAGCTAATGGAATGGGTCATGTCAATCAGATCATTCAACTAATGATATGACCTCGTTAATCAAATAACAACTCATTGTTCATGGTTAGGAAACATAACCATCTTTGATTAACGAGCTAGTCAAGTAGAGGCATACTAGTGACACTTTGTTTGTCTATGTATTCACACATGTATTATGTTTCCGGTTAATACAATTCTAGCATGAATAATAAACATTTATCATGATTATAAGGAAATAAATAATAACTTTATTATTGCCACTAGGGCATATTTCATTCACGCCGCCACCACGCCGTCGTGCTGTCGGAGGACTCGAGCTACTACTTCACCATCGCTCGTTGGATCGAGGAGGTGAAGGCGTCATCAAGCCATACATGTGTTGAACGCGGAGGTGTCGTCCGTTCGGCACTTGGATCGGGAGTTTGCGGGACGAATCGTGATTGGATCGCGAAGACGTTCGCGGGACAGATCGTGATTGGATCACGAAGACGTTCGACTACATCAACCGCGTTTCTTAACGCTTCTGCTTAGCGATCTACAAGGGTATGTAGATCCAATCTATCCTCTCGTAGATGGTCATCTCTTAGATTGGATCTTGGGTGTTTGTAGAAAATTTTTTGTTTCCCGTGCAACGTTCCCCAACAACTCCCACCGCCGAAGGGGACGATGGTGCCACTGGCTAGGCCAGCAACGTTGGTGCCACTGACTAGGCTAGCAACGCCAAGCGCCGCGCCGGAGCTAGCGCCAACAATAGCGACAGGCGTGTTGAGCAGACAGTGGCAATGCTCTTGCCAATGGGAGTGAAGGGTCTTGTCTGGAACGAAACTTCGGTCGACGCCACGAACAGCCCCACGGTGAGTGTCAGCTGTTGTGGTGTTCTCATGGTAGATGCCATGGGTAGGCTTATCAAACATGGTTGGGGATGGAGAGCGTCGGAGGGTTCCGAAGGTGAGATCGGGAACAAGCGAAGAGGAACTCCCGATGTACCCAGGTTTGGGGCCCTCCGAGGGAGGGAAAACCCTAGTCTTGCTGGATCTACTAGATGGATCTCACAAGGTGAATACAATGCACTCCTGGAGCTGGTTGGTGGGAGGAGGAAGAAGAGCTAGCTCTTTGCTTCTCCTGGTTTTCATGTATGGGTATGTGAGTGTGTGTCGGGAAGAAGTTGTCCTTGCACGGAGAGCTCCTAGGGGGTCTTATAGGCCAGCCCCCAGGGTTACAATGGTAAGGTTAGAGAATCTCCAGCCGCGCCCCCAGAAAGGCCTCCCCAGGCAATTTTTTCGCACCGGCGCAGAAAAATCGGCCCAGTCGCGTCCCAGGAGCCCGATTATCACCGGTCTGGGCCGAAATTAGCGCCGGCGGACCCAGGCCGAACCCGGCGCGCTGGGGGGCGCTCGGGGACGCCGGGGTGAGCGGTTTTGGCGCGAAAGAGCCGCAGGCCTGCCGTGTCAGCAACACCGCGCGTCGTCTTCCCCTCATGCCTCGGTTTCCCGTGGGGAATCAATGGCAAGGTTGCCGCCGGTCAGCCTTACCATTGATTCCTCACGGGCGGCGCGTCACGGGACGGTGCCGACGCCTTCCCTCCCTCGCACGTGTACACACGGGCGCCGCGCGGCTATATAAAGCCAGCGGCTTCCCTCGCCTCTGGCCACACCAGCCCTAGCCCTAGCCACCGAGCTCTGCCTCTCCCGAGAGCCGCCGCCGAGCCCCCCTCTCCCGAGCGCCGCCGTCGAGCCCTCGCTCTCCCTCCCCTCCCGATGGCCGAGCGTTTCCCCGGAGATGAGGCGACGACCAACGGCTTCGGCCGCCGCTCGCTCCGCGAACAGGAGTCTTGGCTCCTGTTTCAGGCGAACATCCCGGCGCCGCCGGACATGCGCGCCGGGCCGACGGGCTGGAAGCTCAGCAACGGGGGAGTGCCCATTCCCCCGCTGCCCGATACCGGGGCCAAACCCGGTACTTCACCGAGGAGGTCGACGTCGTGCGCGCCTCCCTCACCGACGCCCAACTCTCCCTCCCCCAGTACGCCGCCGACAACCGTGCGACTTGGGCGGCGTACTTCGAGCGCCGTCAGCAGCAGCGGCTGGCGTCCACCAACGGCGCGGCGGTGGTCGCCGGCATGAAGAACAACGAGGGGCACCGTCTGTGGTGGGGCGTCCCCGGACATACACTCGAGGGCGTGCTGACGCACCTCGAGGGCGGCAACGACCCGTCGTTGGCGTACCCCCCGGCGAGGGCGGCCGCCCAGGCGCACCACCGACACGACGGGCCATGGGCGCCAAGGAGGTTCGGCTCCTCCTCTTCCTCCTCCTCCTTGCGCTCTTCCTCGCACTCCTCCGGCACTCCGGCGCTGCTCGACGTCAAGGCCGAACCCGCGGCGGAGTCGCCGCTCGGCCGGCGCACTCGCAGCGCCGGCATCGTCATCAACAAGGGTGGCCGGCGCGCCTCCTCGTCGGCTCCTCCTCCGCGCTTCGTCAAGTCAAAGACGGAGTCGGGGCTCGCGCCGGTGAAGGTAGAGCCGGGGCTCGCCGCCATGAAGACGGAGCACGGCGAGGTCGAGCGCGACGACGACGCGGCCCTTGAATGGGCATGCCAGGACTCCCTCAAGATGACGATGGAGCGCCAGTGCGCCGCCCTGCAGCGCTTCGCGGAGCGCCGCCGGGGCCGCGACGAAGGAGGAGTCGTCGTCATCGATGACAACGACGACGACGACGCGCCGCCGCCGCCACCAGTCCGCCATGGCGACGCCGGGTCCAGCAAGGGCGCCTGCGTCAAGGAGGAGAAGGCCGACGACGAGGATGGCGGCGACGACGGCGACTACTCGGTGTTCAGCAAATTTCTTTTAGATTAGTTTATTATATATTTGCTATGTAATGAAAATCGGCGAACTTTGTTCAAATATATGCCCAAGTTGGCCAAAATTTGTCGTGTTTAGCCGAACTTCGCCGAACTGTGCCGAAATTTGCTATAATTTTTTTATTTAATTGCACCTGGGGCGGTCGTGGGGCCGGCGGCTGAAGACCAACTCGCTCCAGACCCATTTTTTACGCCGGCTCACCCCCAAACGACGATTTTAGGCGCCCCCTGATGGGTCAACGGCTGGAGATGCTCTTACATGGATGCGGCGCCCTGCTGCCATCGTCTAGAGCCAGTCGTGGGGCCCGCCGGCTGCCGGGTCAGCCAGACGCGGGTCCCGGGGAGGCGCAGCACTGTGGCACGCCGTTGTTCGTGCCACGGAGTGGCTGACACCGACTTGCTACAGGTTCGCTCCGGGTCGCCGCCGCCAACTCCCGGGGCGTGGCCTCTGAGGCACTGTAGCTACGCCTGCCTTGGCCGGGACGACAGAAACACTGTAGTCACGTCCGCTCGTCGCAGGAGGGGGGCTGTCCGATCATCTGGCCGGCCTGAGCGGGAGCCGGCCCGGCCGGGTCAAGCCTTGTGCCCCGCCAAGCCGGCCCGGAGCCGGATGGCCGACTGGCAGGGCGAGCCGGACGGCGGGGCGCTTGCCACCCCGTCGTTTTAGAAAATTGCTAGGTGGATCTTGCCCCCGACACAAGGCACTGCGGACGACGCTCTTATTTTCTACGAGTCGTAATGCTACCGGAGAAGCGTCTCGATTCCGATCCGACTCCGACAAGGTGCCGGCGGTTTAGATCGTAATGCCGCCATCGTTAAATATACATACAGGTCGGACAGGCAAAGAGCGAAACTATTCGACACGGCGATTAACCCCCTGCAGCAGCTTCGATCTCCTGCGAGCAGTACGTATACGTGGGTGGATTCGAGGCTCGTATAACCAACCAGGGCCGATCGATGAGCTTCGAGGACCTTGAGGCGGGCGTCGTGCGGCCGGCGCCGCTGCCGCTGGCGCAGGTGGTGGCGCACGGCGTGTTCCAGATCAACACCAAGGTGGTGGCGCTGCGGCACCTCGGCGACGCGCTGGGCACGCCCAAGGACACGCCCGCCCTCCGCGTCCGCCTCCGCTCGACGCGGGCCGAGGCCGCGCGGCTCGCCAGAATCACGTCGTACAACCTCAAGCAAGCCGCCGCGGCCGGCGACGGAGGCACCGACGGGTCGACATCCCCCTGCTCGAAGCTGGCCATGGACTTCGAGGCGGCCCTGAGCGAGCTCCAGAAAGTCCAGCAGCGGATCGTGGCGGCTGAGCGACAGGTCACCTCCTGTGCTGCTGCCGCCACTTCTGCTGGTGGTACATTTGCCGGCCATGAGCAGTGCACCGGGCAAACGCAGCAGCAGCTGCAACAGCAGCTTCTGTCTCATGGAACGAAGTCGAGGAGCTCGAGGCTGTCGTGGACGAGAGGGAGCGGGGGATACGGGAGACGGAGCAGGTGATCAACGAGATCTTCCGGGACCTCTACGCGCTGGTTGACGAGCAGGCCTGCAGCGTCGACCACGTCGTGTGTGACATCGAGACCGCCGCCGCGACGACAGGCCAGGCGGAAGAAGAGGTCTCTGCATTGGCAGTGGAGGCCGATCGGGTATCGAGCTCCAGCTCGAGCTCGTCGACGAAGTACTTGCTGATGTTTGTTGTTGGCATCTTCTTGTTCATCTTCCTGTTGGTGCTTGTAGGGTAGCCCGGGTCGCTGAGTGTTTCATTCGTACCGGACTACTGGTCACTGGGCACTGGTGTGAAAACAGCACTGTGGTTGTGGTGACAGAATCATAGGTGATTTCCAGATTCCGGCTGATACAATTCAGATGTTGAAGCCCACCTCCGCGTAAAAGTAGTGTATGCCTCTTTTTGGGGAAAAGAAATGTTTGATTTTGACACCTTCAGACTTGTTTTTATTTCACATTAGTTTGCTTTTAGTCTTCTAAAAAATATAGTTTGGCTTTATGATTTTATTATTATTATTTATTACTTTCTGTGATTCCTGAAATCCACAGAATATTTTTTTATTCAATCCAGAAAAACAGACCGGGTTTCATTATCAAGGAATAATAACAGAACAAAACAAGAAAGATAACAAGAAAAAACTCTGTTTGAACACTACCATTAACTAATCTAACCATCGATTTCTTACGCAAACTACATTTAAAGACTAAACGAAAGAAGGCATCACATATGTCACCAAACTATGAGAGCGAAGACCAACTACATCATTTTCCATAAGAAAATGGAGTAACAGTATTTGTCTGTCTACCAATCTGTGTTGGCCTCATAACTTGGAAGAAAACAGAAAAAAAAAGTGCAAGGTCTGGGTAGACCAAACTAGTGCCGCGCCTCACTGATTGTGTTGTGTACAGTCTTCTATAATTTGGGTAAGATTTTATGAGTTTGATCTAACTTTATTTGGTCATTTTGGTTTTTTTTTTCATTTTTTGTATTGTTGTTTTAGGTGAAACACCTCTCTCCACCTAATCCCCACTAATACCGCTCACATAAATAATAAATCATATGTACACATAAAGCTCTAACAGCTACAGCAGAGCAACACATCATATCACCTGAGCTTCTCTGAAAGGAACAATGAATGCCATACTCAATAACTGAATATACACATACTATGTAAGGCAATGGCTATTAATTGAGCCAATATCTCTAGAAATTTAACACCATATTTATTTGAAATGAGCGTCCCATAACATAAGATCGTTTTGCAAGATATTTTATAGCTTGCAAAACGATCTTATATTATGGGATGGAGGAACTATTACCATATACATTCTCAGCTTTGAGACTCACTATGAAGGTATCTATCAATAATTGTGATATCAAGTGTATTCTATCTACAACCTAACATCTAAAAGAAGAAAAATCTATCAACCATGTTCACCTCATGATATAACCTAGTAGCATCATTGGTGACACATTCCTCCTTGTAAAGGAGCAATGTATACAGCATACAGTCAAACAAATAGCATGCAAAGATAACAGAGACAAGCGCATTTTGGCAAAGCATGGGAAGTGACAACTCTTAACTATCCAGAGAAAAGAAAAGCATAAAAACCACACCCACTTGAATGACACCTATGCTTAGCAATGATTCAAGGCAGAGCAGTCCAAAATGCAATAAAATATCTGCCAAATGAAGATGTCACAAAACTGTATACATCAGTAAGGAGTAAAATAAAACTTGCAGATCCATATATCAATTCCACATGCATTGACGTTCAGTCTATCTAAGTAAACCCGCAATGAGCATATGCGTGAGGTAATGCACAATATGCGTTTCAGAATGCAAGGATTTTCTTGTCTACGCAGTGGACACTGGTGAGTTACCTCAACAACTGCACTCTTGGTTATGACATCAATGGCAGGGAAAATCCCACTATACAAGTAGAAGGCTACGAAATTTGTAGGCCGGAATAAAAATGGGCATGCATTCTAAATAAAGAGGGAATATCCTTACTGCAGAAATTTCTAAGTCTGAGTTGCTATAATACACAAGGTCAAGGAGAATTGTAAGTAGTTTTCATTAAAAAGAAACTGTAAGTACTGACTGCTACAATGCTAAAGAGGCATGAATAAAAAAATTGAGTAGATTCCAATTTAAATTAAACAGATATACTGCAACAAGAAAACAAGTGTGCGGCCAACAAGACTAGTAAAGTTCATCAGCGACTCTGCACATACTCCCTCCGTTCCTAAATAGAGTATAAGACATTTTTAGAGATTTCAATACGGACTACATTAGCAAAATGAGTGAATCGACACTCCAAAATACATCTATATACATCCGTATGTAGTTCATATTGAAATCTCTAAAAAAGCCTTAAATTTAGAAACAGAAGGAGTATATAGCAAAAGAGCTAACATTCCATCATCACAACAAACAAAATGTTACAGTTGCATTCAAGATCAACAGCAACCAACACAGTGCAGAGCACCAGGGACCAGTTTTCCTGAACAACTGCACTCTTGGCGAGTTATCTCTACAACTGCACTCTTGGTTGCAGGCAAAATCCCACTATACAATACAAGGCAATGAAATTTAGTACAAGATGTTCTAACTTTTACTGAATCGGATGTATATAAACATGTTTTAGTGTGTTTATTCACTCATTTCAGTCCGTATGTACTCCAATTTGGAATATCCAAAACATGTTATATTTGTGAACGGAGGGAGTACAATGCTAATGAGGAGTAAACAAAAAACATGAGTAGATTCCAATTTAGATTAAACAGGTATACTACAACAAAAAACAAGCGTGCGGCCAACAAGGCTAGTTCATCAGCTGATACTGCAGAATGTTACAGTTGCATCCAAGATCAACAGCGACCGCCACAATGCGGAGCACCAGGGACCAGTTTTCCTGAACAACTCCAGTCAATTATTCATCGCCCCGAAACAGAAACAAGAAAAGGCCTCACCCCGGCGCGGTCGGCAATGGGAAGGGCGGGCGCTCAGCCGGCCATGGGGTGGTTGGCGACGTACTCGATGGCGAGCGGAAGCGAGTTAATCTTGTCAGCCTCCAGGTCGGGGATCTCGAGCTTGAACTCCTCCTCGATCGCCATCACCACCTCCACCGTGTCCAGGCTGTCCAGCCCCAGATCCTTCTCGAAGTGCGCCTCGGGGGTCACCTGCCACGCTTCAACTTAGGGTTAGGGTTTCAATGGCGCCGCGCGATGCGATGCGGATTTGAGGGCGGATCGGGGGAGCGGGGTTACCTTGGAGGGGTCGACCTTGGGGTGGCACTTGAGGACGTCGAGGACGCGGCCGACGACCTCGTCGCGGGTGAGGTGGGCGTCGTGGGAGGACATTGGCCGCGCGAGCCACGGCGCCAGGGCGAGGGGCCGGCCGGCGGCGGCGAGAGGGGCCGCCGTGGCGGGGGAGAGCCGGATGTGGCGGAGGATCGCCGGACGTAGTGCGGCCGCCGCCATCTCTCCTGTCACGCCTTTCTCTTCGCTCGGGATTTTGACCTCGGCGTTCGTCGGCGGCTCAAGGATCCACTCACTGATTTTTGACCCCAACTCCTCCAAACACCTCACCTACATCTCCACCTATACTTCTCAGTGTCCCCCCTGCATCGGCCACAGACCTGGCCACCTGGGCCGTGCCGGCCCAATGGCGCGCGTGCCCGACACTTCATGGGCCTAAAATGGCACTTGGCTAAATGGGCCGTGCTCGGCACGCGGCACACCTGGGCCACGAAGCTAGGTGCCAGACACGGCACGGCCTATTTATTTATTTTTTATTTACTCAAAATATATATATTTGTTTATTATTATTTTTAGAATTATTTTTGACAAATAGGCCCCCAAAACAGTATAGAAGCCCTCAAAACAGCCCAAATTGACCCAAAAGCACGTTGCTCACAAGCGATAAACGAGTCACGAGCCGACACATTTAACTAACGCGTCGTGCCTGAGCATGAAAGTGCGGCAGCAAGTCGACACGGCAAGACACATTTATATACAAGTCGCCATGGGCTGTGTCGTGCCAGGCATGTTTTAATGGGGGTCGGGACGGGGTCAGGCAGTCCCGACCCATTTGGCTAGGTCTTATTGGCCGCCGCTCCCACCAACCGACTTCCCATTGGCAATGCCCGACATAAAATCAAGCACCACCCATACAGGGGTGCCAAGAGTGTAGTCTGCGGCCCCGCTCGAGGGGCACCGGCATGGCAGCTAGAGATGCTCCATGCACGTTCCCCGACAAGGTCTTAGACATGGCGTGTGTCTGGGTCGTGCAGCCGGCGGCGAGACCCACGAGAGCGCAAGGCATGACCCAGGCGATGAAGGAGCATACAACCACATCCGCATGGCGCCTGCTCTGACAGCGTCTCGGGTGCTACGGATGGGGGAGCTAGAGCAATGGTGTCGACGCGAGCTTGGGATAGGGGGTGCCCTCCGCAGCAGCCCGTATTCCCATGGTGATGAGGGCCATCCATGAGTCATTCATCAAACTCATATCAAGACGGCTCAAAGGGAATGCTACCTCTCTCCAGTAAATTCAATTTACATATACAACATGGGGGCTTATGTTGCCCCATTGTAGATCTGTTACATAGATTTCAGTGTTACAGAAGAAAGTTTCTAGATTGTGAGCTTCCCCTTCTAGCTCCTAGTAAAAAATGCTTGGGACTTGAAATCCCCCCTGACCAGTTCTCAGCTAAATAATGGCATGTTCGACAAATATCGTGCCTCGGAAATCTATAAGGCCTGAAAATACACCAATTGAAAAACATATATTTAGCTGATAGCCATATTGGAATACTCATTGGCAGTCAAACATCACATTCTTACAGCTTACTGACCTTTTACTGAACCATACTATCAAGCGTGTCTCTGTACGTAGCCAAGTTCTGCATAAGAGAAACAAGTCTCAAACACACATATAAAAACACTACAAAGCTAAAGAAAATTCAGTAAAATAAAAGCCTTAAACATTAAACAGTGGTCAGTATGAACTTAATACAAAACATATATATAATGCAGGATATATGTACTGCAACTGAAGAATCTATATAAAGGTTAATACTTCTTCTATACGGAGGTTAACAGTGTAAGCAAGAGTGATGATAACATACTATTTGAAAGTGTTCACGCAGAGGAATGGAAGCTATCACTTATCAGCATCAAATGTTAAGACAGACCTTACTTCAATCAAATGCTTCTATGCCTTTTATTTTTACATTTTAAAATAAACAATTCTGTCAATCACAATGCTGACACTGATTAATGTATTAAACCAATGTTATAGTAAACTTGATGTATGATTGAAATCATGTACAAACATGGCCTGAGATTATTCAGATCCAGCCAACAGGGCAATTATATGCCTTTATTGCTGTCGATCAGTTTGTTTTAGTATATACTGTGGATACAAAAAAAATATCGAGAGATGTGGAAGGAGAAGACCCTTACCCTTGTATAAGCATAAACACTTGCTTCAGAAGGTCCTACTGGGCTCCCCCGTCTGATAAACTCCCCTTCCATAAATATGTAGAGCATAGGAATGCCTGTCGACAACTCAAGGCTGATTACCTGGAGACAACATAAGAGACTCTCAGTCACACTTTCAACACGATGCAAGAAGAAACCAAATTGGGGGGGGGGGGGGGGGGGGGGGGGGGGGGTAAACTACAATTTTTATGTACAAGAATAGATCACCTCCTGAGATGTCAATTTGTCCAGATGCATTATAATTGATCGAAGTGAATTTGCATGTGCAGCAACCATCACATGCTTTCCAGCCGTGAGATGGGGAACAACCTATTAGACAACCACTTCAAAGATTAGGTAGGAACTAGAATAACAGTTGCAAAGTACAA